>NC_140281.1:3178284-3285784 GCF_964030765.1 Micromesistius poutassou
TACCCAGACCTAGCTTTATCAAGGGCCCGCCCTTAACCAGAGGCCAACCTTACTCAACTTTACCCAGCCTTACCCAAACTTACTTTACCATACCAAGCCTTACCCGTCCTTACCAAACCTTCCTAAACCATACCAAGCCTTATCAAACCTTAGTCAACCATGCCTACCTAACCTAGCCCAAGTCAACCATACCTCGCCTTACCCAGCCTTAGCCAACAATACCTAGCCATACCCAACCTTAGTCAACCATACCTAGCATTACCAAGCCATGCCCAACCATATACAACCATACACAGGACCCAGCCTTAAGTTATGTAATTACTATTTAAATACAGATGGTGGTTTAATAACTACTGACTAATTCCTGGACACTGCACGTAAACAAAATACAGTTAGACAAATCGGCACTCCATTTACTTTTTAATTTATTTAATGTTCATTTTGATGATTTTAAGGAATAATGTCTTTGTAAAAACATCTGAATACAGCTGCTATTCAGCTTCACATTAGATAGCTTTGACATTCATACATTGTAAGTCTCTTCAGTCCAAATCTGTTCAGTTGTGACACTTTATTGATATGTTTCAGTTTTTTTCTCTTCAAAATATAAAAAGATAGATCATGAACATTCCGTTGAAATATACTTTATACAGTTTAGATGAGTCATCTTTGTGATCCAACATTTCAAAAATAAAATCCGGCATAAGTCTCATTCGGACACACCAGTGACCACTTACCCCCCCCCCCCAACATACACACACACATACACTCATATATATTCTCCATGGCAACAGTAAAATGGACCAATCACTAAGTCTGTTTTACATCAGGTATATGCATGTGAGTTAACAAGAACACATTGTATCTTTGGAATGCTTACAATAATAACGAATGCATGTGAATAATAGCACTTTTAGTTTCACTATTACCATTTGGAATGTTTATCTATGCAGGAATGTAACCTCTACATCCAGTGTATTCCATTTTTCTTAAAAACGTAAAACACATTCATAACCAAACCAACAACCTCATGATAAATTTAGGTGGAAATGGAATTAGTAATAGTCTCTAGGGCACATGGTTCCACATAAACAATTCAAACCGGGGCCCCTAAGCGCACATGGGGGCCCACACTGGCAGTGTGTTGGTGGAAACAAGGTGGTGATTTTACATTCAATCATACAAAAGTAAATCACAATATCACACAAATTGGTTTAAAAAAACCAGGCACACTAATCAAAGGGTAAGGAACCAATCAGAGATCATACATCACAACTGTGTTGGATCCTTCGTCATGAAAAACAGACTTAGCATTTAGCCACTGTCGGTCATTCAAATCAATGGCAGTATCACGCATAGAACTGGAGCCAGTTTGTGGCATGGGCACAATGACATGATGGCCAACTCAACAACAGACTAGTGGTGAGATGGTAGCTTCACTTTGCCATGCGGATCTCAGGCTGCTGAGAAAACCGTAGACCTCCAAGATATCCACATCTCTCTGAGAGTGCCTTCTAGGTTGGAACTGATATCCTAGTTTTAATCTGAAAGGGAACAGAAAATACCATGGTCCATTTTTTTTATCCCAAATAAAAACTAAAAACGAGAGCCTGTACAACCAGCGAAGACCCGGCTAAATCCTTCAGTAGCTGCTACCGTGCCTACACCCCACCCTCTGTAGCTTGGATCCTAGCAACTCTCTGGACCAGCAGGGACAGGTCTGGACCAGCCGGAACCTGACGGCTGGACCTGAAACATGGGGAACCACTGATCCGAGCTGAGACAGCCTGGGCCAAGTGGACACCGGTGGCAGCCTTTATAAAGTACCTCAGTGACATCAGTTTGGAAGCTCTTGGTCGCTATGGCGGGTGCTTGCATGATTGTGTCATGTGACGCGGTGAGCTGCCAGCTCGCAAGACGACAGACAAGACGATGGGATTGGATGCAGGACCGAACCACCTAACGTACGACGGGGGTTGGATGCGGGACCTTACCACCTAACGTACGAACACGGCACAAGACGAGCTACCTTCACACACTCTCGCCCACCCCCCCCAGGGTGTCGGGGTGGCAGTAGGCCCACCACGGAAGACGGATGTGCTCTAGGACACAGTGTTCTCTTAACGAGTCCCTGGGGGGCGATGGGAACTACTTCCCCCTACAGAGGTCAACAATCAAGTCACAATGCATGCATCACTGTGAGGTGTTCACGTTATCATTATATACTAGAATTGATGAGTAAGAAAAATACCAGCCAACCAGCGACGTCCACAGCAATCACTACAACACCTGAGTCCTTTCAACACACGATAGGAACAACAGCCGGTTCCATGCAAACCGAAAATCTCTCTTGACTATTGGCCAATAAGTTATCACCTGCGACCAGACACTGGCCAGTGATTGGATACGTTCACCTCCGCTCCCAACTACTCGGGAAAGGGGAAGGGGCCAGGGACAAAGCCCTCCCCCCACTGGTTGGTGCTAAGATGACTAGCGTACCTCCTCTGGCCGTGCTACAATCAAATGACAACGCTTGTTCATTATTGCCAAAGGAAAAAGCAGATAGAGTAAAGGATGAAGTAGCTGCTGCTGCTACGCCAGGTGTCCTCCCCAGCTATAGGATGCTATGGTGCGCTAAAGGGTTGACGATCCTTTTGATTGAATGAGCACAACTCGGAACACAGTCTACATGAGAACATGAGGGGCAGTAATAGCAGAGATTTCATTAAACAAAACATTGTTTAAACATACATGTTTCAATATTCACATTGTTTACTTTTCAAAACAAAATATAGCTCTTCTTTCTTTATAATCTTTTTTTTTTTAACATTAATTGCATATAACATTTTTTTAAATTCATTTTGTATATATTTTTTGTGTCTCTAGCACCCCTTGTGTTCAACTAAGGGCTTGCAGGAAAGACAGGCATGCAGTGTAGTCATGCTGGTTACCAAAGTTAGAAAAATGCATTATCTTTTGTTCTTTTTATCATTTGTTTTGTGTCAGGGTCTTGTTCCTACTCAGGAGTGTTGAAACTTCCACTTTCCAGGGAAACTTCTTACTATGCCTTCAACGTCCTCCTCCTCCTCACATGTTACGTGCCAACTTAGTTAATCACAAAAGTTAGCATATTTTTCTTTGTTTTGTTTTTTTCTTTCTCATGTGCTGCTGTCAATCTTCCTCAGATATCCCAGCCTTTAGTTTATTAAAATATAAATGTTCTCTTTGTACACATCCTTTATCCTGTTAAGCTCTGATCTTGGTCCCATTGGTCTCCGCATCCTCTACCTGGAGGTTTTCCCTTGGTCGTCCATCATCTCCTCGCCATAGGCTGGACTAGCTCTGGGAGCAGCCACTGGCAGCTAGGGGGCAAGAGAGAGACGGGGGCAGTAGGTGTCTCAGGGTTCTTGTGCCTCATTGGCAGTGTAGGCTTCCTGTCAAGGTGAATCGTCTCTCATGATTGGCCCATTTGAGAAGATTGACTCCTGATAGGACGTGGCAGTGTCCTTCTTGCCGTGTGGTCTGGGATCTATGAGCTTTGTCTCCTTCATCTCTTCTCCTTGTGATTGATGTGAGCGATGCTGTCGGACATTGTCTATCATGTGCGTATTTCTGGGGAAGGGGAGGGTGGAGCGAAAACATTAAGACTCCCGTGTCCACCATCAGGCAGTTAGGTAGAATACTCATCGCCACATGAGAGACAGAGAATACCAGGCTTTTCCTCTAGTTGCATATGTTGTGATAAATCAGGCGCGGTCAGGGCTGTGTTTGGTGCAGATGCTACATGAGGGTTGGTGGGTAGTGCAGTTGAGGGCTATGTTTCTGGACGGTAGTGTATCGGAAGCGGATGGAAGACTTGGTTTTTACCAGCAGGAGGAAACTCCTCACTGGTAATTGAATGTAAATGTGTGGCATCGCGATGGCATTTATATATATATATATATATATTTATTTATTTATTTATTTATTTTTATTTATTTATTTATTTATTTATTTATTTATTTATTTATTTATTTATTTATTTATTTATTTATATTTATATATATATACGGCCTTTGTGTGTAGGTTGTGTCTGTTTTGTTTTTACCAAGTTGATGGATAAATATCTTATGGGACATTGAAAGTTCTGAGAGTTAAGACTGTTTCTCTGTCACTCATGTACGATTTGACATGTGAATGAAATAGTTTAGGTGGAGAATTACATCTCCAACATCTCCCAATGCATAAAATCCTCCCTCCACGCTGTTGAGGACAATGAACAAAAGTTCCCAGTCAACAAATGCTACAGTTTGTTAGCGGAGATGCTACAATGATGGGGGGAAGTTGCTCAGTGGGTCAGTCCGTCATTCTGCTGCAAGATGGAGCACGGACCTACGCGTAATGTCTTTTGAAATGTGACAGGAAGTCTCTTTCTCCCAAAGTGAGTGAGTGCAAAGTCTGTCAGGATGTCCCGGAGAACGTTGGAGAAGGTCGAAAGTGAGGGTGAATATTCTCCATCATGATAATAAGTTAGTTGGTTAGTTTTGGTAAGAAGGTGGCGTGCAGATGGTCTCTTGTCTCCCGCCAGATGTCTGGTCCCTCAGCTCTGGCCCTGCGAGGACTCTCCATCCAACTCCCCTCGTTAGAAGGAACCACTAGAAACTCAACACTGTGGACACAAGGAGAACACAGCATTTAGTCTTCAGCTCACCCCTGCCATCATCACAGTCTCTCTCTCCTTGTCAGTTGTTATTACACAGTTTACAATCAGCTTAACCTTGGTTTGAATGTATTTGTTTTAATACATGTGGATCAGCAAATGACTTGTTCAGTTGTGGAGTGTTCAGTTCAGATAGATTAGTTATTGACTTTGTTACTAACATGAACAGTAAACCCTGCATGGGTCTGAAGTTTATTACTGTAGTTGTTTTTGTGTATGTTTTTGACATAATTGTAGTAGTGTTTGGTAGTGCAGAGTGTTTGGTGTGCTATGTGTAGTTTTAGGTATAATGTGAACAATGTAACTCAGTAGTACTGTGAAGTTCTGGAGCATGTTCCTGTGGTTGTACTGTAGGAGTTTTAAGTGAGTAATGTGGATCATGTGATGCAGGGTAACCATTACCTGCAGACTGCTGGGTGACTGGGCTTATGAGAGTCAAACACACATCTCAACAACAAGGAAAGTTGGAGTGGACATTACAGATACGAGACACACAATGAGACAATATCCATCCGTCAACAGTACTCATTCATCCCTCCATCAACAGTACTCATCCATCCAGCATTACTTCATCCATCCATCCATGAACATTACATTACACAAACACCATCCACCCGTCTAACAGCTCTTCCCCCATCATCACGGGTACAGAAGTCTTGAAGGATTTGAACAGTTCCAATATAGAAATAATTGGTAACAAGGCAGGACAGTAGCTCCAAGTGTTGGTAACCTGTAAGTGATCTGAGGTGATCCACATGACGTGGATGATCTAGGCAGGAGATGTCACCATGGCAACCATGAGGGTGCAAAAATATACTTAGATTACCTTAGTGTTATAGATTTACAATCTTTGATGTAAGTGTTGTTAATTGCAGAATTAGTGAAATTGGTGCTAATTGGTGCTAATAGCAGCATTAGCGAGGTCTCTTCACAAACATGAAGCGTGTGCTAAACGTCCATATGTTTAGAAACATATTACCAACACTCAGAGAAGTGAAGTCAGCAATACTTGACAATTATTGTGTAAAAACACTGAATACAAACAAATTCAACTATATATTGGATAGGATTTTAATATATATATATATATATCGATCTTTAACGCATAGATTTATACATTCTAGTTAGAACCAGCCATCTAGAAAGAATTGCTAGCTCAGTCTAGCCGGCTTCTCTGGATACTTCATATTGACATCAGTGCCTAGGTGGGCCTCATAGAGGTCTTTAAACAGCTTTCAAAAGTCCCAGGGTGACTTGAACTCACTCTAACCATTATCTTACAATGCACTCTATTTGAAGTACAATCCGTTGCTAATATGAACACTTTACATTACAAATCACAGATGTTCAATGTTCAAATGAAGATGTCGGCTGTGTGATAATACAAGTTAGGAACATTGTACTGTGACCACTGCGAAATCATTCCCTTACAGACAAATTAATAACAAAAAGTCCCTGTAGCAGCCTCATTTGAAGATCTACAAAGTGTTGACATTCTAAACACATTTTACAGTTATATAGTGTTTCAATATCAACAATATTTTAAGGATGAGATCTGAATCCTTGTTGGAAGAGAGACAATGGCATTTGTGCGTTTTTTTTTTACATGAATTTACCACTAGATATCATGTGTATATGAGAGCATGAGGATGTAGCACAATTGTGTATTAAATATCTACATATTCAGGTTGCTCTCAGAAAAGATCTTCAACTTTTAACTAGAAGAACTTCTCCTTGTGTCGTGACTATTGAAAGACTCAAGGCCTCAACATGCTTCTGCGTGATATGTGTGAATCATTGTTGCAAACTGGTTGCGTAACCTACTCAACAAGGTGTCGTAACACCGAATGTACACTAATGGGAGATCAAACAACTAATGCTTGCAACATCTGTGGATGATATATCATGACATGTACAACAATAGTGTTTATTTGTGTTGGGTTTAAACACGTTTAGTCTCTTGCCCTGTTTTCTCTAATCGTGTGAAGTCAAACAAAAAAATAAAGGGTTCTTCTGGAGACAACCAATGGGATGTTTTGATTTAAATGTTGGAGGAAACGATTCAGAGTTTGAGTTTGATTGGATCAATGCAGGTTCGGTGAAACTGAATTACTGTAGTGGTGATATCGTGAATCACTATAGTGGTGAAACTCAATAATTCTAGTGTTGAGACATTGAATAAATAGCGGTGAGAAATTAAACAACTAGTGGTGAAATATGTGTAATATAGTGATGGTTTGTCGCCAGATGTGTAATATAGTGATGTTTTGTCTCCAGATGTAATGCTGGTCATGTTTGGCTCTCAGAAATGACTTCTACGTGCTATACAAACATCACATGTTGTTGTCAGTAAAGGATTCACACATCAAGCTTGCATACAAGATGGAAACACTCTCAACATAAGAGAAGCTCATTATCTTGGAAGCACATATAGGACTTTAAACAAAGGAACTGTAAAAGTCCATCAAAAAAACAACAACTCTGCATACAGCTCAGATTCAACAGATCATTATGCATCGGTACAAAAAAAGGAAAACAGGAAGAACAAGAAAACTCAAGAACAAACATTTGCTATAAAGATCCAAAGAACAGAGGAGTACACACGGACACCACAAGTCAAATACTCACAGAACTTTTCCAAAAATCAAAATCACTTTTGCAAAACATACTATCGAGAAGTCTCGATCATGGTGATTGTGTGGCTCATGACATTGAAAACCGTCAATACATTTAGATGGCAACACAGAAAGCAGACATAACAAGTCAACTGCCTATTAGGTCTGTGCACTCTTAAGGTTAAAAATAGATCTGCTTATTTACATATATATGGGCACAGTGCATTTCCAGCATCAATGTATATTGCATGTATATTGCATATATGAATGTATGTATTAATTTTCTTTTTTTTTGCTTCATCATCTGATATCATGGGTAGCATGGAGGTTGCAAGAGGAATATAAATTATTATATGATCAAACTACTCTAGTTTGAAATTGCTAGATTTTATGAGATGAGAGAATTTTTGAATTCATAAACTCATATGATTACATTATAAACAAAATAGAACAATGCAAAAATAAGAAAGTTTAGGTAAAACAAACTCACTGTGGGTAGAATGAATTATAATAGTATAGTATCTAATAACTTCCTAATAGTACCTAATTTTTTTTATCATTTTTTAATTTGTTTAGAAATTCAATATGGGGATTTGGTATCAAAGAACATTTTAAGACATGGATGAGAAATAAAAAGCAATGTGTGTTAATTTTGGCTGTGGTGAAAAGAAAATATAAAATGTAAAGCTGATTAACTTAGATAGATATTTAAAGCTGTCTTTAGCTACTCATAGCTCTCTTTAGCAAATTTATAATTGAGCTAATTTATTTTTAACAGTTGTTCGGAGGTAAGCCAATTAACAACTACATGATCATAAATAATTAGGATACAAAACATAATATACCTGCTGGGATGCATACCCTCTGAGACTCGCCCATTTGCTCTATGATATCACACCGTGTCACATGACCTGTGACACCACCTGTCACATGACCTATGATATCACACCCTGGCACATGGCTTGTGAAGCAACTCTCTGTCATGTTACCTATGACACTATATCACATGAAATGTACCTTAATGCTCAAAGGGTTTCCTTGTGAGAGAATGAGATGCGACTTCAATCTATCTATCGGACAAGGTCTGGAGTCACTGGACATGGTTTTGGTCTTGAAAGCACAACACACTTATTTAAAAAACACATCACAGCACATGTTTTACTGTGGGTTTTGAATTGGTAGCCTTTTAAGGTTCTATCCAAATCTGATCTTTTTTTCCGTACATTTTTTCTTACGAGAATTAAAAAAAAACATGTATTCCTAGCTAAAGCTAAACCTGCTAATATTTTCATCAGCTAGCCTGATGCATGCATGGCACACCATCGTTTTTGCCTTTCTTCAGAGTCATGTTGTCTTATTGCTGCTTGTTTTTTGCGGCCTCCTCCTCAGCCCTACTCGTGAAGAGAACCCACCACTCTATACTCCTCCTCCTAATCAATCCCCCGACTGCTAAACTCCTATGTCACGCGAATAACCCGCTCCTAAAATCCTTGACCAATCAGGGACCAGATAATCACAGCTGCGCTCCTTTTCCATTCCGATAACCCACTGCTAAGCACCTCATCCAATCGTGTAACCCTCGGCTTTAGACCTTGTCCAATCAGCTAACCCCCCCACTGCGCCTGGTCCAATGGGAGGCGGCGCTACAGGATGGAGGGGATGGGGGAACGGCAGCGATGCAGGGGGGCGGGGGTCTCATAGGGCTCGTAGGAGGGGCTGCTGATGGGGGCCAGACGCAGGGAGGAGCCCCCTGAGATGTTGGTCAGACTACGAGACTTGTCGTAGTCAGCGCTCGCTTATATTCATATATTATAATTTCATGTTGTATAATATATGTATTTATGTATTTGTTTTCGTTCAGGTCATTTAAAGCGTTTTAGGGTGTTTGGAGTGTTTCATATTGTATTATTCACCGTTTAGTTTGTTTACAATGTTTAAAGGTTTTATATTGTTGTATGTTATTGTATTAGTTAAGTTCAGTTGATTTAAAATGTTTAAGGGTGTTTACAGGTTCATGTTACATTAATTTACATTAATTATGTTATATTAAGTAGGGTGATTATATTATATTATATTGGGTGAGAAACATTAGAAATTCAACATATCAATGACAATAAGGAAAATAAGAAAGAATGATAGAATAATATTTAGAAAATGAAGTCATTAAAATATTATAATGAAAACGTTTGACATACAGGACAGACATAGACAGAGACAAACAGGACAAAACAAGAAAATGGATTTTAATAACAAGTTAATGTTTAAAAGCTTTAAAATGTGACAGTCGGCAAGTTGTACTAATAACCATGTCAAGGTGTTTTGGATCACATCCCTAGTTGAAAATCGGTTTCCCTGACAACTTCACCTGGCCTACAGAACAACGACATCACTTCCTGCCCCATGACACCATTTCCTTCCCCAGGGAGAGGATGTTTGAGGAGAGTGCTGTTGTCCTCGGGTGAAAGCCACAGGGAACATATATTATCTATATATATATTATAATATATATATATTATTTAACGCTACAATGTTCTCCCACAGTTCCCCTGTTTAACCTGGTTAGGGTAGCTAACCAGTCGGAAGGTTAACCTGGTTAAGATAGCTAACTGAAGAACCAGAAGGTTTATCTAGTTAACTAGCCAGATCACAGTTCCCTGGGACTTGACCGGACCGGTGGGTGCTCCGACACTCGTTATTGGAGAACTTCCAACCAATAACAGACACTCCAATGATGGCTGGAGCCCAGTCTGTCTGCCTGCCTGTCTGTCTGCCTGGCTGTTTCAGTCTGTCTGTCCAACAGGGTACATTTACAGCTCACTCCAGCTATCATTGGGTCTACATTATGTTACATTCATGTGACATGTCATGAAAATAAGGAATCATAGAATTATCATTTACGTAAAAAAAACTCCTTATTTTTATTCTATCCTGTCCTATTGTTGCTTGGTCCCATTCAGAAGGCAGCTGGGTGAAACATTACAATTAGAATGCTCAAGTTCATTATAATGGTCTTTGTTTGGTCTCTAGATAAATGTTTAGAAGTCATTAAGGGTTTTTCCATGGCTGGTAACAATCATCATAATCCTATTTTAAATGCTTCATTTAATCACTGTGCAAAGAAGACAACTTAAAATGGTTCCTTTTTTTAGCAGATGGAGCGATGCGAGCTTAACGTCCACCTCTAGGGGGAGTCAGAACACAGGTGTTGTGCTGGTGGTTGATCGCTACATAGTTATACACGGACATGTAAATGTGTATGGTTGATGGTTAATTATAGACACTGTAAATGTGGGTGTTAACTTTAACTACTGAGCAGCAGACAAGTCACTTTATACGTCTCGACCCATCAAAACATCAAACTAAATTATTCTGGGAAGAGATGAATGGATATAGATAGATATGTAGGAATATAGATAGAAACTAGATAGATATAAATGTAGGAGGACAGATAATTATCTATGTAGATAGATAGATAGATAGATAGATAGATAGATAGATAGATAGATAGATAGATAGATAGATAGATAGATAGATAGATAGAGATAAATATAGATAGATAGATAGATAGATAGATAGATAGATAGATAGATAGATAGATAGATAGATGTGGATAGATAGATAGATATGTTGGAAGATAGATGGATATATGTGAAGTTGGATATATAGATAGATCGATATGTGGGAAGATATGTGTGTAGATATGAATAAAGTATGGGTGAACATCCTCTAGCCAGAGTTCATCCTGTGACTGCCTTTAAGATGTGACCAACTCTTCCTGAAACACTTCATCAATGATCGCTGACTTTCTGGAAACTCAGGGGAGTGGCTTCCTGCTCCTTCCTGTTCCCACAGGAAATCGATGGTGCGTTGAGGATAATATGTCTCCTCTTACCCAACTTTATATGTATTGATCTCCACCGACCACCACACACCGCTTAGCTACATGACTAGAACCTCCTCCAACAATACTGGTTAACCCCCCTCCCTAGCAGGTTAACCCACCCCACCCCAATATCTGGTTAACACCTCCCCTAGGTGTTTAACCCTTCCACCTGGTTCCTCATAGCTGGAAATTCGCTATATTTGGTTAAAGGTCCCATGACATGCCACCAGGTGTGGTGTGATTAGCCGTAACAGCTAAACACACCACACCTGGTGGCTAGTCATGGGACCTTTAATCACTGCTCCTATATCTGGTTAACCCCTCGCCCATATCTTTACCACCATAAAACTCGATACCAGCAGCATTGCGATGCAGGATCACTGGTAATAGCCTACGGCAGTAGCTAGCCAGCTTCAATTTAGACGAAGGCCTACAAATGAGTCGAGAAACATGAAAAAATCGGAAAACGCGAACCATTTTTGTAGACTACCTTAAATCAAGTGATTTTATCTATATACTGTATGTATTAGTTATTTATTAATTAATTGTATATGTTTGTTAGCCTTTTTTGTTTAATTCATTGGGGATTGTAAGCTAGTATTATAGTTATAAAACATCAGTAAAAAAAATAGAGAAATAAAACAAGAAAAGCAAAAAAGATAATGACAATAATAAATTGCGATAATAACTTAACCAAACTGTCGTACACGCACATTTAACAACAGTACTGAGAACACTGATAAACTCACGATCACAGACAACATGAACAACCACCACAAACACCACAAACACTGAAAATAATAAACTAAACCATCGGTTTACCATAAAGAAATGAGAAAGAGACGGTTAGAGAGAGGGAAGGAGGGCGAGAAAGCAAAGAGTGAGAGACACTGAGAGAGGAGAGGAGGTAGAGGGAGCAGAGCGAGAGGTAGAGACAGAAGAAGTGGAGAACAATCAGAGAGGTTGACCGGGGTTGACCTTTGCGAGCCATGCATTGAGCATTTGGTGGGTCATAGGTCAAACGGAATGTCTCGCAAACGCCAATTAAAGTTCCAACTCAGACAGAAATGTAAGCACACAGATACCAGTTACACAAAGCTGGACCTTCCCTCTTTAAAACCCAGGAGAACTGGATCCAAATCCAGCCTTAACCCATCACCACTAAGTAGACAGCTGTAGAGAGAGCGTCTAGTTTCAGCCAATAGGGTGGAAATGTTTGGAGGGGGAGTATCTCCAGTAGGAAGTGCCCTGGTCTAGCTTTTAAAGAGGGATGGACCGGAGAGGAGGTTACCCCTAGTGTCTTACCTGTTACCGACCGCTCTACCTGTCTGTCTGTCTGTCTGTCTGTGTCTGTCTCTTTCTCTGTCTGCTTGTCTCTGTTTATTTGTGTGGTCAGCATGAAAATGCTTCACCACCGCAACTGCTTATTTAATAATATTCTGTGGGTTTGTGTACAGCTTTTTACAATAAAAGTGCTGAGCTATTCACAGTAAAAGCACTCAGCTATACAGAGTACAATCTCTGGTCTGTGATTCCTCCCTAGGCACTGGAAGCACAGCTAGGTGGTCTGGGTAATGGTACGTCACTCTCCTATGCTGCAGGCTTGGCGGCTCAGACTAGCTCAGTGCTACAGGGTTAGCTGCTCAGACTAGCTCAGCGCTACAGGGCTAGCTCAGTTCAGACTAGCTGAGCGCTACAGGGCTAGCTCTGTTCAGACTAGCTCAGCGCTACAGGGCTGGCTCTGTTCAGACTAGCTCAGCGCTACAGGGCTAGCTCTGTTCAGACTAGCTCAGCGCTACAGGGCTAGCTGCTCAGACTAGCTCAGCGCTACAGGGCTAACTGCTCAGAGTAGCTCAGCGCTACAGGGCTATCTGCTCAGAGTAGCTCAGCGCTACAGGGCTAGCTGCTCAGACTAGCTCATCGCTACAGGGCTAGCTCTGTTCAGACTAGCTCATCGCTACAGGGCTAGCTCTGTTCAGACTAGCTCAGCGCTACAGGGCTAGCTCTGTTCAGACTAGCTCAGCGCTACAGGGCTAGCTGCTCAGACTAGCTCAGCGCTACAGGGCTAGCTGCTCAGACTAGCTCAGCTCTACAGGGCTAGCTGTTCAGACTAGCTCAGCGCTACAGGGCTAGCTCTGTCCATACCGGCTTCAGACAGCTGCAGCGATTGTAGCTTCAGGAAGTTAGTCCTGGAGTGGTGATGTACCATCCCCTGACCTCTCCAGCGCTGCTGACCCCTGTGACCTCTGATCTGGGACCTCTGTTAGCTTTGGTTGAGCCGATGTTCCTGCCAGTATACCAGGGATCATGTCCTTCTGGCATATCCTGCCTGCTAGGGTTCACAGTCAGAGGCTGTGACCTTGAGCTGACCATGACCTGTACTGCTTTCAGGAGGGTTCACCTGCACTAGAGGTCAGCTTGGGGTCAGCAGGGGGTGGAGCCACACAGAAGGAGGGGGGGGGGGAGGAAGAGGAGGAGGAGTAAGCTACACAGACGAAACAACACAACATCAGGCGGCCGAGGTAACAGTGATATATATATATAATAATATAGAAGATATAGAAGACATACAGACGCGTGAGAGCACACAACCTGAAGAGAGAAATGACAACGACAACAACAACGACAACATCAGACAACAACAGACAACAAGACTTCTCCCAGACTCCCAGCATCTGACCTGTCAATCATCCACACACACCTTCACCCTGTCGCAGCGCCACACACACACACACACACACACACACACACACACACACATACTTAAACATATATTAATATAGCTAGTGTGATGGAAATGACACATAAAGCAGAAATCCCTTCATAAGACCTTAAACACTGAAACAGTGTGTGGTGAGATGAGGTTTCACCACATGGACTACAAACACAGAATACTAATTGTTTATAATCAAGTTTGAGTTGAATACTAGTTCAGTACATCCTCATGTCACGTGTTGGTTTAAATGCTACAGAGATTTGTACTAAGTTAACACTGCATGGCACATGGGGTGCACACACACACACACACAGTGGACCATGTTGTGTGTGTGTGTGTGTGTGTATGTGAGTCAGTGTGTGTGCATGTGTGTACTCCTGTGCCTCCTCTGGGGTTCCCATATGGATCGTGTTTGTGTGTAGCATGCTAGGTGTGTTGGCATGTGGATGGTGTGTTAGCAGCATGTTACCTCTGCTCCTCTTAGGGTTTGATCCAGGAGGAGGTGGCGTTAGCATTGAGGTCCTGCTGTAGCAGAGACCCCTCCATCTTATACCAGTCCTCCGTCAGAGGGGAGACTGGGCTCATCTCTAGCCAGCGGCAACGCGGCCAGTTACAGGGTGTAGGAGTGTTTTAGATCAGGGACGTGGAAGCAGAGGTGGAGGTGATGGAGAAGGAGGTGGTCATGATGGAGGTGGAGAGGAGGTGATGGAGGTGACGGAGAAGGAGGTGGTCATGATGGAGGTGGTCATGATGGATGTGGAGGAGAAGGTGGTGGAGGTGACGGAGAAGGAGGTGGTCATGATGGAGGTGGAGGAGGAGGTGGTGGAGGTGATGTAGAAGGAGGTGGTCATGATGGAGGTGGAGGAGGAGGTGGTGGAGGTGATGTAGAAGGAGGTGGTCATGATGGAGGTGGTGGAGGAGGAGATGTAGTTTGAGGGGATGGAGGAACAGGTGGTGATGGAGGTGATTGAGGAGAAGGTGGAAGAGGAGGAGGTGGTTAAGGTGACGGAGGAGGGGATGGTTAAGGTGATGGAGATGGTTTTGATAGAAGTGATACGAGGACGAGGTGTGGATAATGAAGTTGGAGGAGGAGGTGGGGACAACGGAGGAGGTGGGAGGTAATGGATGAGGATGTGTGGAGGTGGTGGAGTTCGTGGTGGAGGTGGAGAAGGAGGAGATGGTGGTGGTGATGATGGAGGTTTGGTTTGAGCAATAAATTAAAAAAGATATGAGTGGTAGAGGTTGGTTTGAGACCCAGGCAAGGAGCAACAAAAAAAGGAGGAGCAGGTGGTATGGACCCAAACATGGTTAGGGGTCAAGGTGTGGGGGATAAGGGGTAGGAAGAGGGGGGGAGTAAGGAGCAGGGGAGAGGAAGGAGGAGGAAAGGGGGGGGGGGAGAGAAAGACAAGTGACAAGAAGTAAATTAATGCATGGTTCACTATCTGAGTCCTGAAGACAGAGAGAGATTATATATGGGCATGATGGAGAGAGAGAGAGAGAGAGAGAGAGAGAGAGAGAGAGAGAGAGAGAGAGAGAGAGAGAGAGAGAGAGAGAAGAGAGAGAGAGAGAGAGAGAGAGAGAGAGCGAGAGAGGGATAGAGATAGAGATAGAGATAGAGACAGACAAACGCAGAAAGAGAAACAGTCAAAAAGACTAATAGAGAGCCTGAGAGAGAGAAGCAGAGATAGCGTGAGAGAGAGGGATGGATAATGAGCATGGTGAGGTGGAGACACAGAGTAAACATGTCGCAGGTGACAGACAGATGGCTCGGCCAATAAGAGGAACTGAAAACATGGAGTGGAGCGGAAGAGCTTTGCGTGTGTCTGGACATGTCGTGTGTGTGTGTGTGTGTATGTGTGTGTGTGTGTGTCCGTTCGTATTGCACTCTTACCTGCTGCATCACCAAGGTGTGCTGTGCATGTGTTAATGAGGTTGCCCTGTTCTTGTCTACGTTCCCTCTACGTGCCGCCTGACACCGTGTCCCTGGCAGGCTGCGTGTGCGTGTCTGTGCATGTGTGTGCGTGTCTGTGTGCGTGTGCGTGTGCGTGTGCGCGTGCGTGTTTGTTTGTTCGTTGCCGCGGCCTACCTTTGCGAACGTTGCCGTCTGTGGTGCGGAACTCCCTGGTGTTGAGCAGGAAGCAGGCACGGTCCTGCTGGTAGCGCTCCCGGGTGGTCCCCAGACCCCCGCCGCCTCCGCCGCCGCCCCCCAGACCGCCCCTCAGGGCGGGGCTCCTCTCGTCGGGGCTCAGCACCTGGTCGATGTTGGGGCAGTCCTCGTTGGCCAGAGCGGCCGAGGCGGCGTCCCCGTTCTGCTTGGAGTCTGGAGGAGGAGGAGAGAGCGAGTCCTCAGGCTCGGCGTCCTCACAGAGTCACACCTGGACATGCCTACAGGTGGGTGCTGCTGTCGGTACGATTGAAGAGCTGTCCTTTCATTTGTGGTTTCGTGAGGAACACCGTAGCCCTACATCAGCCGTGTGTGAGTGAAGCGCTTAGAGAGGAGTTTACGCCTCTGTAAGATACCGTTGAGATTTTAGACCGCTTATTTCTGCCCAATCAGGGCATCTCTTCTCATCTTTTCACCACATGAAGTGTGTGAGTGCAATTCTTCTCAATGGCAGAGAAATGTAGAGAGGCTGAGAGCAGAGAGGGAGAGGGTGTATTTTTTCCCCCGGTTGTTTATTTTTTAAATGTAGCTCTCAAATGTTACCTGCAGCAGATATATAACCGTCACCAAACATCCTAACCTCCATCACATCTGAGGAGATCTGAATCGTGTTCACCTGCAGAATGTGGTTGTAACGCTCAAGGAAGTTGATTTTACAAAGTGACTCACCTCTGTTGATCTCTATAATCTCTTCCTGAGCCAGGGGGCAGTCTCCCGCCAATCCTACAGATCCTATGACGCCACCTAGCACATTTCCCAGGAGCCTTTGCGGCGATGCGGTTGCCATGGCGAGGGCGTCGGGCTTGCAGTAGTTGGGGGATCCAGGTTGCGGTGCGCGGGGGATGTGCTTGTTCTTCTTCTTGGGCAGCTTCTGCTTGGCCATGGCCAGGGAGTAGTACATCCCAAAGTTGTTGACGATGACTGGCACCGGCATGGCGATGGTCAGCACGCCCGCCAGAGCGCACAGCGCCCCCACCAGCATGCCCGACCAGGTCTCGGGGTACATGTCCCCGTAGCCCAGTGTCGTCATGGTGACCACGGCCCACCAGAACCCGATGGGGATGTTCTTGAAGTTTGTGTGCTTGGCGGCGGTGGGGTCATCGGGCGAGGCGCCGATGCGCTCGGCGTAGTATATCATGGTGGCGAAGATCAGCACGCCCAGGGCCAGGAAGATGATGAGCAGCAGGAACTCATTGGTGCTGGCGCGCAGCGTGTGGCCCAGGACGCGCAGCCCCACGAAGTGACGCGTCAGCTTGAAGATACGCAGGATGCGGACGAAGCGGACCACACGCAGGAAGCCCAGCACGTCCTTGGCGGCCTTGGAGGAGAGGCCGCTGAGGCCCACCTCCAAGTAGAAGGGCAGGATTGCCACAAAGTCGATGATGTTCAGGGTGCTCTTGAAGAACTCGGCCTTGTCCGGGCAGAAGGTCACCCTGAGGAGGACCTCGATGGTGAACCAGATCACGCACATGCCCTCCACGTAGGTCAGCCAGCTGTCGGTCACCACCTCGTAGACGATCTCCTCGTGGGTGGTGTTGCCCACCGTGACGTTCTCCGTCCGGTTGTAGATGGTGTTGAAGGCCTCATGCGTCTCCATACAGAAGGTGGAGATGGAGATGAGGATGAAGAGGAGGGATCCAAACGCCACATACTGGAGAGGAAAGAGAAAGGTATGGACGAGGTTAAGGACCACATGGAGACACGAGCAGAGAATGAGAGCATTGCAGGGGAATTCAATCCAAAGACAAACTTAAATCCAAAGACAAACTCCAGTCACTCCACCACTGGTTTTTCTTTCTTTTTCCTCCAACATGGAAGCCAGCGATCTCCTGTGGAACAACATCTCCTGAGCATGATATGCTGATCAGTAGACCTGATGATGGTCTCCTTAGAGCTGTGACTCCATAAAACAGGGAGCACACAATGAGCTTTCAGCCTCGGCATTGCCAATGTTTCCAATGGAGTTGAGCATTGAAGCCCAACCTAGCGTCTGTGCTACCCTGGACATAGTGGACAGAACAAATTCACGACCTCCCAGTTTAATTGCCTCTCAGAGCACGTCCATCCAAACATGGCAGAAATACTAATTGTCAGCATAAGCTTCCTGAGCTGCATAATGTATGTCCTCGTCAGTACATAATTCAAACCCCAAACCTAGCATCCAGTGCTCTCTGAAAGCTCATCATGTGCTTGTGCCTCACTCCTTACAGCACTGTGCTGCTCACGAGGCCTGGTGTTTAAACGCATTTGTGACTATCTACCGTAGAGTTGTGTGATAAACCATCTGAAGAGCTAGAGATGCTGTGGGGTGGATACATGAGGACAAGGAACAGAGAGGGGAAGTAGATGAATTATAGATAATGTTCGGTGGCTGATGCTGCTGGAGTATTCTGGAGCAGAGCAGTGTTGGAACAGAGCCATTGGTAGGACAGTGTTGGAACAGAGGAATGTTGGAACAAAGGAATGTTGGAACCGCACAACAGCAGTGTTGGAACCATGGTACGACATTGTGAGAACATTGTTAGATCAGTGTCGGAACCGTGGTAGAACAGAACAGTGTTGGAACCGTGGAAACAGTGTTGGAACACTATTAGAACAGTGTTGGAACAGTGTTAGTGTTAGTTAACAGTGGTAGAACAGTTGTAGAACAACTAGAACAGTTGTGGAGCAATCGGCTACTGTGTGGGAACCATGTCAACGTCCAGGCTCTGAACATTGATAATTATGCGTGTCTCTGCAACTCTTTACAGTTAATGGCCGTGAGATGCACTCACATTCTAAGTGGTAATTAGATGTAAAGGGGTGGCATTAGTGCTTTATACATAAGTGGAGGTATACTGTTTTTAATGCATATTTCTATAGCTAATGATACTGTGATCGTTATACATCTCGCATTACCGCCATATAGTAGGATCATTGATTCAGCATTTAGTTTCCTGTCAGCTCTTTAAAATCCTCCTCTTCCTCATACATCCTCACATCGCAGACTCTTGGCTCGTCCTCTTCCCCTCCTCCCCTTCCCTTCCTCCCCTCCTCCCCTCCCCTTCCTCCTCTCTTCCACTCCCCCTCCTCTTCCTCTCCTCCCACTGCTGCTGCTCTTCCTCCCCCTCTCCTCTCTTCCTCTCCTGCTCCTCTTCTTCCTCATATTCTCTCTGCTTGCCTTTCTCTTCCTCCCATATTACCTCATTCTCTCCCCCCCCCCCCCCCCCCCTTCACCCTCTCCCTCCACCCCCACCCCACCCCCCAACCCCTCCGCCTCCCTGCTCCTCAGCAGGGGGTGTGTTCTCCCAGGGTGTCTCCTCTGGTCACGCTGGTGTAGCTTGATCCATTAGCGGCGCGTGCTGCTGCCAGCCGCGGTCGCGTGCCGCGCCGCCTCCAGTCTATTTATAAGCTGCACTCTGCATTACCGGATGAATAATACAACACGGATATACGTCGGAGCCTCCAGCACCTCCCTGCCTTTTACATAACGCCGACGCCGACCCAGCACACGGTTCCTGAGGCACGGCCAGGGAATCCAAGGGGAGAGTAGTTTTAGTGGGAGGAGGGCTGTGAGTGTGTCTTTGCCCTGAAGGCAGCCGCTCCGCTTGGCTTCAGACGTCTCCCCCCTCTGAAGGTCTGACCGGGCTTCTGAAGGCCCAGGGTGTATTTATAGGGGAGCACGTTAGCTGGGGAGGGAGAGGGCATCGCCGGGAAACAGTCACTGTCTAGGGGTTAGACAGTGAACACAGAGACGGGTTGTTAGGGAGCAGGTAGGGGTTAGACAGTGAACAGAGAAGGGTCACTGAGGAGCAGGTAGGGGTTAGACAGTGAACAGAGAAGGGTCACTGAGGAGCAGGTAGGGGTTAGACAGTGGTTACAGAGACAGGTCATTACCTCCACCGAGGAGGTAATGATTCCTGCCCGTCTGTGTGTCTGTGAGCAGGGTATCTACGAAAAAGCTGAGCATGATTTGCTCCAAATTGGGTGGGTAGGTTGGTTATGGGCACAGCCAACAAAATAACTATCCTGAAAGGTTGTCAGGGGTTGATGATGATTGTTGGGTAACCTCCCCCATCCCCATCCACTAGTTAGAGTAGAGAATCTCTAAACAGGGCCTTGTGGGGTGTCATCGGACTCAGAGCAGCCAATCGGCTGCCTCCGAGCCAGGCTCACTCATATCAAGCTGATTCCTTGGCAGACGTCTGTGCTCTAGTGAGCAAAGTTGATATATTAAGTATAGGTTAATGGGGTAGGGGTTGTTTCTCAAGGGTTTGGGGTAGGACATTGTGAATCAAACCCAGTATATTACACCTGTAAGCAAACAACCCAGCCATGGCACAATCCTACCAAACACAATTCAAGACATTAGCACGGCAGCAGATAACAATGGATATATGTAGAACGGGTGAGGTGTGTGTGTGTGCTTGTGTGATTCTGTTTGTAAACGGAGAAGTGCATGTACGTGTGAATAAAGGTGTGTGTACTTGGAATGACTATTTAACACAAGGGAAACAATTTTTGTTTTCAGTCCAACTTTAAGATCTCACTCTCTATCTTTCTCTCTCTCTTTCTCCCTAGTTCCAACTTCCTCTCTTTTCATCTGCTGCGCTCATCACTATCTGACCTACTTTGCTACTTACACACACACACCTGTTTACAAACACATACACACACAAAAGTTAATGCTTGGGGGACATGGTGGTAATGACGTTCTGAAACCCAGCCACTTTGCTGAGCCAATCAGGCCACAGTGTTCTGTTCTTCCTCCTGATTTTAATATTATCCCAGTGTTGAAGAGGAGGAGACAACAAAGACGCCTACATCACATGTGTTAGAGGGTTGTGCTAGACTACTGCTTTCAGACACGATATCACTCTTCCTCCTTCCCTCTACCTCCCAATCTCTCTCCCTCCCTTTCTCCTCTCTCTCTCTCTCTCTCTCTCTCTCTCTCTCTCTCTCTCTCTCTCTCTCTCTCTCTCTCATCCTCCCTCTCTCTCATCCTCCCTCTCTCCCTCCATCTGCAAGTGGGCCAGGAACACTCTTTGAAGACCCAACATGCAGGCTCAGACGAGGCCCCTGCTCTAGCCCCCCCTCCTCCACTACTGTCTGGAGCTGGGAGGCAGACCAGCTGCCGCCGGCACCATAGAGCCCTGGAGTGACACCACCGCAGAGCTTCACAGAGGACCCTGACGCTCCCTTCACAACTCTGAGATTGCATTTGACAGTTCGTAGTTTGTAGTTGACGGAATCCCAGAGCTCGCTCACCAGAACCGCACATGTCATGTGTTGTGTAGTTTGTGCGTGTGTTACATTTGCAAAAAAAAAAATGATAGGATGATTTTTTTTGTGTTGACGTTGGAACTTGCTGTGGTTTATTAAAAATGGAGCTCACCCACAAAATGTATCGACGTCAAGTTCCGGCATATGGTCTGGGTCCGTCGCCGATGCAAAGTCTGAGAAACTCCCAATGTATACGACATCAAGCTTTAACAGACACGGTGGCTGCAAGGGGGAGCAGGAGATTGCCTTACCAACCCTAACCCTAATCCAAACCCTAACCCTAATCCTAACCCAAACCCAAACCCTAAATCTAACCCTAACCCTAATCCAAACCCTAACCCTAATCCTAACCCAAACCCAAACCCTAATCCTAACCCAAACCCAAACCCTAATCCTAACCCAAACCCAAACCCTAAATCTAACCCTAACCCTAATCCAAACCCTAACCCTAACCCAAACCCAAACCCAAACCCAAACCCTAATCCTAACCCAAACCCAAACCCTAACCCTAACCCTAACCCTAATCCAAACCCTAACCCTAACCCAAACCCAAACCCTAACCCTAATCCTAACCCAAACCCTAACCCTAACCCTAAATCTAACCCTAACCCTAACCCAAACCCTAACCCTAACCATAACCCAAACCCTAACCCTAAATCTAACCCTAACCCTAACCCTAAATCTAACCCTAACCCAAACCCTAACCCTAATCCTAACCCAAACCCTAACCCTAACCCAAACCCTAACCCTAACCCAAACCCTAACCCTAACCCAAACCGTAAACCTGTGTGGAGGGCAGAAGACAGGCTGGAAGGACATACCAACATCATTGTTCTACACCAGCCCCACCGTCACCCCCACCACTTCCACTCACCTCACATCCCCACCAGCCCCACCCACACCACAAACACCAGCATATGTGGATCACGGATCTGCCTCCACAGCCTTCTGAGGGGATGTCACGCTTTGAGTAGGACAAGCGATGATGAGTGTGTGTGTGTGTGTGTGTGTGTGTGTGTGTGTGTGTGTGTGTGTGTGTGTGTGGTGTGTGGAATGTTTTTACCACTTCATATATATAGGATCTAGAATAGAAGAGGGTGGAAGAGAGAGAGAGGGCAGACAAGAGGAATGGAGAGAGAGAGAGAGAATAAGAATAAGAGAGAATATGAGGGAGGACACAAGAGAGAGAGAGATGGAGGATATGAGAGAGATAGAAGAGAGGATAGTAGAGAGAGATGGAGGACAGGAGCCAGAGGAAAGGAAAAAGGGAGAGGACATAAGATAGAGAGAGGATAGGAGAGAGAGGATAGAAAGGTTGCTCTACTGCGGCAGAGCTCCTCTGGTTATTACAGCATCACCACAGCCTGCCTGACTCCCTGTCACCATGGCAACCACTGCCTTCTCCTCTTCAGCACCAAGGACAGGGCTCAGCCAAATACTGCTCCCACACCGTAACGCATGGCTGGACTACCACATGCCAAATGGTGAGCATGGAGGTAGAAGTCTGTTTGGTGTGAAAAACCATGTGATCTTGACAGCCCAACCAGAGCCTTCGAATGAGATACTGCTGGTAGCTAGGCAACACTAGTAGTATTTAAGGTGGAGAAAGACAAGCAGTACTTAAGGAGTAGAAACACTAGATGTACTTAAGGTGTACAAACACTGGTATTTAAGGTGTAGACACATCTAGAGTATTAAAAGTGTAGGAACACCCACAGTATTTGAGGAGTATAAACACTGGTAGTATTTAAGAAGTAGAAACACCCATAGCATTAAACGTGTGGAAACGCTAGAAGCATTTAAGCAGTGTAAACAGTAGAAACGCTTGTAGTAAAATAATGAGGACAATTATTTTCTTTCTATGGCCAGGGTGCTCTGCCAAAAAACATGCTGCGCTCAGCAAGGCAAAAACAGCGAGTAAAATGCTTGCTTCCCATTGATAAGGATTACAACATAGCCGGCCCAGATTTAAAGAAGAGAGTCAGTGGGGTCCAAATCAAACCCTTTTTGTCGAATACCAAACTATATATAAAATCTCTAACCTTACACCTAAACTTAACCTTCTCTAACCTAACCTCTAAACTCAATCCCTTACCGTAAACCTAACTATCTCTAACCTAATACCCAAATTTTAGCATCTCTAACTTAATACCTAAACTTAACCATCTTGAATACCTAGTCAAGCATACCCTAATACCTCAACTGAACTATATCTATCTTAAAACCTTAACTTAAAATGTTTTAACCCTACACCTAACCGTAACCATCTTTGACCTAATACATAAACTCAACCATATCTATACTAATACCCAAACCTAACAATCTCTAACCTCATGCTACAGCAGCGAGCCTATAGAGGCATGCCTACAGCGGCTCGCCTATAGCAGCTAGCCTGTAGCTAATAGCAGTTATCCCTGTCAGCTGGGCTGATGGATGCTCATGGTCTGGAGTGTGAGTGGTTAGCGTGGTGTTTTATGGACAGACAGACACACAGAGTAAAGGCCAATGTGTTGTGGTGTGCGACACGCCAGTGATTTATCCTCCATGCTTAGCAGCATGAAGACCCCCACCTCCACCTCCACCTCCACCCCGCCACCCTTCTCTCCCTCTCGCTGGGTCTTTCACACCTCTACAGGTACAGCAACACTGTGGGTACTTGATATGTGTGTGTGTGTGTGTGTGTGTGTGTGTGTGTGTGTGTGTGTGTGTATGTGTATGTGTATGTGCGTGTGTGTGTGTGTGTGTGTGTGTGTGTGTGTGTGTGTATGTATGTCTGTGTGTGTGTGTGTGTGTGTGTGTGTGTGTGTGTGTGTGTGTGTGTGTGTGTGTGTTTACGTGTGTGAACAGGATGGATCCCTGTAGGAAAACAGAGTGCTGCCCAGTTTTGTCCATTTGGCTGACAGAGCTGATTCAGCACAAAGACAGTCTGCTAGGAGAGGGGGGGGAGAGGAGAGGAGGGGAGTGGAGGGGACGAGAAGGAGGGAAGGAGAGGAGAAAGGGAGGGAAAGGAGTATAATAGAGAAGGGAGGGGAGAGAGAGGAGGGAGGAGGAGGAGGGAAGGAGAGGAGAAAGGGAGTGAAATTAGTGTAATAGAGGAGGAAGGGGAGAGAGGAGGGAGGAGGAGGAGGGAAGGAGAGGAGAAAGGGAGTGCAAGGAGTGTAATAGAGAAGGGAGGGGAGAGAGAGGATAAAGGGAAGGAGGGAAGGAAGGGAGTGAAAGGAGAGTAATAGAGGAGGGGGGAGAGAGAGGAGGGAAGGAAGGGAGTGAAAGGAGTGTTATAGAGAGGGAGAGAAGAGGGAGGGAGGGGAGGAAGGGAGTGAAAAGAGTGTAATAGAGACGGGAGGGGAGAGAGGAGGGAGGAGGAGGAGGGAAGGAAAGGAGAAAGGGAGTGAAAGGAGAGTAATAGAGGAGGGAGGGGAGAGAGAGGAGGGAGGGAGGAAGGGAGTAAAAGGAGGGAGGGAGGGGAGGAAGGGAGCGAAAGGAGTGTAATGGAGGAGGCGTTCTTGCAGCGGAGTTATTTTACACCTTATGCGTCTTTCTGCTGCAGCAGGATAAAATGTGTTTCTACCTGTTTCTACTGTGGGGTTCTACAGGTTTTCCCCTGCTGGTTAATGCAGTTCTGATTGGTTCATACTGGTTTCTGGAGGCACTGGTTTGTCCTCTGCGTTGATCTGTTTATGTGATCATAATTCATCACAGTTGACTACAAGCCCAGCTTGACCTTCCCACGTGGAGAGAATAATAGTCTCTCTCGATCCACTTTCACTATTGTCCCCCTCCTTCCTCCCTCTCCCTCCTCATGTCCCCTCCTCTCTCCCCCCCTCTTCTCTCTCCTGTCCTTTCCTCTCCCTCTCCTCCTCTATCCTCCTCCCCCTCCTCTCCCCATGTCCCTCCTCTCTCCTCCCCCTCCTCTCTTCTCCTCCTCACTCTCCTCTCCTCCCCCTCCTCTCCTCTCCCTCCTCTCTCCCCTTGTTCTCTTCTCCTCCCCCTTCCTCTCCTCTCCTCCCCCTTCCCATCTCATCTCCTCCCCCTCTCCCCACTCCCCCTCTCACAGTGTAAAACAGGCCGTGTGTAAAACAAGGGCAAACGGTGACTTCAATCCTCCGAGCCGCGTTTTGTTTTCAGGTCCCCGTCTCTCTGCACGACCCCCCAGTGATGTCACGCTGATGTCACCGTTGACCTTGGGGGACGTTCTCCAATCACGGAAGAGGGAGAAGCAGCCGCTGTCACTGGTGTAGCCGGAGTGGAACTACAGACCGGAACCCCAGGCTTAATGGCCAGGTCTATATCGACTGTGGGTTAGAGTAGGGCGTGATGGATTAAGACACCAGAACAAGCCACTGGAATGCCATGTCCCATCGCAGCCGCACATTATCATCATTTAATGAAATGTAATATGATGTAATGTAGGGACAATATAAGTATTATCATAATGTATTGTACATTTTAAAAAATTATAAAATTGTTGAATTTCCCCTCCGGGAGATTGATTAAATAAATTGCTATCTATTTATCTATCTATCTAATGTGTTGTATTATGGTGCATAGAGACCTAGCCAATCCAATCCTGCACCCAGTGCACCCTGAACAAGGAGTGGAGTTGAACGTTAAAGGTCCCATGAAATGCCACCAGGTGTGAGTCTGATTAGCCGTTACAAGCCGTTTTGAAAATCTGGCGTGTCCACCTAGATGTGTGCTCGATAGATCCGTCTACCAGCTTACCCAGTGGACTGTAGCAAACGTAGCTCATCTATCCGTCACACATCTAGGTGGACAAGCCCACTTGTGATGTTAGAAGAGCCCGATTTTCAAAACGACTTGTAACGGATAATCACACTCACACCTGGTGGCATGTCATGGGACCTTTAACAAACAGATATTCATCTTCAAAAGAAATAGTCATGTGTTCCCCAATCTGCTGCATTTATAGACACTTGGAGATGTGATGAGATGTGGAAATGATTGTTTGGAATCTCTCAGGGACCAGGAACTGTGCTGGGGATTCAGCGCAACAGTCTGGTTTAGAGAGACTGTTTAGGGAACCAAGCAGAGACGCCTTGCTACCCAGAGGTCAGAGGTGAGGGTTCAGACTGGTCCTCGCTGACAGAAGGGAGACGGTTACTCTTGTAGCCAGTTGGAACCCCCAACGCATCTATCCTCTGAGAGGGCAGAACCCCAGAACACAGCACTGGACTACGGCGGCCTCATATACTGAACAGATGACTGGAGAAACATCGCCTGGATACAAGTACAGAATTGTATAAATGCCACAGCCCGCCGGAGTATAGTTACTGACCATCCCTTCATGGCCACAGCCCAAACCAATCTTCCAATGGCTACTTCTTGCAAGATAACGCGCCATCATGTCTAAATGGAGCAGGATGTATGAAATATGTCCCAAACCTTGATGAGCCACCAGTACTCTGGGGTGTTTTGGAAGTCCCACCTATAGTATTAGGAAGGTGTTCCTGATGAAGTGGCCACTCGGCGTATGAAGGAGGTGGTGTTCCAGGTCGTATTTCAGACACGGCCACAGGTGGGGAAGGAGCGTGTGTTTGGGGAGGGAAGCTATGTGGACGCAGGAAGGACATGTCCACTCCACACAGACAGAACCCAGGAGAGGCTGGAACCCAAGGATCTCCTGGGAGGATTTAGACTAACCGACGTACTTCCACAAACCACAGTGAGTAGGGGGGGGAGGGGGGTGAGAGAAAGGGAGAGAGAGTTGAAAGAGAGCATGAGAGAAAACAGCAGACCTCATGGGTGATCATCAATATGAGATCAATGGGCAGACTGGGAATAAGTCCTACACACTGGTGGGCGATTCGAAGGAACCCTCCCCTTCTCTCTCTCTTTCATCTCTCACTACTGAGGCAGAACTACCACTGTGTGTGTGTGTGTGTGTGTGTGTGTGTGTGTGTGTGTGTGTGTGTGTGTGTGTGAGTCACCTGATTATGTGAATGAGATCAAAGTATCGATCACCTGTGTGTCTGACTCTAACATTCTCTCTCTTGCTCTCTCTCCATCTCTCGCAATCTCTCCAGCTCTCTCTCTCACACTCTCTCTCTCTCTCTGTGTCTCTCTCTCTCTCTCTCTCTCTCTCTCTCTCTCTCACTCTGTCTTAGTATAACAGGCCATTAACACACAAACACTGTTAGAACAAACAGAAAGAAACTAACGCACACACACACACACAGCGATAACAGATGCACAGCCAAATATAATTGTTCTATATCGGTAGATTCAGTGACTATAGGTTCTAAAGGCCATCTGGAAAACACTCTATCTACAGCCTACATCAACAATATCACACCATGACATGAAAATCACATGGAAATCACACCATCACACCATCATCACACTTGCATTACACCAACGACACAGTAACATCACACCAACATAAAAAACACCAGACTAACATCACACGTTCACATTAACATTAGGCCAACTTCATAAAATCACCCCGGCATCACACCAACAGCACCCTAACATTCCAATGACATCACACCACATCACATTAACATCACACTACCACATTAACCTCACACTCACATCACCTCACACACAAAGACTAACATCAGACTAACATCACACCACATCACATCACACGCAATCCCAACCACATCATATTAACATCACATCACGAGACCTGCAGTGTGTGTGTGTGTGTGTGTGTGTGTGTGTGTGTGTGTGTGTGTGTGTGTGTGTGTGTGTGTGTGTGTGTGTGTGTGTGTGTGTGTGTGTGTGTGTGTGTGTGTGTGTGTGTGTGTGTGTGTGTGTGCGTGCGTGCGTGCGTGCGTGTGTGTGTGTGTGTGTGTGTGTGTGTGTGTCACTGAATGTGTGTCTGTGAACGTGTGTCTGTGAATATGAGATTCACTGCCTTCTGCCTCGTTGTTGATCTGTTAAAAAGGCTCGTCTGGCGTCGCGGAGGAGCGAGTGGCGGTCCATTGCGGGGACAAACATCGGTGCGGTCGGTGCGTAAAGACGGAGAGCCGCCGGACCCATGGCTCGACGCTCCGATAAATCAGACCGACACGAGAAGTGGTCGCTAATGCGCGTCGTAAAACGGACACGCGCGACCTGACTTAGAATATTGAAATACTTTCGACTGGAAGACGTCGACGGGGAAATAACACAATGACTCGGTGGGGAAACGTCACATACAGTATTTTCCAGAGCGGTAAAGCAGAGGATCGAAACCATGGTTTTTATATCAGATATCAGACCGTGCTCCATTCTACCTGCGCTACCACCAGCATTAATTATTCACCTCCTGAGTGTGCAGCGCCTGTCATCCAATACAAGACGTCTCCACCGAGACCAGATCTGCCCTTGGTAAGAACATTCGTCTGTAATCAAGGAAGGACGGCGCCTGAACTTCATTCAAATAAACTTATCGTGTGGCCACGACGCCCCGTGGTGCAGCACAGCACAGCACACTATCCCCACATGATCCTATACTAATAACACCCACACATGACCACACGGGAGGCCGGCACCGTGCGCACACTCACCCGGGCGTATTTGGAGGAGTAGGGGTCCTCGAACAGAGCCCATATCTTTGGCTGCCAGGTCTTCCACCAGCCCGCCCTCCGCGCGTCCTCCTGCATGCACAGCCGCTTCAGGTCCCCGTCCGCCCCGCACAGCGCCGGGTCGTCCTCCGGCGCCTCCGGCTCGGGGTTCTCGAAGCTGTCCAGCGCCTCCTCGGCGTCCCGGTGCTGGCGGTAGTTCATCCAGCAGCAAGCCTCCACGTCCGTCTCGTCGATGCCCCAGAAGGCCAGCTCCTCCTCGAAGAGCGGACCGCACACATCGTTGGGGCAGTGAAGCTTGCCCGTGCGGTAGTAGTTGAGGATGAAGGAGAAGACGGACGGGTGGCGATCGAAGAAGAACTCGTCCAGTTTGGGGTCGTAGTCGAAGTTATTGAAGGCGTCCGGCTCGGTGAGCCACGACAGGCGGGTGCCCGGCAACGTTTTTAGGGTGCTCCGGTAGGTCTCGTGCCGCACCCCGCCACAGTTGATCACGATTTTCTCGCTTTCCGACGGACAAGTCATGTCTGCGCTGTAACATGCTTTGTTGGACGACTTATTCCCACCCTTGCGCCCTTTGAAAGAGGAGACACAGACTGAACTGAGCATGAGGAGGAGGAGGGGAGAGGAGCGGCGAGCAGAGAGGGGAGGAGGGAGAAGGAGGAGGAGGAGGAGGAGGAGGAGGACTCTGCGGAAAGAGAAAGGGCAGAATTAAAACATCAACATTCACACGCTGAAGACGCTCTCATCGCGGGGAAACAGTCACTCCGTGGGCAGATTGCTCATTTAATTACGGTGAAATACACATTGCGGCTGTGTGTTGTGCGTGATCATGGGGGACGTGGTTGTAAAGATTCATCCTAAAGGTTGGTTCAGTGGTAACTCGAAGCCCTGGAGAACAGGTGCATGCTGATCTTCATTATCCTACTAATTGTCAACACCAACCGGAGCGATGTTCAGTACAGTGATCCACACACTGGTAGAGCACACGCACGCACACACGCACACACATACATACATACATACATGCTGTGCATCTTACAGTGTGGGGTTAATGTAGTGTTACAATTACATTGTCATGCGAGATAAAATTGGTGATCTTAGTGATGTTAATGATAGTTTAATAAAGCATGGAGATATACAGTGACTGTATAATGTTATATTGTAGCGGAACGGTTTAAGCTACACGATCCTTTACAGTGTTATGTTACAATGTGAAGCTACAGTGTAATTTACAATATAATGTTACAGTGAATTGTTATAATGTGTAACTATAGTGTATTGTTAAAGTATAATATACAGTGTGTTTTTATAGTATAATGTATGTGATGACAAGAAATTACAACAAACACAATTGTGTGTGTGTGTGTGTGTGTGTGTGTGTGTGTGTGTGTGTGTGTGTGTGTGTGTGTGTGTGTGTGTGTGTGTGTGTGTGTGTGTGTGTGTGTGTGTGTGTGTGTGTGTGTGTGGTTGGTCTTGGTTGGAAAAAAGGCCAGAATGAGAATCAGGGAGGAAAACAAGGACAGACAAAGAGAGACAGAGAAAGGTAGAGAGACCTTCACAGAAAGAGAGAGAGAGACGCACAAACACACACGCACACAGGAATGGAGAGAGAGGGAAAAGGGCGAAACACACAGATGAAGGGAGAGAGAGGTCCGTTGAGAGGTAGGGTAAGAGGGGTAGAGAAAGAGCAAGAGGAGAGAGAGAGAGAGAGAGAGAGAGAGAGAGAGGTAGGGAGAGAGAGGGAGAGGAGAGAGGTAGGGGGAGGGAGAGAGGTATGGAGAGAGAGGGAGAGACAGGGAGAGGAGAGAGAGATGTAGGGAGAGAGAAAGAGAGGTAGGTTAAGAGTGGGGAGAGAGCAAGAGGAGAGAGAGAGCTGTATGAAGAGAGAGAGAGGTAGGGTAAGAGGGGTAAGGAGAGAGAGAGAGAGAGGTAGGGAGAGAGAGAGAGCTGTATGAAATGAGAGAGAGGTAGGTTAAGAGTGGGGAGAGAGAGGTAGGGAGAGAGAGAGAGAGCTGTATGAAGAGAGAGAGGGGTAGGGTAAGAGGGGTAAGGAGAGAGAGAGAGGTAGGGAGAGAGAGCTGTATGAAATGAGAGAGAGGTAGGTTAAGAGTGGGGAGAGAGAGGTAGGGAGAGAGAGAGAGCTGTATGAAGAGAGAGAGGTAGGGTAAGAGGGGTAAGGAGAGAGGGGGATAGGAAGAGAGGCAGAGAGAGATATAGAGAGCGAGAGAGAAGTAAGGAGAGAGAAAGGAAGGGAGAGGGAGAGAGATAGGGAGAGGGCGAGAGAGCACCTCTACATTGTGTCACTGCAGGCAGAATCAGTACCAGGATGGAGAGAGGGAGGGAGGGACGGAGGGGGGGGGGGGGGGTGGGGTGAGGAGAGTGAGGGAGGGTTTAAAAGTGAATGAATTCTGCTGCAGTACTGAGGCATGCGTACATTGAAATACACACACCCTCTCCCCCCACTCTAACACACTCTCACACACACACGCATGCATGCATGCATACATACATACATACATACATACATACATACATACACACATACATACACACATACACACATACACACACACACACACACACACACACACACACACACACACACACATCTCCGAGGTGAACCTATTAAACTGCAGTTCTCTGAATTGCACCACTCTCCCGTGTCTCTCTCTCTCTCTCATCCCCTCTCTCCCCACTCTCTCTCTCTCTCGTTCTCTCTCTCTCTCTCTCTCTCCCCCTCTCTCTCTCTCTCCACATCCCTCCCCCTCCCCCTCTCCCTCTCCCTACTGCGGATCAGTTGTGGGGTCGTCTTGTTCAACTTTCTTCTCTCTTAGTGGGACGTACGGAGACTGGCAGGTAAGGTGCTTACTTCATCAACTTACAGTCAGTACTGACCAATACCAGTACTATGTATACTGTATATACAATGTGTGAATACGTATAAGTATTTCTTTATGTACCGTATATATACTGGACCGGCAAATACAAGTGATGTTTAGACTCTGTCTATACTATAGGGATGAATAATATCACTGTATAAACTGTACTGTGTAAGTACTGTGTAAACTGGTCTGTATACACTGAGAAGTACTGTATAATGTAGACTTGCTGTACTTATTAGTAGAATTATCTATATATCTATATCTATATCTATAAATATATATAATATATATATAATATATATATAATAATATATAAACTATATATATATATATATACTATATATACTGTACTGACGAATACAAGTACTAACGATTGCAAGTACTGTAGACACTGGAGTAGAAGTACTGAAAGTCCTGAGTACTGCTCATTAACTAGGGCAACACGCAGGGTTTAGAGAACCATGCAGCACTTCAGCTGCTTTATACAAAGATCAGCACCACGGAGAGCACCTCCAAGGGCACTGCACTGTGCGATGCTGTTTTATACTATACTGTTCTATACTATACTGTGCTATGCTGTTTTATACTACAGTGTTCTACGCTGTTTTATACTATACAGTTCTATACTGTATAGTATAAACGCGTTGTTTACAAAAATAAATCAGCTTACCAGTGTGCGGTGATTTTACACTTTTTTTTGGCTTTATACAGTTTTATATACTGCTCTATACTATTCTGTTTTATACTATAGTGTTCTACTCTGTTTATACTATACAGTTATCTACTATGCTGTTCTAAGTTGATTTATACTAAACTCTTCTATACCCTGTTCTTTACAGTTTTATACTATACAGTTTTATGCTGTTTTATACAATACGGTGCTGTTCTATACTGTTTTATACTATTCTCTTCTATACTGTTTTATACTATACTGTTCTCCACTGTTGTATGATATACTGTTCTACGCTGTTCTATACTATACTGTGCAACACTGTTTTATACTGTACTGTGCTGAGCTGTTCTATACTATACTGTTCTACTCTGTTTTAAGCTATACTGTTCTATACTGTTTTAAACAGTATACTCTCCTATAATGTTTGATACTTTTCTACACCTAACTCTTCTATGCAGTTCTGTTATGTTCAATACTAAACTGTTCTATAATTACTCAATACTACTTTAAGTGTTCTAAAATATACTGTTCTATACCATACTGTTATAGACTAAACTATTTTATACCGAACTGTTCTATACTCTTTATACTAACTGTTCTATACCATTCTAAACTTTTACATATATGTGAATCTATAGGCATCACATGATATACGTATACTAGATCACCTAGTATGGTACACAAGGATACATCCACATTTATGTTACATACAGAGTACACAATACATAGTACATATATACTACATTCATATCATTTAAAGGTGACAATGTCATTGTGGCATGTAGGATAGAGGTGGGCAGTGTAGGATTTTAGTCCAGGGACAGTTAAGTTTGGATGTCCCTTTTAGAGCGACAAGGAGACAAGGAGGAGAGGCAAATAACAGGCAGAGAAAATAGGAAATATTTCCTCTCTCCTTCCCTCACCAAGTCCCCCCACCCCCCATCTTCCTCTCTCCTTCCCCTCACGCTCTCTCTCCATAGCTCAGCTCCCTCCCTCGCTCTTTACCCCCATATCTAACTCTCTTTAGTTCCCTCTCTCTTTGTCTCTCTAGCTCGCTCTATCTCCTGCAGTATTTCCTGGCTTGGCAACCTTGCGACTGCCTCTCTCTCTCGACCTCTCTCCCTCCCCAGCATCTCTCTCTTTCTCTCTCTCCCTGATATCAATCTCTCTCTCTCTCTCTCACTCTCTCTTTCTCTCACCTGCATACAAGCAGAATGAGACATCCTTTTAAAAACAACCTGCAGTTTGACCATCGGGAAAGGAGAGGATGAGGATAACAGAAGAGAAAGAGGAGAGGAGAAAGGGGGAGGAGGCAGAGGGAGGCAGAGGATAAGATGAGAAAGGAGAGGTGGAGGAGCAGGAGGAGGAATGAGGAGCAGAGGAGGAGAGACGGCTTCACAGAACGGGTGCATGGCTGCACTGACACTAATATATATTAGCAGAAACACTGCAGAGAGAGGGGGAGGGGGAGAGTTTGTATTATGGGATGCTGTGAGGTACCAGCAGTTACCACGGAAACGGGAGGGGGAGGGGAGGAGGAAGGTAGGGAGAAGATGGGGAAGGAGAGAGAGATGAGGAGGAGAGAGAAAGTGAGGAGGGGGAGATAGAGAGAAGGAGAGGGTAAACAGACAATAAAAGGTGTGTTTGCGTGTGTTTGTGTGTGTGTGTGTGTGTGTGTGTGTGTGTGTGTGTGTGTGTGTGTGTGTGTGTGTGTATGAGCGTATATATTTTACCATCCCTACCTCATCAAAGGATGTAACCACATGGTTTCATGCAGCTCTCTTCACAGCTCTCTCTTTCTCTCTCACTTGCTCCCTCTCTCTCTCCCTCTCACACACATACCTCTGGAGACCCCTGCAGGCCATAAGAGGTACTGTGGCGAAATGTGAACATGCTGCAGGAGTGTGTGTGTGTGTGTGTGTGTGTGTGTGTGTGTGTGTGTGTGTGTGTGTGTGTGTGTGTGTGTGTGTGTGTGTGTGTGCGTGCGTGCATGTGTGTGTGCGTGCATGCTTGTGTGCATGTAGCACAAATACTAACCCGGATATGCCTTTCACACAGGAAGCTGTCCCACTGTTATTACAGACCTGTCTGTCTATACTGTCTAACCCATACCTGCCCGCTTAATGACCTGTCTCTGTATGCACTGTCTAACCCTTACCTGTTCCTTAAAGGCCTGTCTATATATTCACTGTCTAACACCTACCTGCTCATTATTGACCTGTCTCTGTATGCACTGTCTAACCCCTACCTGCCCCCTTAATGAACTGTCTCTGGATTGTCTGTCCAAACCCAACCTGCTCCTTAGTGACCTCTCTCTGGATTCACTGTCCAACCAGCTACTTAATATCATGTCACTGTATTTAGTGAGTGGCATCCCAGTATTTACTGAGTGGCATCCCAGTTAATTAATGTTGGGAAAGTCGATTTTTACATTATTTAAAGATAATCTAGACTTTGAATTACAGGATGCCTGAGAGCATCGCTGTGTTGAAGCCCTGGTGGCTCCAGCGAGCTAGCGGGTTCAGAGTCTGAAGCGGCTGACCTTAATGGATACCTCAGCTTAGCTAAACCCACGGGCCCACCAAGAGTTCGGTACCGAGCTACCTGCTTACTGCGGGTCGGAGCTTAGAGCAGACCCACTGACCCGGGCAGCAATTAGACGGCGGAGGGGGTCAGCTAGCGTAGCGCTTAGACCTTGGTAGCATGCCGCTAACTGTGCTAATACACCGCTCACAGAACAGTGAGAAAGATCTCACACAATGCTGAGACAGGTTAGAGGCAAGATGGAGGATGGGAAGAGACTCTCGGAAGAGGAGGAGAGGGAGGAGGAGGGAGAGGAGGAGAGGGAGGAGGAGGGAGAGGAGGAGATGGAGGATGAGGGAGAGGGGGAGAGTGAGGATGAGGGAGAGGGGGAGAGGGAGGAGGAGGGAGAGGGGGAGAGCAAGGATGAGGGAGAGGGGGAGAGCGAGGATGAGGGAGAGGGGGAGCAAGGAGAGAAAAAGGAAGGGAGAGAGTCTAGGGGAGGGGGAGAGGAGCATGGGGGGTGGAGGTGAGAGGAGGGTGCGGGTGGGAGAATGGGAGGGTGGAGGTGGGAGGAGGGTGGGGGTGTGAGAATGGGAGGGTGGAGGTGCTGCAAAGGAGGAAGAACCAACAGTAGCGCCTCTTTCACACGGCAAGGCACGACACCGTCTCCACACACAGACACATGACGACACCGTTTCAACACACACACACACACACACACACACACAATAGCGTTTACACACACACACACACACACACACACACACACATGGCAGCACTTCCACACACACACACACACACACACACACACACACACACAGCAGCGTTTCCACGACCACAGATGAGAGGGAGGGAGGTGATTCCGAAGGTCAAACGATGGGATGCACGGGATTGGCCGGATCAGCTAATTCTTATTCAACTTCGCCGTCAACTGTTTTTACAACACTCTTTAGAGAAGAAAGGAGCCTGGGCCAATCACAACAAGCTGTTCTTTAAGAAAACAGCCAATCAGAACCCCTGGCCACCGTCTCTAGAGGACGATTCTGTCAACTCAGAGTGTTCAGGGTAACCCGCTGTCTAAAAATACCCCCCTGATTTATAATGTAGGCTGAGAGGGGAGCAGACGGCTGGAGACACAGAGATTCCATTATGAGAACTGTTAGCCTGCCAGTGTGTTAGCCTGCTAGCGTGCTAGGCTAGCAGCTGTGCTACAGACAGATGTTGAATGGGAGCTCGAGACTCCTGCACTGCCAGAGGCAACCATGACAACATGTTGAGATACTGGCAGAAAAACAAAGGCTCTTTTACAGATATAAAATCTAAATATTTATACATTGTTTTATATATATGTTACTTTGGAGACATATATAGTATATAAACAAAATAAATATTTTGATTTTATATGATTTTAAAATACTTTACTATAAAAGACAATACAATATCTAAATATCTACCCATACACAATAAAACACATTTACGCGCACACACACGCGCGCGCACACACACACACACACACACACACACACACTTGGAAATCATTTGCATATTTACATCTCTCTCTGTGCAGGTGCATGGACGCGGGAAACACCCAATACACGCGCATGTCGGAGTGCAGTGTGATGGAGGAGTGAGTGTGAAGGATGAGTGTGAAAGGGTGAATCCATTATTTACCGCCACACAGATTTAGAATATCGACGGCATGACTCATTCTGTCACATTCCAGCTGTGATTAGTTATTAGATATCGATTAACGGACCCTAACGGCCATCAACGGCTAGGAGAGGGTGCTCGCGCCTATTGTTGAAGAATCGGTACTTGTTGAATGTCCGCGAGACTCTCCGTTAAAACCGGTTGTATAAGGAGAAGAACACGTCACTAGAACACACACACACACACACACACACACACACACACACACACACACACACGCGCGCACACACACACACACACACACAAACACACACACACAAACACACACGCTCACATACTACACATCAAACACACGATGATACTCACTCGCTTTGGGTTGTGCTTGGATTCGTAGTATCGATCCCGGATCAATTAATCGGTGGTTTTTGAGGTGTGGTCTCGGACGGTGTTCAGCTCCTCGCGCGCATTCAGACCCTATGATGTGCCGCTCCAGACTCACGTGCCGACCCCGTCGCGAGCCGTCTGAACCTCAGGTCCGCTCGAGGGTTGCCTCCCGCGTCATGTGATCACTCAAACCGATTCAAAGCTCGAGGCTACGTCATACGGCGGTCACACCTGATGATTGATCGGACTTTTAAAAACCGTTTCAGAAAAAATCACTTCAAAGCATCTCATAAAAAAACGCTTCAAGTCGTTCAAGGTTACTCCTTTCTCCATTGTTTACTGATTATTAGTTAATTTCATCAATTTTTATTTGTAGGCCTAATTAGGCCTAATCTCAATTCATTTTCAATGTATTGAATTTTATGCAGGTTTTTATTGGCTTAATTAAGTTATTTCTAACTTCATGTTACTATTCAGTTGCTTAATTTAGGCCTATATATTGTTTCAATGTCTACAGCTCTCTAAATCTCTAGAATTTACAACCTGATAATTGTATCTGTTTAAAGTGTTTTACCTGTTGATGTGTGAAGACATGCCGTCCCATTCAACTTTCTAAATGAATAAAATGTTTCTGAGCAACCGTTTTATGGGGGTTATGTTTTTTATTTATTTAATCATTTCTTGAAATTATGCTGTAAGGTAGCCTTTATAACAAATGGTAATTGCTGGTTATATTGTACGAGGATGGCATAACATTTCATCAGTATGCTTTGATGCGTATCTTTCTACAGCAGCTGACTCATAAGCAGTAAGGGAGTCTTAATTGAGTAGGCCTACCTTTCTGCTAGTAGTCAAACACACTATGACGCAATGTCTGTACACCCCCAGAGGTCCAATCAGTCTGACTCGGGCCAGGAGAGGCTGCTTAAAGTGACCATCATCCACACACACTCCAGTCATCTCAGCTTGTTGCTTCTGTTGAGAACATCACCTCTTTCTCTCCTTCAGTGTATTAGATAAAGATGAAGACAACTCCTAAGGTTTTCATAGTCAAACACACTGTTGTAATGGCTTCCAGTTTATTAGTCATCAATTTATTTTGACACGTTATCTCCTACAGCTTGACTCGTCGAAATCAAAACCAATGTCGGACGCATAACAAGAAATATTTTTGTAACGCAAATCCTCAGAGGATCATGGAAAATGTGCACATTTCATCACACACTGTTCAATAGAGCCAGATACAGGGTCAGAGATCACATAATTTGGCCCTCTTGTGCCATATGCAATACACGATTTAGGAGGTTTCAGAAAAAAAAAATCTTTATTGAGAACCAGAGATGTATAGTAACAAAGTAGAACTACTTCACTACTGTACTTAAGTACTAAAATGCTGTATCTGTACTTTACTGGAGTATTTTTTTTTTTCTCCTACTTCCACTTTTACTTCACTACATATTTTTGATGAGTTTAATACTTTTACTCCAATACATTTTTCATGTGCTGAATCGTTACTCGTTACAATTATAAAAATGTTATCCCATTGATATCTGTTGGAAGACTAAATTTTTGTCATGAAACAGCAACATTTCAAAGTGCTTTAAAAAGTGCGTTTGGAGCATATTTTTCCATGTAGCTCTCAGTCTCGGCCCCCACCCCACCCCCATGATGACACCTGACCCTTCCCCCTTAAAGTCTGTGTTGCAGGGTTAATTTTTCTTTTTGTTTGTGCAATTTGCTTGCTGGTAATAAACATTTAAACGGTTATCCATTGTATTTTATGTTGTTGGGTATCACAAAACAGAATTTAATACGAAAAAGAAGGTACGATTTTAGCGGTTTGCAATTGATTCTCATTTCCCCCACAATGCATTGCATGACATCACGTTGGGAGACGACAGACTGAAGCCCCATTGAGACCCTTGAGAGTAGAGACCATAGATATATATAGAACACTAGAGCCGTTTCTCAATAGCAAGTACACGAATTACGGACTAGCGGACTTGGAAGTGCGTACTTGGCAAGTACAGACTTCCGAGGACGCGAGTACGCACCTGCAATTGGAACAGCAGTGGACCCAATGACGTCACCAACTCAGCTCTGTTAACTGTGCTTTACGGCCTCATTTCGGCATATACTACTATGTCAATATTTTGAATGAATAGGCCTACATTTTTGTTATATATGTAAAATGTTCCTATATATAGCCTATTATTATAGCTTACATACTAATATTTTAAAACATGGAATGCAAAATGCATCCTGGGACATTTAACGGTCCCAAGTCCACACAAGTCACCTCCGATGCATCCTCGATGGAACGGCCAGTTTAAGAACGCATCAAGAACACTTCCGGGTTTTACAACTGTACTTGACTTGATGCGTACTTTGAATTGGAACAGTACTTGGGCTACGACTGATGATGTTTCACGAGAACGCAAGTACAGACAAAAAACGCGAATTGAGAAACGGCCTATAACAGAGTCTAGAACGTCATCGCAGGCGGCCATATTGTCACAGGAAAGCTTTCTGGTGGTACCTGAGGTACGGTCAGTGATCTGCACAAATGCTAATACTCTTATCTCGCTGAAATCTTGACGGATTTACAAACAGTTTGGTTTCTTACAAAGTACAACTATTTGTAAAGGAAAATCTTGTACCTATTTTAGATTATTCAATTTTTTAGAACATAACATAATTATTCATAAGTATGCAGTGTCATAACTACATCTCTGACATTTATAACAAACCAAACCGTTTGAAAATCAGTTGAAAAAAGTACATGTACCACTACCAACACAATGTTATGGGTGAGCGAGCTAACTGTGGCAAGATGGCCGCCAGTGCGGACGTTCGACTTCATTGGCCAGCTGCATGGACGAGACCGTGTCCCAATTCAGGGGCTGCATCCGAGGACGAAGGACGCGTCCTTCGAAGGTGTGGCCTTCGTAGACCGCGAAGGCCACACCGAAGGCCGAACAAGCATTGTGGAATGGGACAGTCTATCCTACGGAGCATTTCCGGATTGCGTAACCAGTCCTTAACGTCCTTTACCTTGCGTGACCACGCGTCGCTCCTGTCTCCTAGCAACCCTGACAGCTGCAGTTCAAACCGGACGGCAGAGGAGAAATATGGAGCCAGAAATCATAATTTTATTTGTTATGTTTTATCTTTTATTGGAGGAGTGGGAGAAGATTCACCGATAGGTGAAGAGGAAAAGAGGACGTTGGCTTAACGTTAATTAGTTTAACGTTATATGTCTAGTGTTAATGTCATTGAACTTTGACAATAAAGTTACATATTTAAAATGGTATATTATACTCTATATATGGTTCAGTTTTTTCTGTTTTCTGAACAACTTGAAAATATGACTAAGGCCATTACTTTAAGAGGGTGACAATTTTTTTAAATATAAAAGTAAGGTTGGGACCATTTTAAATATGTAACTTTATTGTCAAAGTTCAATGACATTAACGCTGGCATTAACTGTTCAGAAAACAGAAAAAAAAGTTTTTTTCTGTTTTCTGAACAACTTGAAAATATGACTTAGGCCATTACTTTAAGAGGGTGACGAAATGTTTTTACATAGTTTTGTCATTAAATATGTATTCGCTGCAGCTGCCGCTTCCACTCTCTCCGCGCCATTTCTGAAAGAAAAATCCAACGCGCAATGAATCTTGGGATACGTTGGGCCGTGAGAATCCGGGAAACGAAGGCTGCATATCTCGTACGCATTTGAAGGACCCTTCGAAATGGGACAGCACGTGACGCGCCGCTGTGACGTAAGCGGTCTTCAAATGTGTCCTTTGAAGGATGCAGCCCCTGAATTGGGACACGGTGTTCTATACATAGACATCGGTTCTATATATATATATATATATCTATGGTAGAGACCATACATAGATATATATACTGACTAGATATCGCATTCGGCTTCTAAGCATGCGTCCACAATGCCGCCAAGTATTTTTAATTTATTTTTACTAGCATTACCACAAACACACGTTTGACCCGACACGATTGAAGATTTTGTTTAAAAAAAAGGTGTTTTAGAGTGATTTTGACTTAAGCAATCTTACACGAGATGGCGTTCTTAAATGTCATTATTGGTAAGCGAAGCACAGCCCTATGAACGAGGCGCTTGCGCCGAGTTCTGAATTCCTGTTCTTCAATTAAGCAATAAATCACGACAGGCTGTGGTATGTCCTCATTATACCACAGTTAAGGGACGTTGTCCGTCCCGACGCGCAGCGGAGGGATGGCGACCCCCTTAACTGTGGTATAATGACGACATTTCACTGACGTGATCTATTGCTTTTATAAAACGGTTACGTAAGTATGGCGAAATGAAAGTCATAGACACTGTAAATTTTGAAAAAGCGAGAAAGTCGGAAAAGCATTTTTTTTAACAAATACAAAAAAGTAGTCCCTCCTGGCTGCCTGCAAAGTGTACGGCGGTTGATATGCAACACACTGTAGCGTCCTTCCGAGAGAAGGCTAGAGACGGTAGCTTGGTTCACCGGCAATTTGGCCTACTATCGAGTTCACTCACCGTGTGCCTATTGCTTTACAACATTTCCACCCTCTCCAGCAATCAACATGTTTTTAGGCTTCAGTTCAAGTTAGGCGAGCAGTGATACTGAACTCTGTAAACTGAATGGGCGTCATAGCTCAATATACAACAGTTGGGAACCAATCAGATCGCTTGATTTAAGCCACCCGTTTTATAAATGTACTTAAAAAACGGGTGACTTAAATCAAGTGATCCGATTGGTTCCCAACTGTTGTATATTGAGCGTATACACACAGCTATGACACCCGTTCAGCTTACGGAGTTCAGTATCACTCCGCGCCTAACTTGAACTGTTGTTTATTTATATATAAAAGCAATAGCATAGTTCACTGAAGCCGAAAAATATGTTGATTGATGGAGAGGGTGGAAATGTTGTAAAGCAATAGGCACACGGTGAGTGAACTCGATAGTAGGCTAAATTGCCGGCGAACCGAGCTACCGTCTCTAGCCTTCTCTCTGAAGGACGCTACAGTGTGTTGCATATCAACCGCCGTACACTTTGCCGGCAGCCAGGAGGGACTACTTTTTTGTGTTTGTTAAAAAAAATGCTTTTCCGACTTTCTCGCTTTTTCAAAATTGAGGGTGTCTTTGACTTTCATTTCGCCATATTTACGTAACCGTTTTATAAAAGCAATAGATCACTTCAGTCAGTGGTATACGGTCATTATACCACAGTTAAGGGGGTCGCCGTCCCTCCGCTGTGCGTCGGGACGGACAACGCCCCTTAACTGTGGTATAATGACCGTATACCACAGCCTGTCGTGATCTATTGCTTAATTATTTCTTGAAATACCCCTCTGGCCATTGAGATGTTTTAGTTGTTTGTTTTTACATAAACACTTGTATGTGGCCTTTGACAGCTTTAAGACAGCTCTGTACGTATTCCTGTCCTTGTACTGCTGCTACAGCCAAAGGAATTGTGTCCTACAGTTTAAATATTTGAGATAATATAAACAATATGATATTCAAACTTTTGACTGCTTTCTTTAATATAAACATAACACAATACTTTTACTATTACTTTCAGTACTTGAGTAGTACATTTTAAAATAAACTACTTGCAATACTTAAGTACAAAACATTTTGAATACTTTAGTACTTCCACTTAAGTGGGGTGTTTAAAGAACACTTCTACTCAAGTCACTTTTTTGATACAGTACTTTTACTCAAGTCTGGGTCTCTAGTACATTATACATCTCTGTTGAGAACACAGAACACAACCTTTTAGGGGGAACTAATCAAGCAGCTGCTCGGTGTAGATAGGATCTGTTAATGTATATTGTCTGTTATATACATGTTACTTTTAAAACTTGCTGACCTGAAGTCATAAAGCTACACATATAATAATACAGCTATACATTATAATAACATTACAAACTGGAGCCAAGCAGGACTTTTACTTTGGAAGGTTCTCTTGTTTGTGGTATTTTTTCCGGGTCTGTTTCATGTTCATCTCGTCTTTTTCTCTCACAATAAATGGTCCATCTGCTGCGATGGTTTCATGACCAATTGTTTGTCAATGGGGTCCCAGGGGATGTGGGGTCACTTGTCTTTGAAGGGGCGGGGCTTGAGGGCAGAGGGGCGGGGCTTCCTGGCCTCTGCCTTTTCGGCCCGACTGGCTTTGATCTCTGCCTCCCAGTTTTTCTTCACCATCGTGTAGAGCCTCATCGTGGCCTGGGCGTCCTGCACCTAGAGAGAGAGAGAGAGAGAGAATGAACTCCTATCCTGACCACTAACTCACTGAATGCTATACTCTGTTTAGATCATTAGATCAAGTGCGGCCCGCAGAAACATTCCTGGCGGCCCACAAGACATACAGATGTAAGTTAAAAAAAAATTAAAAAAAATTAAAATAATAATTGATTTTTTTTTTTTTTTTTCTGTTCTAAATAAGTTTTTATTCTGAAATGCACACAGGACTGTTATATCCCAAATTCGACTGTATAGGGCAGAGAACCCCAGGGATTATGTGTTAGTTAAAATGTTTCTCAAGGTTTTCTCTAGTTTTGCCTAATTTGTTATTTAAAATGTGTTTATACTGGATGCAGACCAATACATGTAACTGTAGAGATGCAACCTGGTCATTAAAATTATTACAAATGGGATTTTTTTCTGTTTTATTAATTTTTTTTCTTTGGCGGCCCTCAATCAAATTTTGGGCTCCTAAATTGGCCGTCAGCTGTCAAAACTTTGAGAACCCCTGGTTTAGATATTACTATACTATTTATTTTGTGTATATTACTTATTTTTGCATCTTATTTTACTTTTTGTGCTGTGGCAATGTTAATGTGCATTTTCTATGCCAATAAAACCCATTTGAATCTTAATGTGTGTATCAGTTTTAATGTTTAGAGTGTGGACATTGACTGAATGTATATGTGTACATTGTGTAGTATAGGTTATATGTATAGAGAGTATATAGTATAAATAAGTATAGGGTATATAGTATATATGATATAGGAGATCTACATACTGAGGAGTGTTCTCCCTGTTGGACATTATGTGTAGAATGTGTGTGGTATGGAGTATATAGTATAAATAAGTATAGGGTATATAGTATATATGATATATACATACTGAGGAGTGTTCTCCCTGCTGGACCTTGACGTTGAGCACCTCTCTGCACAGAACTTTGAGTGCTGGTCGGGAGCTCTGTAAGGAAACATAACATGGTGAGCCTCCACACATTGAACAGCAGGGGGTGCTGCCGAGTTCAACCCGGCTCAGCCGTTCCCTGTGACTTTAGACCTCATCTAAAGACTGATTGGTGAGAGTGCTTGGTCCAAATGATGTCATTAGTCCAACTGTTGGAGAAAGCGTTTTGTTTTTTTACCAAACAAGCATATGAGGCAGTACTTAAATTAGAAGATAGCAAACATCACAGTTCTGCCTTAACCCTAACCAATGCATCATGGGAAATAGACATTCAAATTATAATTATTATTATTATTATTATGGGTCGGAGTCGGACCAAGTCGGAGGAGGACCAGGGCTGTGTTCCGATATCCATACTTCCATGAGTACACTTGCACGTAGTACACTATCCGCACTCACTAAGTGCGCAGATTTTCAGATGTCAGTGTCGGTCCAAATCGAATACTCCATGGTGCACTACCCGGAAATTACGATCGCGACTGCCGCCGTGGCTCCTCCCCCGCAAAAAACATCCCGCTGTAAACAGTGAACTCTTTACGCATAGTAGCTATAAAAAGCTATAAAAGCTATAAAAGCTACAAAATAACTAAATTAATGAGTGAGTGAGGATAGTATGGATATCGGAACACAGCCCAGGACTTTACCTTAGCTTTCACTCTGAAGGGTTTGTACTTCTGGGTGTCACGGATCTTCTTCTTGGGATGGTCAAGGAAGAGGACCTGAGGGAAGACAGGGATGATTTTATAATTTATTCATTAATCAAAAGTGTGAATGACTGTGAATGAAGTGTGCAGTACCTTCAAGTCATAGGGTATTGTGTGGGCGGTACCTTAAAGTCATAGTGTATTGTGTGAACTGTACCTTTAAGTCGTTGTGTATTGCGTGTCCGACCAGTATCCTTCCCTCCATGATCTCTCCTACCTCCTTCTGGACGGTCTTCATATCCTCACCTGAAACACAACCACCACAACCATCATCATCATCACCACAGTCCTCATTACCTGGTCTGTGTCTGGGATAGGTTAGGGGGTCAAGGTCTACGTCTAGTCTATACGGGTCTAGGTCTACAGTGGCCTGGGTTAGAGGTCACGGGTCTGGGGTCCTGGGTATAGGTTTAGGGTCCAGGGTCCGGGTGTTCAGAACTCACCGTCTTTGACGTCCTCCGGTCGGACTCCGCTGAAGGCCGTGCGGTAGTCGGTCACCTCCTCGGTGGGCTTGACGAAGCGGTCGTAGATCAGCTTCCCGAAGTGGTTGACGATGGAGACCCGGGCCAGGATGCTGTGCTCCCCGTCAGGCCCCACCCCCACCATCTCACAGTCTATTGCCACCGCCCGCGTCAGCCTGCCGTCGCCACGGGGACCACGGAGAGGAGGAGGAGGAGACTCAGTCATGCGACAGCCCATTTAGTGATTGACCGATATACATTCGCCGTTTTTTTTTCCCACCATGAATTACAGACAGACAGTTCAATAAATGTTCCTTTTTTTAAATTGAGACTTTTAACATTTGTTATCATCATTGTGTCATTTTTATGATAGAAATTGAGGGAGTAAAAGCAGTATCGGCTCAAGAAAATCGGCAGCCCGTATCAGACATCGGCTAAGGCTGATGAAAAGAAAATCGGTATCGGCCCTAAAAAATCCATATCGGGCGATCCCTGATGACCACTGAGGTCAGAGCTCGTGTAATACTGCATTTACTGCAATGCATTCCTGCGTGCAGTACATAATAAATGGTAGTATTTATGGCTGTCAACACTGTGGCATGATTTTCTCAGAAGTGTATAATGTATATATTTCATGGATGCCATGTATCTTTATGTTTAGATTGGAATAAAATGTGGCGATGGTCTGAAGTGAACACACGTTTGTGTTTCACTCTAAACAAAAAGAGACCCAGGAACAGACAGGTTCTGCGAGGCAAGGGTCCTAGGAGGCCTGTGGCCGTGTCGCACCCGGTGAAGGCGTGGGTCTTGACCAGCCCATCTTCAGGGTGCTGGGGGGCCTGCTTCTGGACGGTCCTCCTCCTCACCACGTCGGCCGCCTCCTTCCCCACCGCCGCCTCAATGTCATCCGGGTCCACGTCATCAAACCACAGGTCGGCACTGCGGAGAACCCGGGGAACCCGTCAACAACCCGCTGCCAACACGAACATGAACGCGAAAATACAGCAGTTTTGCAACTAAATCAATTGTTCAGGGTTCTTAGATTAACTAGTAGAATTATTCCTACACACCATCGCCTGCATTTGGTCAACTTTACCACATGAATGATTTGGTCAATAAATTAAACACAAACTGCAGAGACTATATTGCGTCCGTTGCCATTTCCAGCAGCATTTCGACAACCTACTGCAAACGTCACACCAAATTAAATTTTGTTTCAGCATAGGCACTAAAGAGCCTGTACAAACTGGTTTGTAACATATGATTCTTCAGGTTAATAAACTGGTTGTATCATACTCAAAACAGAGTTAGAGACATACTAGGGGATGGGTTAGGTCAGAGCATCTTGCAATGTCTAGTGGTAGACATCCTATTGCACACAAATGTCTGCACATGCAGACATGTGCAGACATTTGTGGTTTATTCACAGAACCTTTTTGCAGATAGTCAAACACCCTAACCATTACTAGAGTTTTCTTCCCCTTAAGTCACTTATAACTCATTTGATAGTACAGCTGGCCTTACTCAGTTGGGGGTCCGGGCTCCTGGGCCCCCATCTCCTTCGTGGCTGGCTGGTGTCTGTCTTTCCCTCCCTTGTATTTCCTCTTGGCTGGCTGCTGGTCGTCTCTCCCTTCCTTCGCTTTCTTCTTGGCTGGCTGCTGGTCGTCTCTCCCTTCCTTCGCTTTCCTCTTGGCTGGCTGCTGTTCGTCTCTCCCTTCCTTCGCTTTCCTCTTGGCTGGCTGCTGTTCGTCTCTCCCTTCCTTCGCTTTCCTCTTGACTGGTTTCTGTTCGTCTTTCCCTCCGGTCTCTTTCCTCTTCTTGGTGGATTTATTTCCCCGTTCCTCTGCCGCTGTAACCGTTTCTTTGCTACTCAGTGTTTTAGATTTGGCTACTTTTCCTCCGTTTGTCTGCGAGGATGTGGGACGAGGTTCGCTAGTAACGTTAACCTCTTTGGAAGAGGGTTTCTTGGGCGCATCACTCTTGGTGGTCTGCGTCTTCGGCTCTGGGTTAGCCTTCATGATCTGTAAAGCATTAATCACATTAGAAAGACTGCATGACACATTCATCATTTGGCAGCCAGGAAAACATGATGACAGTAATATAGTGCTAATAAACATACCTCTAATAAAGCCTTCCAGTTTGCTGAGAACTGCTTGGGGTCTGAGGGGGGTGCGATGGGGGCATGGACGGGTTGAGGTCCTCCCTGCTTCTTCCTGCGTGTATCTTTAAAGAAAATCTTCATTTTTTTCTTCTGACCCGGTGCAGCCGGGGCGGGTGTTTTAGCTTTAGCAGCTTTAGCGCTGTTATCTCTAAAGATCACCTTCATTATGGACGAATGGTGAGTTGGTGAGTTTGCGTCGAAACCAAGTTGTTCGAAACCACGCCGCGTCCTGGAAAGTTACACTTGAGCGACGGCCTGTCTAAAGCAAACGTGTTGCTATCCGGTCAGACGGAATATTATTAGTTTTATATATTAATGGAGCCCAGACGAACTGTTAACCTTATCTGATCCGTTTTCATGAGAGATCCTTTAAGGGGTTAGCGGCAGCTCATTCTGCCATGCTGGTCTGTGTACGTCCACGTGTGTAACACCATAATGTGTCCGGAGATAATAACACAAAATACAACTGATATAATTCAGCAGGGTGCAGTAGGGTGCAGTTATAAAAACTGCACCCTACACTAAATAATAATTCATTATTGATTCTAAAATAAAGTTTATATTCAAATTATATTTTCATATTGTGATACGATATTGTTTATATCGTTTTTTGCAACAGACTCCGGAACTATCCTTCTGAACATCCTGCGATCTCGTCCCAACCGGAAGTGTCATCTTTTTCCAAAAAAAGGTCCCAACAAGGAAGTCAAGTATGTATAATTACGAATTGATCTTTATTCTACAATTTAAACATTGATACCGTGAATCTGTCCCATATTTGGCATCGTTAATAACATGTTCATTGGATTTATTTGTGTGGTTACTTGGTTAAGAGACAATGCTGCAGTAGTCAGAGGTTAGATCTGTCAGATCTCAGGAGTGAAGTAATCCAAGTGGAATCAAGGAACAACTAGAACAACTTATTCTCTCTTCATTTGTGTGTGCAGTGATGGTGGAGAATTCTCCGTCTCCTCTCCCTGAGAGAGCTATATACGGCTTTGTGCTTTTCCTCGCCTCTCAGTTTGGATTCTGTAAGTACTTCATTACTCTTAGTCCCCACTAACAACGAGCACTACAACTCCGGTAGCTCTTTATATAATTATACGTATTTTAGAAGGCCTATATTTAACTGCAAGAGCAAAGTCTCACAGCTCTATATATAACTATGTACTTTAGGAAGCAGACCCTAGCCCTGACATAATCTTGACTTCCAAGCAAAGCGGTCTTTCTCAGCAAACCCAAGTCATGTGAATGCATTTTTTTTTTCTGACGTGTGTTCTGTCCCCAGTTCTGTTCTGTTTGTGGGCTTACGTCCCGGCTGAGTGGCTTGCCCTGCTGGGTCTCACCTACTGGCCCCAGAAGTAAGTGAGGAGTTTGAGCCCCAAGTTTGGGCCCTACAGTCAACCTGTAGGCATACCAGAGCAAGATGACAAACTATCCCTACCTGCTCCTTAATGACATGTATCTTATTTCACTGAAAGTCCCTTTGAATAAAAGTGTTTGCTACATTACTACATGTTAAATTATAATAGTTATTAGGTTCTAATGCCATGGCAGCTCTTGTTGATTCCTTTTGTACAAAGCGTTGTGGATCTTCATTGATAAACCCTACAACCGAGTTGGTGAACACACCTGGATAATGTAATGTTGACATGACATGTGACATCACCATGACCTCATCACCTCACCCCTGTGAAGGTACTGGGTGCTGGCGGTGCCGGTGTACCTGCTGGTGGGTCTCGCCGTGTGTGTCCTGGTTCTGTTCGGAGTCAACATGATGTCCACTGCCCCCCTGGACTCCCTGGACAACATCACAGGTTTGTACTGTGATGTATATATAGATGTATATATATATATATATAGATGTAGACATTTTTATATATTTATTAATTTGCTTAATTTTAAATCAAATACTTTATTGATGCATTTTCATACTTGTGATTCTCCTATTTATTATATTTTTTCTGCTGCTTTTTTTTTGTCTTTTGTGAAGCACATTGGGTTGCCTTGCTGTATGAAATGTGCTATATAAATAAATGTACATTTACATTTACTATAGTGCTATAATACTAATGATACAACTACATGATTTCCATCGCTCTCTTGGCTACCTGGACTGTATCACAGTGTGTGTATATCATAGATGTAATTCTACAATACTACAGGGTCCAAAATCAACTTTAAAGCAGGTGTAGTGTGTTCAATTGAGTGGCATCTAGACTTGGCAGAAATTGATTATTATATTCATAACTATGCTTTAATTAGTGTTTTATCCCATGAAATAGTATCAGCCACAAAAAGTTCAATGATGCAAGGACAAGACCCTTAGTTACTACTGATGTTACAATACGATTCTAAGTGTGTGTGTGTGTGTGTGTGTGTGTGTGTGTGTGTGTGTGTGTGTGTGTGTGTGTGTGTGTGTGTGTGTGTGTGTGTGTGTGTGTGTGTGTGTGTGTGTGTGTCAGACCCATACGCCAGACGCCAGCCGCGGCATGAGGGTCCGCAGGGGGGGATCCCCCGACTGGAAGATATTCCCATCAGTGAGGTCAACAGGAAGTTCTTCTTGTGACCCGTAGACCCAAAGGTCGGAATTGTTCTTCACAGCTCTCTCGGGACAAACCAAAGGCACACGCATGATACACACACAATACACAAATAATAACACACACAAATACTAATATGAATTTCACGTTTAATATATTGGTTTCCCATCGGTTTTCCTGCCTATCAGGCGAGTAAACTGATATATTAAACGTGAAATTCATGTTTGTATTACTCTTTTTTTTCTCTAATTTTACGCTCAACAGCGCCTGTTGTTGGATGATGAATGACATGTGGTTACCATCACCATCCACCAACAGGCGCTGTCGGGGCGTTATGTCGCTTAGCAGCAAGATTCCGCTTAAGGTACTTCCTGTTGACTTCCTTATATTTAATTGTATCAGTTCATTCATATAACGCATCCGGTCGAGATCCTATGACATGGCCATGGGTTATCCATGCAAGGATTTTATATCATCTTACGAGGACGGATCTCTGTAAAATATATTTAGTTAAAAGACGATGGCTTTCGCGGCTCCGGTGTGGCTCGCGGTCCAGGAAGGGTTCCTTGGATACGACGATGAGCCTGTACAACCATCCCCGTCTCCCGTTCATCCATCCGCGCTATCTATACAGCTGTCGAGGACTATATTAGACGAGCTGGATGACCAGAGCTTGTTTGAAAGCTTCCACCTGACCAGACCATGCATCTCCTTCCTTCTGGACCTCCTCCAGCGGCGGATAGACCAGGTCAGACAACCGGAGCACACCGCGGAAGGCATGATCCTGCTCGCCTTGAACTTCTACGCCATGGGAAACGTGTCCGCTGATCTCCAGGTCAAAACCGGGGTCCGTAGTTTAGACTCGGCTGGTGTGATCGCTCTAGTCTCAAAGCATCTCTCAGACATGGCGGACCAGTTGATCGCATTCCCGAGGACCCGCAAGGACCAGCAGGACCTCGCCACGGTCAACCATCGGTGCTGTGGGATCCCCCGGTGTCTGGGAGTTCTCGGCACCGCCCACTTCAGGACCCAGGACCATAGCGACGTGGTCCGGTCCCCGCTCTTCCTCAACACGCACGGCTACACGTCGGTGGTTTGCCAGGTGGTGTGCGACCTGGCCGGTTACCTGCTGAACGTGGAGCGGTGTCAGATGGGGAGCAAACCCAACCACGAGCTGTGGATGTCCTCCTCGCTCAAACTCAAGAACGCCATAGCACCGGAATTCTGGCTCGTCGGTAAGCTCTGGAGGAAGGCCTTGGCTTGACTACGCTGTTTATAATGTGTACACTTTATCCGAGGAGAGTTACAAGCGAGGCTGGAAGCAGTCAAAGCCTCAAAAATGTAGTAGCTGAAAATAATGTATGTTGTGGTTTACCTCTGTTGTGTTATTGTTATCGTTAAGTCCATCTGTGTTTATTTGAGTCCAAAGTCAGGAACCATGCAAATAACTGTGGAGCAGAAAGGGTGGTCTCCTTCCTCACCATCACTCCCTTCCTCTTCCTCCTCCAGTAGGGAGGGGCTACGAGCTGAACATCAACCTCCTCCCAGCGTTGGCCCAGCCAGAGAATGAGCACCAGGGGAGCTTCAACATGGCCCACGGCCGAGCGCGGGCCGTTCTGTCGCGCACACTGGGCCGTCTGAAGAGGCGGTTCCGGGTTCTGCAGCTGCTGGGTTCAGTGGACGAGCGGCTGGACGGCAAGCAGCGCGTCATCGAGGCGTGCTGCGTCCTCCACAACCTCGCCAACCAGTTCTCGGTCCCGGCGGCCCCGGGGACCGCCAGGGACCTCCAGCACCCGGCCAAGACCCCCTGGTGTTCCAACGAGCGTCTCGCCATGCCCTGGTCGAAGCTGCTGCAGCTGCTTGCAGACTTCTCGCCGCCGCCGCCGCTGTCCGGGGGACATGTTGGTACGCCGACGGAGAGTGAAGAGGAGGACCCTGCCGCACTAACACACTAGTAGTACACATGCAGACGGACAGACACGGCCGTGCAGACAGGCAAACGGACAGCAGGCAGCCGTGCTGTTGAGGATGTGTCTGAGAATGTTTCTCAAATGAATTGTGAAAAAAAAAGTGTATATTTTATATAGGTGTTGAAACTAAATTGAGTTGTGGTGATCCTGTGGACAACAGGAAAAGCATTAAAGGTTTTGTGTTTTCGTTTAATGAAGCCTGATAGACTCTTGGAGGAACACATAGCATACTCTATAAATTGTGATGGTGGACTCAAACAGCCTTTAATCAAGTCACTGAAAAACATGAAACATTGGAGTATCAAAGTGTCATATAACACAACAGAATTATACACAATAAGGATGATGTATGGAGGATAATTAAAATTGCTGATGAGTATGTTAATTGGATTCACACCGTTGTCCGGTAACTCAAACAATGTTTCAGACGTTGGTATTGCTGTAAGGCATTTGTTGGAGTGCTGTTGCGTTGGCGTAGATCAGGTTCTGGTAGGTGTGCTCGTCCTCCACTTCCCTTCCCTGCATGGCCTCCAGGAGGCAGTGGTGCAGGAACACGTACTGGGACTAACACGGGTTACATGGTTTAGTATTTTATATATATAGTACCAGTTTAACATTAACTTCTTGAATAGAGGGTCAAGTTAAAAGATGTGTATCTTCGTCTAAAGATAAATATATCAACAGGATGCATAGTCAAAAGATACATGACACTTATTGTCAGTTCCTCAATGTAGAGATCAATAGCTTTATTGACAATACATCAGTGTCCAGATGAATAGCTTTATGGACATACCTCCGTCTTAAGATACATAATTGTACTGACTACCTCAGTAAAGATAAATAACTTTATTGACAGTACCTCTGTGTGAAGATAAATAACTATCGACAGTACCTCGGTTTGCACCATGAGGGGCCGGGAGAGTCTCATCTTGTGGACGAATGACGCCACATCAACCACCCCCTCCACCTCCAGCTGCTGCAGAAGCACGTCCAGAGCCACCAGCGTACCGGTCCTTCCAACACCCGCACTATAGGGACATGATATACTCATTATATTAAACATACATTATAAATACCTGCTACCAGGGTACCAGTCCCTCCCACACCCGCACCTAGACACACACATTATATACACGAGGGCTGTGCCGATTTATTGATAATCGTCTTGACAGTCACCGCAAACAAAATCAAATCACTGTGACAACTGCCATCAAGCCAAACATTTACACATCAAACTCCTTCCTCTCCTTTCCTGAAATAATTTACATATGTGCTCATGCTTTGTAACGGCATAACTTTGTTTTCACAAATGTCCACGTTTGTCCAATAGCATCCAACTGCAGCCCTGGAGCTGGGGCCTGTGTTGTGGCAGAGGGGCCTGTGGTGGGTTAGAGGGGGCCTGTGTTGTGTTAGAGGGGGCCTGTGGTGTGGCAGAGGGGCCTGTGTTGTGTTAGAGGGGGCCTGTGGTGTGGCAGAGGGGCCTGTGGTGTGGAGGGGGCAGAGGGGCCTGTGGTGTGTTAGAGGGGGGCCTTTGTTAGAGGGGGCCTGTGTTGTGTTAGAGGGGGCCTGTAAGGTGGTAGATAGGCCTGTGTTGTGTTAGAGGGGGCCTGTGGTGTGGTAGATAGACCTGTGTTGTGTTAGAGGGGGCCTGTGTTGTGTTAGAGGGGGCCTGTGGTGTGGTAGAGGGGGCCTGTGTTAGAGGGGGCCTGTGGTGTGGTAGAGGGGCCTGTGGTGTGTTAGAGGGGGCCTGTGGTGTGGTAGAGGGGCCTGTGGTGTGGTAGAGGGGCCTGTGGTGTGGTAGAGGGTCCTGTGTTGTGTTAGAGGGGCCTGTAGTGTGGTAGAGGGTCCTGTGGTGTGGCAGAGGGGCCTGTAGTGTGGTAGAGGGGCCTCTAGTGTGGTAGAGGGTCCTGTGGTGTGGCAGAGGGGCCTGTAGTGTGGTTTCGATGTCTGGATTCACAGTCGGCCACTAACTGCCCCAGTCAAGTTTTTCAGTGTTAATTTCACTTTCTTGATTTTTCTCCAAAAAGCAGAAAAAAACAGACTTTACGCACGACAGGCCCCAGCTCCGGGGCTGCAGTTGGATGCTACCGACGCATGACTGTTTGTCATGCATGAGCAACTTTCTGTCAAGTCTGTGAAGCGTGCTCACAGACTGCAGACAGTTGGAAAATTGAACGCTCCGCAGACTTCTTGATAGAAAGTTGCTTGCTTAAAGTTCTCCTGCAGATACAAAGAGAAAGATACTGTCTGTGAAACCAAGGGCACGCCAGATGGCCCAAGCTGTCCGCAGAGTTGCAATATTGGTGAGTTCTTCCCCATAAAATACAGTTATTCAGTACCCATCCTCATCCCACGTAAACCTGCACAGACCTTGCCGCTGCCCTCTAATGGCTTTTCAGTGAAAGCATCCTGCTCGTGGACTGCTCGTAGTGACAGGTATAAACATTAACATGTAAAATTGGATAGATGATGTCAGGCAGTGGCCAAAACTTACCGATGAAGGTAATTTATTGACAACATAATGTATTAAGATGTGTATTAATTGATGACAACAATAAAACCTAGCTGTCATTACTAGCTTGCTAATATGTTCACAAGCTTCACAAGTTGCAAATAGCTATTGACCACGACCAGTTGTAGCAGTTGTAGCAGTAAAATACATGTTCTTACAGGTATTAAGGATTATTTTATTAATCGTCTGGCATGCGATGAGCTTCAGAACGCAAACTACAGGGCTCTGATTGAAGGTCAGAATTACATGAGCTCCGGATGGATTGGCCAGATACTACACGCCATCGCAGATGAGCTCATCAAATTAAAAGGTGTCGTGAGGTTTTCACAGGCAGTGAACTCGTACCATAATGTGTCAGTAACCATACAGAGAGAAGATGGCAAAATTCTAGAAGTAGTGTGTGACTGCGTGGCCGGCCGAGGGAAGTGTTGTAGCCATACAGAAGGACTACTGTACAAAATTAAAGCTGCAACAGCAAGAGGGTTCACAGGCCTGGCCTGCACAGACACAGCATGTGACTTTTCATACTGTTACAGCCGACCACACAACATGTTCTTCCCGGCATAATTGAACAGCTAACGTACTAAAAAAACTGAAGAAAAACATTTTGCATCTGCAACAACCGCCTACGGCACCAACACGCTACTTCCTTAGCAAAACACAGCAAGTCACGTGATTTCCAGCACCTCAGAAATGGCGGCACTGCTAAACTTCCTATTTCGCCGGATTAGTGTATACTACATTATATATAATGTACCTGCTACCAGCACACCTGTACAGTCTACATGTGCACTATATATAGATACAACTATATTTATGTGCATACATACATACACTACATGTGCGTGTGTATGTACAGCAGTACGCGTGTCTGTGTGTGTGTGTGTGTATGTGTTACCTGCAGTGCACCAGGGTGGGAAACCCGCCCCCCTCCTGCTCCATATGTTGCCGGAGCAATTCCCGGAACTGGAGCAGCGGCCAGGTGCCCTCGGGCACGCCGTGGTCGGGCCATGCCCGGAAGTGGAAGTGTTGGACGGAGCGCTGCTCAGAAGTGGCCCTCTGGGGGGGGGGGGGGGGGGGGGGGGATTGTTTGTACACAGGTGTAGTGCACAACACATGTTATCGACGGGGTGGAAGTATAAATGTAGGCAGCTCTGCATAGATACACATCGATAACTGCACATTCAGATCTATAGGTGCACATGTGATGTGAGGTTGTCTTACGTTTTTGACGGTGAAGCTTCGTATGGTCCAGTTAGGCTGAGTCTGCTCTGAGATGCTGGTGACCAGGAGGTCTCCGTACAGACAGGGAGTGTAGTCCAGAGGCCAGTACTGCTCACACTTAGCCTGGAGACACAGGACGGGTTAACTAGATCTGTTCTATAGTTGGTTGAGGTTAACTAGATCTATTCTCTAGTTGGTTGGGGTGGCAAGGCAAGGCAAGGCAACTTTATTTATATAGCACTTTTCATACACAAGGCAGACTCAAAGTGCTTCACATATAAACATTGTCATACAATAAAAGAAAATAATAGATACGTAAAAAATAAAACAGATAGAAAATAAAGGCAAAGTTTAAAAAAAAACATTTTAGAAAGTGAGAAAATAAAGGCAAAGTTACTAATAAAATAAAAAATAGAAGCATTGTAGATTTAAGATTTAGCAGAAAGCTAAAGCAAACATAAAAGTCTTCAGTCTTGTTTTAAAAGCTGTCAGAGTTGGGGCAAGTCTTAAATCCTCAGGGAGTTTATTTCATTTATTTGTTGCATAGTAACTAAATCCTGCTTCCCCATGTTTCGTGTTGACTCTGGGGATAATTAACAAATTGGTCTCAGAGGATCTTAGTGGCCTAGAAGGCTTATGTAGTGGAAGCATATCAGTTAAATATTTTGGCCCTAGACCATGTAGGGATTTATAGGTTAGCAACATGATTTTAAAATCAATTCTCTGACATACAGGGAGCCAACGTAACAATTTAAGAATTGGTGTAATATGTAATTAACTAGATCTATCTCTAGTTGGTTGGGGTTAACTAGATGTATTCTCTAGTTGGTTAAAGTTGACTAGATATATTCGATACCTCATACAGGTTAGTTAGTTCAGGTTGACTAGATGTATTCTCTAGTTGGTTAGGGTTAACCAGCTATATTAACTACCTCTAATATATAGCTGGTAAGGGTTGGTAGCTGGTAAGGTTTAACTAGCTCCATTCTGAAGTTGGTTAAGGTTAGTTAGTAAGGGTTTACTACCCCAATTCTCGAGTTGGTTAAGGTAAACTAGCTGTCTGAGATTCAAATAAACAACCACACACGCCTGTGATCTCATGAACCGGATTGGTTGGTCTACAGTTCATTAGTGAGGACATCGCCCAACACTCACCCTGCCTCCCTCGATGCAGTTGGTTACCATGGCGATGGCCCTCACCCCTTGCTCCCAGACCATCCTCCAGAAGTCGTCCAGGGTCCCGGCCAGGGGACCCTGTGCCGCAATGTACTCTTTGCTGCCACTGTAACCCTGGCAACACCCAAACACACCTCACTTTCCCATCCTCATCCAATCACTGTACGTCCAGAACAGCTGTTCCCAGACGTTGCCTCGACCCACCTGTGGCGGTTCTGGCCCTGGTTCCACATACAGTATGTACAATGTACATACTGTGTACATTGTCATTACCATGTTAAAAAGTGAGATCAATATTATCTTAATGCCCTTTGGTCCAGTGGTCCAACATGCTAATGTTCAAATGAAACAGAAAAAGTCACGTAGGCATTGGTCAGAAAGAGAAGTAGGATTACCGGCAGGTAGCTGGCATTGATGTAGTCTGAGTTCTCCTGCTCGATCTGCGGGGAGAGTTTCACACGGCACCAGTCATCTAGAACATGAGACCACAGGTGAGTGGAACCAAAGACCAGCAGTTTACTATAACAAGGAGTTTAATGTTCAGTTCAACTACAGACCAGAGATGACCTTAAACTAATAGTTCAAGTTTAGTTTAACTACACACCAGCGATTACCTTAAATAACAGGTCACTAAATGAACTACAGCTTGAGCAGATAAACCAGATGAACTTTGGCCCTACTAGTGATCTTTACTCCTCCAGGCAGTAACAGACTGAGACAAATATTCAGTCCTGGCATTTAACGGATTGGATTGCCCAACTGTTTATCTTACACCTAATTATTATGGGCCACATACCACAGACCTACTAGTGAACGTAAGTCCTACAGTTGAACTTTGACTTACAGGTTAACTTAAGTCTGACTGGTGAACTTAAAACCTACATGTGAACTTTAGAGATACAGGTGAACTTTAGATCTACATCTGAACTTAAGTCGTACAGGGGAACTTCAGACATACAGGCAAACTGAAGACCTACGTGTGAACTGAAGACCTGCGGGTGAACTGTAGAACTACAGGAGAACTGTAGACCAACAGAATAACTAAAGTCCTACAGGTGAACTTAAGACCTACACGGCAGCACATTGGTGAAGCGGTTCTTGGCCTTGTTGTCTGGGATGATGGCTGCCTTGCAGGTCTGCTCCATACCGACAGGGATGAAGTTCTGCAGGGGAACAGACCATAATATATAACCGGGTTAGGGTGAGGCTGAGGTTCCCAGAGTCCTGGGTCTACTTGTTGATGTTTACCTCATACTCCTCGCTGAAACCCCAGTTATCGTCCTGGCTCATCTGCTTGACATGGTCCTCAAACAGATCCGCTGGGATAGGCCTGGAAACAGCACAACAGCTGGTTTACACTTGCAGGTGGCTGGGAGAAAACAAGGTGGACAGGTGTGTACAGGTGGAGACACAGCTATACCTACTTGTAGGTGTCAGAAGGTGTGGCCCAGCCCGCAAAGTCAGGCCTGTATATGTGGTAAGGAACGAGAAGAGAATGGTTTTACTCCGAGAGGTCATTAGAGAGTCCTATTAACTACATGAGGGGATGTGGTCTATAGACCTACCTGAGGGTATGGTTTAACTGTGAGGGGATGTAGTCTATAGACCTATCTGAGAGAATGGGCCATTTAGGGAGGGGCTGTGGTCTACCCAATGGAAGGGGGAGGGTGGGGGGGGGTCTACTGATCTGGCGAGGGGGGGCATGGCCTAACACTTACCGACGGATGGGCTTTGGTCTTCTCCGCCTATAGAAGTACACGACCAGAGCTACCAGGAGGAGTACGATCAACACAGCCGCCACAGATCCACCAATGACCCCTACAGGGAGTAAGCACACAGGTTATGAGAGTACATTGTAGACTATCGTGGCTAGTGAAGCTGTAAGAAGCTACACGTTATACATGAAGGGATCCTGTCTGGATATGTGAGGGAGAGCACTGGGTGAACATAGACATCAGATGTGGGAAGAGGTAGGCCCAGGTGACAGGATGTATTTCTATATTTTATCTATGAGGGTGTCTATTAGCGATCGACGGATATATCAGCCGATATTTGCGTTTTTTACGTGTATCGGCATCGGCCGATGCACGTACTCGCCGATTAATTATATTTATTTGTTTTTTCGGCATGATTTACAGATGGACAGTTCAATAAATGTTCCTTCTTTAAATTGAGACTTAAACATTTGTTATCATCATTGCGTCATTTTTAAGATGTAAATTGATGGCGCAAAAGCAGTATCGGCTCCAAATATTGGCTCGAGAAAATCGGCATCAGCGTATCGGTCATCAGCTAAGGCTGATGACCGATGGTATGGTACCGATACCGAGGTAATCGGTATCGGCACCGGGCGTAAAAAATCCATATGGGACGATCCCTAGTGTCTATATACCTCCGGCACCTCCGGCACCTCCGACTGTATGACAGTCCATGATTTGGACGGCGCTCTTCAGGTGTCCAGAGAGGAGGCGGGTGGCGATCTGGTAGGTCCTGGCCGGCTGGAGCCCCTCCAGGGTGGTTTGGAGCTTCCCATCCAGGTCAGGCACCACCAGCGTTATCCCCGTCACATTCACCTCCACGCCCGTCCACACGCCCGCCGGCAGGGCCCAGCGCAGCACAATGGTGTCTGCCGTCTCGTTGTCACACTGGGCTCTAATATCTGGAGGAGCTGGAAAGCGGTCAGAACCAGTTAGCACCAGCTAGAGTCGGTAAAAGTCAAAAATCAAGACCATTCAGAACTTGTAAGTCAAAAGCAGTATGCACCACCAGTCAAACCAGTTGAAACCCATTCAAGACCAGTTGCTTTCACCCTCAGCCAACACGGATGAATATTATATGTAGTATGTAGTATATCAGTATTATATTATATAGTATATCAGTGTTTTTTTTTCTGTTGAATGATATAAAGTGACATGTATCTCTGTGGAGGGAGAAGTGTGCATATGGGCATTCATAAGTTACCCCAGACCACTGAGTAGGAAGTTAGTATGTTTATGGCTATTAATAGTAGTATCCCTGTATCTCTGAGTAGGAAGTTAGTATGTTTATGGCTATTAGCGGTAAACCCGTAGCTCTGAATAGGAAGTTAGTATGTTTATGGCTATTAGCCGTAACACTGTAGCTCTGAATAGGAAGTTAGTATGTTTATGGCTATTAGCCGTAACACTGTATCTCTGAGCAGGAAGTTAGTGTGTTTATGGCTATTAGCCGTAACACTGTAGCTCTGAATTTGGTGGACTCACGTAGGGTGAGCTTGTGCCCACACTGCAGGAGCGTCCTGTAGTTTACCGACAGGAAGTAGGTGGCCCCAGGGTAGAGACCAGTGAGCAATACACTGTCTGGAGGGTCCGGTCTGGCGTTGTGGGGCTCTGATCCGTTACGTTGAGCCGAGACGTCTGTGAATTCTCCCACGATGGAGGCTTGGATGGTGGAGTTGGTGACCCGCCACCCCACAGCAGAACAGTTTATGGCTAAAACAAACAAATCATTCTTTATTACAGTCAGGTTATGATACAATGGCTACGCGTTATCAAGATATATTGTAGGCTATTGGTGGCTAGTAAAGTAAGGTTCTCATCCCTTCTCTCATCCGTACTCTTTCACACTGTAATCTCATTCTCATAGCCACACATATGGGAATGAGATTACTGTGTGAATGAGTACTATATGGATGAGAACTCTGAGACTCTGAGAATACTGTGTGGATGAGTATTTTGTGACGGAGAGTACTGTGTGGATGAGTACTATGTGAATGTGAGTACTATCAGAGGTTGATTACTTTGCGAGGGCGTGCTATGTGAGTGATAGTACTATTCTGATGACTACTACTGTATGTAGATGTGTATTGTGTGTCTTACTGGTGACGGTGTTGTCGTAGTAGGTGGAGCTGTTCACTCTCTGGTAGGAGGCGGTGATGCTGTAGTTGTAGAGCGTCCCCTCCTGTAGGGAGGAGACCTTGTGAGAGACCTGGCCCGACCCGGGCTCTGTCGGGACGGGGCTGAAGGTCTGATCACCGAAGAGGAGGAGGTAGCTGGAGTCACCATCCCTGCTCCAGATCAGCTCCACCTCACTCAGCTTCCGCCTCACGGTCACCATGGTTACCGCTAGTGGAGCTGGGGACGAAAGAGTTATACCACACACAGTCGCTATGTCAGGTCGTGTCCTCGATCACCATGTCGCCTTGTAACCATGATGATGGAATTAACTACTAGGGGGGAGCTTGAGTGTAACCATGGCAATGTAGTCAGCTCCCACTGTGTAACCATGGTGATTAAGTCAACTCCCAGTGTGAATCCATGGCAAGGAAGTTAACTCCCACTGTGTAACCATGGCGATGAGGGTATCTGTGTCAACATGGTGATGAAGGTAACTGCATTACCATTGTGATAAGCTTAAGTACCACTGTGTCACCATGGAGATGAAGGTGATAACCACTGAAGTTAATAACCATGGTGATGAAGGTATCTGGGTTACCATGGTGATAAGGTTAACTACCACTGTGTTACCATGGAGATTAAGGTATTTGGGTTACCATTGTGATAAGGTTAACTACCACTGTGTTACCATGGTGATTAGTGTATCTGGGTTACCATGGTGATGAAGGTATCTGTGTCACCATGAGGATAGACACTACAAGCAGTGGTTTACCGGTGGCTGCGGGGACGGAGGTTCCAGAGCTGCTGACGTTCTCCAGCCGGCTGTAGACGGTGAACGTGTAGGAGGTGGCCGAACGCAGAGGCGATGCCGTGTAGCTGACCTGCTCCGCCTGCGCCCCCACCGTGCTGCTGCTGCTGCTGCTCCCGCCGCCGTCTCTGTACTCCACCAGGTAGGTGGTGACGTTCTGCACCGCCATCCACAGCAGACGTATGCTACTGGAGTTCTGGTCCACCACCCACACACGATCTATACTTTCAGGAGCTGAGGAACCAGACCATGATGATGATGATGATGATGATGATGATGACGAAGACGACAATGATGATGATGATGTTGATGATGTTGATGATGATGATGAGAAAAATAGAAGAGGAAGAAGATCCAGTATTTAATTTTAAGGTAAACAGAGGAACACAGGGTTTAACTGAAATATTACTTGCTTAAGTCAAGGCAACCGGCAACTGTCAAACATACTAAAATGTAAAGCCTGTACACCTATAAACCATAAGAAACACGGCATCAAATCTAGACCAATCTACACCATGGGAAACCTATACACAGCACTACCATTTAGAAAAAGAAATGCAATAAAAAATCCAAAAGAGAGTAAGGTATATACAGTATGTGAATGAACAACAGCAACATATAGAATGGACATATGATTTTGTATTGACCACAGACATAAGTAGACCACTCATGATGAACAGGACTAGCATCAGTAGCGTGTCCTTCTAACCTCTACATGTCCCTCATGGATATGAAGATGTCTCACCAGTAAGAGCCCTGATGCTGACCCCAGAGCTTGTGAACGCCTGCTCGTTCGTGTAGAGGGTGAAATTGTACCACCTGGCTGGTTCCAGATCTTCCACAGTGTAGTTCATGATCCCAGCAGGACCTCCTATTATGTTAGTACTGTTCTCCTCAAACTGCAGAGTGTAGTTGAAGCTGCTGAGGGTGTAGTTCGCTGGCATGCTCCATTGCAGCGTGATGTTCCTCTCCGTTTGGTGCACGGCTTTGAAGTGCTCTGCATTTGGAGGAGCTGAGAGAGAACCAGGCAGTTAATAAATACAGTCAGTCAACATTAGTTAGTCAGTCAACAATAGTTAGTTAGTCAATAGTTACAGTCAGTATACCGATATCACAGTTAGTCACTCAATAGTTAGTCGGTCAACAATAGTTAGTTAGTCAATAGCACAGTCAGTAGCCATAGTTAGTCAGTCAATAGTTAGACAGTCAATAATAGTTGCAGTCCATCAATGAATACAGTCAGTCAATAATAGTTACAGTCAGTCCACAAGTAAGGGATAATCACCGAGAGGCAGGGCAATAAACAGTTTGGTTTACCAAAGCCGTCCACTAGCCGGGCATATCAAACTGTTTATTGCCCTGCCTTGAGGTGATTATCCCGTTTATTCTACTTCTTGCTTGCCAACATAATAAAACAATTCAAATACTTAAATAATTCTGCTTTTTATTATTCGTATTGCATGCTTATTAAATGTATACTCTGTTTGAGTTCATCTCCCTCAAAAAGTAGTCCCCTTTAGAACTACGGTGAATAACGTTAGCTCAGCTGTAACTTATTAGTTTCTATAGCAACCACACAAGGCTGCATCTGATCACTAGTTTAATAACATAGTTCCTACATTGTATCAAGTCAGCTTTAATTACGATCGATCAAACATGCATTCCTTATTCCAAATCTTTTTTATTTGCAATAAATTGATAACAAAATTATTGCGATTCAGGCGATTTATGTGTATTAAACTGGACATTCCCATTGATGGTAAAATGAGACATAGAGAAGGGCATAGGGAAATTCATGGCAACGGGGTGTCCAGGGAGAGAGCTGTGGATTCACGCAGCAGTTTCAGGTCAGCCTCGGTGACGTGGGGATGGCGTTTCGCCTTGTCGTGGCCATTCTTTCGATGGGTTTTCATGATGGATTTGAACACCCTGTTGCTGGTGGTAAACTCACTGTCCGCATATAAATTGAACCTTGAGAAATAACGGTTCAGTGAGGCTCTGATGCCGGTCATCGTTGCGCATATTGATCTACTATTTGATGACGCTGTGCTCAGTCAGCGGGCAACCTGCCGGGTTAATGCCCTCCTCCCAGCCAATCAGAATCAAGCATTCTTAAACGAAGTAGAATAATAGTTAGTTAGTTAACAGTTACAGTCAATATACCATAGTTAGTCAGTCAATAGTTAGACAGTCATCAATAGTTGCAGTCAGTCAATAAATACAGTCAGTCAACAACAGTTAGTCACAACAGGCCAAATTAAATAAAGTCAATCATAGAAATTAGAATTACTTGGAGTTGGAGTTGTTGGTGTGTTTGTTGTGGACACCAGCGTTGTTTCCGTGGTTTCAGACATTGTGGGCAGCTCCGTGGTCACAGACGTCGGGGAATCTGGCATTGTTGTCATGGAAACTGTTGGTGTAGATGAGGTAGAGGGTGCCTGGGTTCCCGTGGAGACTGACGATCTAGGGACTGATAGCAGAGTGGGTGTAGGCGTTGCCACGGAGACTGAAGATGTAGAGGCTGTGGGGCTGCCGGTCACTGGCGGTCATACAGTCAGTCAACATTAGTTAGTCAGTCAACAATAGTTAGTTAGTCATTAGTTACAGTCAGTATACCGGTATCACAGTTAGTCACTCAATAGTTAGTCGGTCAACAATAGTTAGTTAGTCAATAGCACAGTCAGTATACCATAGTTAGTCAGTCAATAGTTAGACAGTCAACAATAGTTGCAGTCCATCAATGAATACAGTCAGTCAATAATAGTTACAGTCAGTCACCAATAGTTAGTTAGTCAATAGTTAGTCAGTCAACAATAGTTAGTTAGTCAATAGCACAGTCAGTATACCATAGTTAGTCAGTCAATAGTTAGACAGTCATCAATAGTTGCAGTCAGTCAATAAATATAGTCAGTCAACAACAGTTCGTCACAACAGGCCAAATTAAATAAAGTCAATCATAGATATTAGAATTACTTGGAGTTGGAGTTGTTGGTGTGTTTGTTGTGGACACCAGTGTTGTTTCTGTGGTTTCAGACGTTGTGGGCAGCTCCGCCAGCTTCGGGGAAGCTGGCGTTGTTGTCATGGAAACTGTAGATGAGGTAGAGGGTGCCTGGGTTCCCGTGGAGACTGACGATCTAGGGACTGATAGCAGAGTGGGTGTAGGCGTTGCCACGGAGACTGACGATGTAGAGGCTGTGGGGCTGCTGGTCACTGGCAGGGTACCGGATGTGGGGGTTGTGGTGAGACCATTGACCTTATAAAGCACAGAGAATGGAAGTTCAGTGGTGGTGAACTTGTCCTTATGGAGGACAGAGTAAAGAGGATGTAGTGTGGTGGTAAAAATGAACCGTATAGCAACAGAGGATGTAGAGTAGTGGTAAAAAAGAACCTCATAAAGGAACAGAGTGGGGGTAAACATTAACTGTCAGAAGGAACCGAGGAGTGGTGGGGAACATGAACCATATATAGGAACAGAGAACAGAGGATGAAGAGGTTCAGTTCACACCTGGCATTAGAATGTGACTCCACAAGTGTCTTGGGTCACTGATTTCACTTCCTCTCTCGATGCAAATAAACACGTACATAAGAGACCGGATCTCAATGCGACCTCAATGGGTATTGGGTGGCACTCACACCTCTACCTCGAACTGTCTACAATATGCACGTTAATGCCTGGTGTGAACAAGGCCAGAGAATGGTGGGGAACATGAATGTTGATTTAATGAATCTGCCACCCCAGCATTTCTGCTTTTCTCCTTGTAGTTTCACCATCAGCAATCATGTGACTCTGAGTCTAGTTAGAAACTTGATGGAATTTCAACTACTGAGAAATAAATAGAGCAACTTCTCCTTTACCAAGAACCGTGGCTTCATAATAAACCACCATTTTCTTCTACTATGAGAAACATTGAGCATAAACTGTTACATGGGTTACTCATTAATCCATAATCCATAATCTATAGAAATGTTGACTATGTAGACGGGTTCATAATTTTAGCAACTACATATCAAGAAAATATAAAATAATATAAAATACTTATTGAAAGCAAGGGTGTTTTATTAGTAGATTATTAGTATGATGAGTATATAATGTATGTGTGTGTGTTAATCAGGACTGCGCAGTTGTAAAGGGGATATAAGGACTTTCTAATCTAGTTTCTAAACTACTTCCTGTCTCAGACCACAGTGGCCATCTCGGACAACAATTTTTTTAGAATAACTTCATATGCCTAAATAGTACATATCTAATATCTACTTTACAATGTGTTTTTTAACAATGTCTTGCGTTCTTCTAGAAACTAGTTCCTCTAATCTAGAAACTTTACCTTGAACTTTTAACACACACACACACACACACCGCCATGTTTGTGAGTGAGTGAGTGAGTCAGTGTGTGTGTGTGTGTGTGTGTGTGTATCTACAGTATGTGTGTGTTTGTGAGTATTAGTTAGTGATTGATTGTATGTGTGTGTGTGTGTGTGTGTGTGTGTGTGTGTGTGTGTGTGTGTGTGTGTGTGTGTGTGTGTGTGTGTGTGTGTGTGTGTGTGTGTGTGTGCGTGCGTGCGTGCGTGCGTGCGTGCGTGCGTGCGTGCGTGTGTGTGTATAAGACTCACCATGGTGGAGCTCATACAGAGCAACAGCAGCCCCTCAGCACCACCCCACCTCCTGCTGGGGAACATCTCCAGTCTGCTGGGCCTCCTTTAGGGCCTCCAGTGGGGTCCTACAGGTTAGCTCCTCATAGCGTGTGTAATGAAGCTGCAGTCCGATTTGAGGCTTTCCTCCCTGCTGCTCAGAGAGTAATGACTCCACTCTAGTTCCATCTCGACCTTTAGCCCGCCTCAACTTCCTCATTACACCCTGCTGTCACACACAAGATTTGCACTATCGTAGTTAAGTACATGTGTTAAACATTAGTTAACTTTTTTAATTAATATATTTATTACATCAATGTCTATATATTGTTATGTTTATGGTTTATTCATTTAATCACTTTAATCAGATATATAGCATACCCAACTATAACTATTACTATTTATATAGGGTTACTACCATATATAACTATATATAACTATTAGTGCTGTCAAACGTCATAGTTAGTTAGTTAGTTGTCATAGTTAACTCGCGATAAATCGTAATTAATAGCACAAATTGTAATTAATCGCACAAATTGTCATAGTTAACTCGCGATAAATCGCAATTAATCGCACATTTTTATCTATTCTAAATGTTCCTTGATTTCTTTTTGTCAAAATCAAAATCTGCATATTATCACCTTAAAAACGTAGCAAGACTTAGAGGGCTCATGTCTACCGAAGACTTACAAAAACTTGTACATGCCTTTATCACTAGCAAGCTTGATTACTGCAATGGTCTCCTTACAGGTCTCCCAAAAAAAACTCTAAGGCAACTACAGCTTGTTCAGAATGCTGCTGCTAGAGTTCTAACAAAGTCCAAAAAATTTTAACATATTACACCAATTCTTAAATCGTTACATTGGCTCCCTGTATGTCAGAGAATTGATTTTAAAATAATGTTGCTAACCTATAAATCCCTACATGGTCTAGGGCCAAAATATTTAACTGATATAAATATTTAACTGATATTAATAGATCCTCTGAGACCAATCTGTTATCCCCAGAGTCAACACGAAACACGGGGAAGCAGGATTTAGTTACTATGCAACAAATAGCTGGAATAAACTCCCTGAGGATTTAAGACTTACCCCAACTCTGACAGCTTTTAAAACAAGACTGAAGACTTTTATGTTTGCTTTAGCTTTCTGCTAAATCTTAAATCTACAATGCTTCTATTTTTTATTTTATTAGTAACTTTGCCTTTATTTTCTCACTTTCTAAAATGCATTTTTTTTTTTACTTTGCCTTTCAAAAATGTTTTTTTTTTAAACTTTGCCTTTATTTTCTATCTGTTTTACTTTTACGTATCTATTATTTTCTTTTATTGTATGACAATGTTTATATGTGAAGCACTTTGAGTCTGCCTTGTGTATGAAAAGTGCTATATAAATAAAGTTGCCTTGCCTTGCCTTGCCTTTGTCCCATATTTTTTCTCATTTTAATGCTCTTATGAACATGGAAAAGTGGATCGGCTTGCTTTGTGCAAATGTTTTTTTTATTGAAAACAACATTGCCATATACTGTAGTGTTCAATTTCACATAACATTCTCACTTGGAGCAGTCATTCACGCTTGGAGCAAATCATCTCATCATCAATAAAAGGGTAAAAAAAAGAATTAATTAATCTTGCGTTAAAATGTGTTTGCGTTAACGCCGTTAATTACGCCTTTAACTGACAGCACTAATAACTATACGTATATATGTATTTAGTATATGCTACACGTGAACTTCCTAAGATGCTGCAATTTGATTGGTTTGCTATCTCGCGATATTGGGCAATATCCCATGATTGAGATCACAAACTCGGGATATTGTTTTCATCGCAAAATGTCCCGCTTTGTTTCAGAGGAAAAAATACAAGAAATTCAACAAAATGCTATCCCTATAAACACAAAAAGAGAAACACAACATGGTCTTCGCGTTTTTCAAGGTAAAATTTGCTTATTATTTATAAAACAGCAAGTAAAACAATGAAATTGTGACAAGACAAATTCAAAGTGTAGGAAGTGTTAGCGGTTTATTTGTTTTTATTAGCGTGACGGTCGTCTCGTCACGCTAATAAAAACAAATAAACCGCTAATAAAAACAAATAAATCCCAAAAAGTGTTATCTTGTTTATTTTTGGAGTGTTCACGTGTAGTATATACTAAAACAATTATTCACCTCAGGCTCTGTGAATATTACTACATATTATTACTATATTACTAAAGACTACATGTCACCTATGTGACGTCACCCCATAACACGGCGACATGTAGTCTTTCTCGTTATGTCTTTTCCACAACTGTTAGCCGAAGAATCATTCAATATACTGTCAAACTCTTAACATGAAAAATTATATTAAAAATTCACAGACAACATATGTTGACATTCATGGCACAATTCAAAAAAAAATTTTTTTTTCACATTCACTTGCATTAACGATTTTTCAACCTAGAGGTCCACTGGGGTTTAGCGGAAGGGGCGGGACTTACCAGCTCTATACAGTAGGGCCGAGCTCCGTGATTGACCAACGACGTGCGTCGCGACGTGTCGCATTGGTCGCTGCGGTCGCTGGCTGCCTTGGTCGGTCAAACTCTCTGGGCGGTCGTTAATCAGTTAAATATCTAAGCTACATGTGATTGTATGTACGTTTTTATTATACTGACGCACGTATATTTATTCTGTTCAATGAGACGTTAACTGATAACATAGGCTTTTGGTTGTGAAAGCAGTGGCTGGCTGCCACAGCCCCAGGTCGCTCATTCAGCCATACCTCTGGTTGGTTGCGACCTATTTGCCGCCAAAAGGGTCGCAAAGCTTTTATGGTCGCGACTTAGTCGGTCAGCCTGCCAGAGCCAGCAGCCAGCCACAGCCAGCGGCCAGCAATGGCTGTCGTCGCAGCCAGCCAGCCGACACCAGCCAAGCGTCGCAGCCCGTCATTACGTCGTATAATTATCATACTATCGTACTAAATCATACTAAAATGTTAAAATGAAAGACGTCGATTGCGTCAATAAGTTTGATTAAAAGAGCAAAAATAAATCACACTGAGGAGAGAATAGAACTAGCAACTTATTGATTACCGACCTAGCGTCACTACGGCTTGTACCACTGAGGAATTTGGGAATCGTTTAATTGGCATCTACTGAACTTATATTGAACTATATTACGCTGTAACTGAGAACTTTGTACATAATATATCTTATTAGGCTTATGACATTTAACAAAACACATAGGCTATATATATATAATACATTATCTGAATACGCCGCAAATGACAACTAATATATTTTATTGATACTGATAAAGCCACGACTACATAACTTTAAATTGTAGGCCTACTTCAATAGAAAAATATTAAAATAATAGCAATAAAGAGTTGTAGGTAGCTTTCGCCAGAGATCATGGCTTTCTGGTAGTTCTACTGTGCAAAAAACGTTAATACGTCGCACGAGTGACCAGTCGTTGGTCACGGAGCTAGGCCTTCCTCTAGAAATACATGTCTGAAAGCGTTATTCACGCACACAAATTAGTTTTACGATGGAATATTAACTGGTAACGAAAAGGGGAACAATGCGTAACTCCGCCCGTTTAATTTTTTAGCTTCCGATCTCCGTAGAGTCCGTACAGTAGAAGTTCTGCTATTAAAGATGAATTCTGAATCCGTGATAGGCCTAAGTAAATAAACATGTTTGTCTTGTTTACACGTCTCCGCTCCAGCAGACGGCGCTACACCTCCGCTGAGCACATAAAAACTGCAAGCCCCGTTAGCTCCAGCATGTAATCGGTCATAAACAAACATCTCATACTGCCTCGCAAACACACCAAACAGAACAACCTTATGCAACCACGTTTTCCTGGTTAAGCGGATCAGACAATACGCTGGTAAGTCCTACTTTCAATTCCTCAATATCTGCGGTTGATGTTTCAGGGGACGAGTATAAGTATTAGTACATTGGGTACAAATGTAAACAGTAAGGAGGACGCGGTCCTATCTGACGTGTCTAAGGTGAGGTCAATTAAATGTGAGTGGTGAGTAGTTTGAAGCTGGTCATATTATGGTTGCAGTTAGCTGCGTGTGCAGAAGTTCGTCACCGCAAGACGCACGCTGGCTGCTTATTAACACTGTAGGTGCTTATTATGACCTCAGGTAGCCATTATAGTCACTTTAGGTGCTCGTTATCTCTAGATATTCACCTATAAGAGTCGGTGCACAGAGCCTTGCTCTCCACTTCGCCTCCGCTGGACTAAAACACAAAGATACATTGATCATAACTGGTACTCCTACCGAACGGAAGGTATTTTACGGAATACTTACTATTTAAATGATTTAATATAACATTATAGCGATGTTAAGTGTGGAAGGTAAGTGTAAATAGAGTTATTGAGCATTATTTCGTGTTATCGTTTTTTCCATTGGGTCTTGAGTGTATCCAAGTGACTTTAGTGTTGGTGTTTGTGTCTCTTAGCGATGCATTCCGCGGTGAAACAGAACTATCATTTGGACACCGAAGCAGACCTCAACAAGCTGGTCAATGTCAAGCTGGCCGCGTCCTACACCTACCTGGCCCTGGTGTGTGTGTGTGTGTGTGTGTGTGTGTGTGTGTGTGTGTGTGTTGCACGTGTTTGTATTTTATACATGTATGTATATGAATGAATGTGTTGCACATGTTTGTATTTTATACATGTATGAATGAATGTGTTGCACATGTTTGTATTTTATACATGTATGAATGAATGTGTTGCACATGTTTGTATTTTATACATGTATGAATGAATGTGTTGCACATGTTTGTATTTTATACATGTATGTATATGAATGAATGTGTTGCACATGTTTGTGTTTTATACATGTTTGTATATGAATGAATGTGTTGCACATGTTTGTATTATATACGTGTGTGTGTGTGTGTGTGTGATATTTTGAAACATGAGTGTGTATTTTATAGTATTGTATATATTATGTTTGTGCAGGGTATGTATTTTGACCGTGACGACATAGCCTTGCCGAAGTTCTCCCAGTACTTCATGGAGCGCTCCTCTAAGGAGCAGGAGCAGGCAGAGCAGCTCCTCCAGTACCAGAACATGAGGGGTGGGCGCGTGGTGCTGCAGACCATCTCTGTGAGTCCCCGCTGGCAGGAGAACACATTACCTCCACATAAACACTTTTCTGCGTTTATGTTCCACATGTATTCGACGCATGTTTAGCATGCTGTTACATTGAACATGTTAAACTATCATGTGTGTATGGATGCACTAGACAATATTCACTAAATAACAGGATGGTTTTGTTAATTTAAGTTGCATTATACAGAACGATGGATAACAGTCTTGTGTAGATTCTGTGAGTGGTGTACTAGAGATGTGTTTGTTTTACTAGAGGTGCGTTATACCAGAGTGTGTGTGTGTGTGTGTGTGTGTGTGTGTGTGTGTGTGTGTGTGTGTGTGTGTGTGTGTGTGTGTGTGTGTGTGTGTGTGTGTGTGTGTGTGTGTGTGTGTGTGTGTGTTGTAGAAGCCCAGCAAAGAGGACTGGAAAGGAGGTCTGGACGCTCTGACCTTCTCCCTGGACTACCAGAAGACCCTGAACAGCTGCGTTCTGGACCTCCACCGCCGGGCTGACGGACACAAAGACCCACACGTAGGTTATGCTGTTGCAGTGCTCAAATATGTTGTCACACGTATGTTGTATAATGTGTGGAATCAGTGCACATAATCCTCTCCCTGCGTGCGTCTCATGATGTGTCCGCCCCCCCCCCCCCCCTGCCCCCACCCTTCTGTACAGCTGTGTGACTTCCTGGAGACGCACTTCCTGCCCGACAGCCATGTGGTCATTAAGCAGCTGGGAGACTACATGGGCAGCCTGGGGCGTCTCTGCAGCACCGAGGGACAGGCTGGGATGGGCGAGTACCTGTTCGACAAACACACCCTGTAGGGGACCGGCTGACCGCCATCATGTTCCCCCAAAACCGCCTCCTCCGTTACTGTGACGACCACAACCTCATGTTCCCCCTCCTGCCTCCTCCGTTAAGATAATGACCACAACTTCACTCTGTCGCTCTCATTCCCACACTCCTGTTACTGTGACAACCACAACATCATGTTTCCCCCCCCCACCCTCCTCCCTCTCGTTTACTATGACAACAACATCATGTTCCTCCTCCCTCTCTGTTACTATGACAACCATAACCTCACACTACATAGGTCCCAGTCCTAATTTTACTATGACAACCTAACTCTTGAGGTCCCACAACCCTCTATTACTGTGTCAACAACAAATTACCCCCCCCCCCCCCCCCCCCCCCAAGCCCATCTGTTACCATGACGAACAAAACATCCTCAGCCCGTCTCTGTGGCAACAGAAATCTGGATAAGGAACTAAATGATCTCTCCGGTCTGTATTTTCCATTGGATATGCTAACTCATCAGGTGCACCAGCATGGTTAGGTCTCCCTTACTGAGCAATAAAATCAGAATCATTTTGGATTACATTCTTAACCGTGTCTCTGTGTCCCTTATTTGTCTCTGTGTACCAGTGTAAGTTCTACAATCTAGTGTCCACATACAGAACATCAGTGATAAGAGGACCTGCTGAACATCAGTTCACAGTTGGACTTTGAGTCTAGAAGCTGCTGACTCACTGTCTGTCTGGGTTGTAATCTTTACCTCCTATGGTTGAGAACACCAGGCCTGCCACTTAGTGGATGTTACAGAGACGCTCCGCTGGGTGCTCCGTCAGCATTATTACACGTTCTGGGACTCGCCAGCAGAACATGCAGTACCTTTATCAAAACACACACTACCCTATCAATAAACACTACCATGTCAAAATACAAACAGGTCAATATCAAGATACACTCCCTTAATAAATGCACTATCCTATCAAAATACATCTACACACTTCACCTTATCACTTATCTTATTATATACATTTGAACCAGGCTATATTGTCCACTATTGCAAAGTCAACAATTTCCTCTCTGGGATCAACAAAGTTATTTGTCAGATATAGAAAGTTGAGCAGTAGAGGGGGATCAGGACCCTGTTGTGCGTGTGGCCCTGCTCCATGCTAGCATCCTCTGGCTTAGCATGTGGTCCTGCTCCATGCTAGCATCCTCTGGCTTAGCATGTGGTCCTGCTCCATGCTAGCATCCTCTGGCTTAGCATGTGGTCCTGCTCCATGCTAGCATCCTCTGGCTTAGCATGTGGTCCTGCACCATACTAGCATCCCCTGGCTTAGCATGGGGTCCTGCTCCATGCTAGCATCCTCTGGCTTAGCATGGGGTCCTGCTCCATACTAGCATCCCCTGGCTTAGCATGGGGTCCTGCTCCATGCTAGCATCCCCTGGCTTAACATGGGGTCCTGGTCCATGCTAAGCCGGGGGATGCGCAGGCTGTAGGGATTAGAGGAGGAGGAGGGGAGGTCTGATCAGTGAGTCCTAATGGTGGACCGTTGTGTTGACAACACCATCTCATCTCAACACGACAACCTCCATCTCACTGATCAATACAGCTGATCTGAATCAGTCCTTATGATCAGCAACAGTATGTATTCTTAGAGGTCCTCTCATCCCAGATGTTCAGCAACACATTGTGTTGGGTTGGGGGGGAGGGGGGATTACGAGATTAGTGGCACAGTGTGTGTGTGTGTGTGTGTGTGTGTGTGTGTGTTTGATGCTGGGAGGCTGAGTGTGTGTCAGTACAGTTGGTCAGGTGGAGTGTGAGTGGTAAGGAGCAGGTTCTACTGGAAATCACCGGACTCTTGCACAGGTGAGTCAACTCAAACAGGGTTCAATACTTTAGTGATTCTCTTGAGGATCCACACATTTCCTTCAGCTAGATCATGAAATTGATCATGAAGTGGGGTTTTAGTTGTTAAAAGTCACGCAATGTGCTGAAAAATACAAATAAATAATCTTCTCTGTAAGAGTTTTGTGCTATGTGTATATATGATATATTTTATATTAATTTAATAATCTAGGCTCAGCATAGTTTGTAAACAAAATAGGACAGAAAACAAACACGAGTGGAATCTTTTGATAATCCCCCATTTCAATCAGCTTTGCATGACATTGTCAACCAGCTATAGCTGCTCTATAGCCAAGGATAGCATATAGAATATAGCTGACAATAGTGATTATAGCTGGACTTTTAAATTGCTGTTACTGTCACCTGCTCTGTAGCTGACTACAGCTGAATATCGCTAGACTTTTAACTGCTCAATAGCCAGCAACAGCTGAACATATTTGGACTGCTGCTACAGTCCACCTAAAGTTTGCTATAGAAAAACTATAGTCAGCTATTTACATTTGGACCTTGAGTCTGTCAATAAAGAAAATAAAGAAAGTCCACTAGATGTACCGTCCAGTGTGAGGCAGAATCAGTGATGACTAAATCTTGATAGATTGGAGCAACAACAAAATCTACAGTATGTGTGTAGGATTGATGTTTGCTGCTTCATATTATGGCAATGAGAGAAACTGTATTTTTACCTCTTTGACAGCTGTTTGAGACTCTAAGGAAATGTCATCACCCCCACCACCATCAACATCATCATCACCACCGCCATCATCATCATCATCGCCGCCACAACCATCATCATCATTACCATCTAAAGGCAGTAACAGACAGACAGTCAACAGACTGATAGATGGACACAGACAGGACATCAAAACTCTGAGGGACATTTTGGATGAGCCATAAAAGACCCTAGGGCCTAGTGCATAATCCAGTTAGAGAGAGAGAGAGTGAAGCAGGTAGACAGAGAGAGTAAGCGAGAGGGATAGAGAGCGAGAGAGAGAGAGATGCTTGATGTGACAGAGCAACAGAGGGATTAGGGTCGGCCATGTTGAGCATCTGGCATGGAGCCTGGACTACTGGATTACACACACACACACACACAAATACAAACATACACACACACACAAACACACATTAAAATACTATAAATATATTAATATATAGGGTAGTCTTAGATGTCGTACTAGTAGTAATACATAGTAGACATGTAGTCAGACAAGGTTTGTATCTACATGAAGCTATGCGTCCCCTCCAGCCCAATTGAACCGGTCTAACCCAGTGTGTGTGTGTCATGTCCCAGCTACAACATGAGGCTGGTCAGCATCGGAACCCGGGCTCGGAGGGCTGTGGAACCCTCCGAACCAGAATCTGAGGAAAGAACGGAGCCCACCAAGCACGAACACGCAGAGCACCACCCAGACCTCCCAGACCACCACCCAGAACACAACCCAGAACACCACCATGACTACAAACACATGAAGGACAAGTTCCTCAACGAAATCACCCACCTGCCAAGTGAGTCAGGAATACGATACTCTCAGCAGCTGTTGTGCAAGTTCACACTTCACATGAACTGGTTCAAAGTTCAGTTCATACAAAAGAAAATGAATAAATTCACGTTCATAGTTCACCAATTCAGTTTTGAACTAGTTCATGTTCAGTTCATTACGTTTTTTTAGACACCAAAGAAAAACTGTGGGAGTGAGTATTCTGTGCTTATCTTTTAAAAGGAATCCTCTCCATTACCAGATGCCCATCACTACAATCTCAAATTGTTGTGGATATTATTTGTACACCTGTTTCATTTATCACAACTAAGGCAGTAACTATATTTAATAAACATGTCATCTGGACCTAAGCATCAATTCAGAATGTCACAAAATCCGACCTAGTTCAAGTTCAAGTTCTTTAGTTAAAAATATGCTAAGTTCAAGAAGTTAAGATAAGTTCATAGAAAAATGAACTTGTTCAATGAACTAGTTTGTTTGAACTAGTTCATGCACAACACTGACTCTTAGATGCTGTCATAGTGCTGTACCTTGAAAGAAGTGCACAGTTAGACCAGATTGAGTCTTTCTCGTAACATTTATAAGGGCAGGAGGTAGTAGTGATTATTGTGTTCGACATGTCGACTACCTTTAAGCAAGAAGTAGACTGCTCCTTAATAACATGTATTCTAAAAACCTCCATGGATCTAAGCTCCTGCTAAATGACATGAGTATAGCAAGGAGTAGTAAAAAGTGCTGTAACTAAGACATGCTAACAGAAGAGAGGCATTGTTTCATGGTAAGGTCTACAATACCTTATCATGATAGAACAGACAGCTTCAAGCAGCATCCACCCTCTTTGTGCTGTTGGTATTGTGTTGATGTTTCCTCGGTTGTGCCACCTTGTGGCTTTTAGATGGACCTGCCAGAGATCACGGGTGTTGATAGTCAACAGTGTTGATAGTCTATATCTTGTTAAAGTGGTGATGGTCTATCTTGTTACAGTGTTGATGGTCTATATATTGTCACAGCGTTAATGGTATAATGTTGTTTCAGTATTGATGGTCTCCAGTTGTTACAGTGTTGATGGTCTATATCGTTGCAGAGTTGATGGTCTCATCTTTTAACACTAGTGATAGTGTCTATCGTGTTACAGTGTCAAAGGTCTATACCTTGTTACAGTGGTGATGTCTCTATCTTGCTACAGTGTTGATTTTCTCCTTATTGTCACTGTTTTGATGGTCTCTATCTTGATACAGTGTTGATGGTATCTATGTTGTTACAGTGTTGATGGTATCTATGTTGTTACAGTGTTGATGGTATCTATGTTGTTACAGTGTTGATTTTCTCCTTATTGTCACTGTTTTGATGGTCTCTATCTTAATAGTGTTGATGGTATCTATGTTGTTACAGTGTTGATGGTATCTATATTGTTAGTGTTGATGGTATATATGTTGTTACAGTGTTGATGGTATCTATGTTGTTACAGTGTTGATGGTATCTATGTTGTTACAGTGTTGATGGTATCTATGTTGTTACAGTGTTGATGGTATCTATGTTGTTAGTGTTGCTGGTCTTATGTGTTGATTGTCTCTTTCTCGTCACCGTTCTGATGGTCTCTATCTTGCTACAGTGTTGATCTATATCTATATCTTGCTAGGTGTGATGGACTTTGATACAGTGTTGATGGTAAATCTGTTGTTCCAGTGTTGATTGCATCTGTCTTGTTACCGTGTTGATGGTCTCATGTTGTTACAGTGATGATGGTCTCATGTTGTTACAGTGCCGATGTGGGCAGTGGGAGCCATTGTGGTGGTGGTGATACTTCTGGTGGCCTGCTGCATTTTCTGTGTCTTCAAGAAGTGCTTTGCCAAGAAGAAGAAGCCCAAGAAGGAGAGAGTTTCAAAGGGTGGACGGAGACGGAAGGCCAAGGAAGGAGATGGAGAGGGAGGGGAGAAGGTAGAGAGACCATAGCGCACCATACTGTCCTACCTGCCCCTTTCTACAAGCCTAACATCTTCCTTACACTTTTCATATTATCTAATCTAATCCACTGTTTGACTCTGACAGGAGGGGGAGGAGAAGAAGGAGGGAGGGGAGGAGGAGAAAGAGCAGGAGAAGCTGGGTAGACTGGAGTTCTCCCTGGACTACAACTTCACGGATGCACAGGTAGGACACTGCTCTGTCCAGTGACATCAAAAGAAGTCCTTTCCGCCATCTCTTTGTCTAAACAAGGCATGCTAGTCCCATCGGCTCCATCGACTATTTCTCTTTAGATATATGGATGTTACAGATGTTTAAATTTGTCACAGTAGTAATAGTCGTTTTAAAGACGCAAACAAACCTTACAAAAACATGTTTATTCACTTGAACATCACCTCCCGGCTGTGATCCTCACCGGTCATATGTTTGCGTCTCCTCTCCTTAGCTCATCGTGGGGATACTTCAGGCCCAGGACCTGGCCGCTATGGATATGGGCGGGACGTCAGACCCCTATGTCAAGGTGTTCCTGTTACCGGACAAAAAGAAGAAGTTTGAAACCAAGGTCCAGCGAAAGAACCTGTGCCCAGTCTTCAACGAGACCTTCATCTTCAAGGTGCCTCCAGCCGTTCCTACAGACATTACAACAGACGATACTACCGATGTTTTACAGACTTTACTGCAGAATTTATTTGTAGATATTTATAGTGTCACTGTGCATATTGTTGTTGGTATAGATAAAGTCTTACTGATGGTGGTAGTGATGACGGTGCCCGTTTCTAGATCCCGTATGCAGAGCTTGGAGGGAAGACCCTGATTCTGCAGGTGTTTGACTTCGACCGCTTCTCCAAACATGACATAATCGGGGAGATCAAGATCCCCATGAACAGTGTGGACCTGGGTCAGCCCCTGCAGACCTGGAGAGACGTGGAGAGCGGAGAGAAGGAGGAGGTACGGTTCATCCTCCCCGTTCCTCTGAATCTAGGTCATGTATTTCAGAGGCCGCCGAAGTAACCACGAAACCAGTAACTGTGCCTTGAAACTGAAACAATGAAAATGTTGATTCTTGCCAAGTAAGTAGTTAGTATTAATACCTACATGCGTAAAATGAGGTCAGCCCTATAGTAACAAGTTCCAAGTTCCTAGTGATAGGTGAAGCATTTCAGAGTAAGAGTTTCTCCAGGGTTGCAGAATCAATAACTGAAATCATGTCCTTCTTCTTCTGTTTTGTTAGCAAGAGCTGCTGGGAGATATCTGCATCTCTCTGCGTTACGTCCCCACTGCCGGGAAACTCACAGTCAACATCATGGAGGCCAAGAACCTGAAGAAGATGGATGTGGGAGGACTATCAGGTCATCCATGACACTATGACCATCATTCATCACTGAAAGACTAAATAGGGTTTCACGACTACAGTGGTGACAGGGTGGGAGAGACTGGCAGAGACTGTGGTGATGACAGGGTGAAACTCTGGGGATGACAGGATGGTTATGACAGCATGTGGTTATGGCAGGGTGAAATTGTAATGACGACTGCATGGAGAGGTGGAGACTGTGGTGGTGACAGCAGGCAGGGTGGTGATGACAGCAGGGTGGTGATGACAGGGTGAACAGAAACAGCATGCTAACAACTCGTTTTCTTCTCTGTCAGACCCCTTTGTGAAGATTGTCCTGCAGCAGAACGGGAAGAGGATCAAGAAGAAGAAGACAACGGTGAAGAAGAACACCCTGAACCCCTACTTCAACGAGAGCTTCAGCTTCGATGTTCCCTTCGAGCAGATCCAGGTGAAACCAGTTTAACCTCGTCAACAACAAACGGCCTGGGCAATAAAACAATAAATTATTGTATCGTGATAGACTTTTGATCAATATCAATATAAAACATGTTCAATGTATATCGATAAGAGACTGGACCACTGAATCTAGCAGCTGGGTTTGTTACACAAACACGGTTCCATACTTATTCACAATATTTGAGTGTTTTTCATTGTTGTAACGACATTGGAGTATTTATCAATGAAGAACAGTGGAAGGTCATATTAAGGTCATTACAATTATCAATAGTTATCGATATCAATATGATCAAGTTATATCGTGATATGTCTTTCAGCCATATCGCCCAGGCCTACAACAAACTCTACTCTACTACTCAGTTCTTCCCCCAGAAAAAAAATAAAGTACTGTGGATTTGACCAACCCGTTTTGCTCCACATCCAGAAAGTGCAGGTGGTGATCACCGTGTTCGACTACGACAAGCTTGGCAGCAACGACCCCATCGGCAAGAGCTTCATGGGCTATGGGGCGACCGGCGTCGGACTCCGCCACTGGTCCGAGATGCTGGCGAACCCGCGGCGCCCCGTAGCGCAGTGGCACACGCTGCTGCCAGAGGAGGAGGTGGAGGCAGCGCTGAAGGCTAAACCCCGCTAGCAATACTGTTTGTTGTTTAAACATGTTGTGTGGGTAAGGTTTATGAGTTGTAAAGAGAGTCGTAATTCCGAAAGAGATGTGGCTTTTGGAATTTTTACCTCCCAAGTGATCAAATCTATCTGCCATGTGATTGACAGGTCTAAGTCTAAATGATCTCATTAAGAGGCCGCCACGCAGTCAGCCAGAAGAGATTTTCTGACAGAGCACTTCGCACAAATCTGATGGAAGGCTTTGGCATTTCTGAGGAATTACACTCAAATTAAGAGCTCTTAAATCTTACCTAAAGTAACATCAAATATATAACTCAGTATTCCATCATACAGTGTCTGTTAATTATGGCAGTTTACAACTACCCTAATCCTGTTTTCCGTGTTTACATATTCTGTTTTATTCTGTTTTAGTTTGTTTTAGTGTGTGTGTGTGTGTGTGTGTGTGTGTGTGTGTGTGTGTGTGTGTGTGTGTGTGTGTGTGTGTGTTTATATGTGTGTATGTTTATATGTGTGTGTGCCGTATTATCTGAATGTTTAACTGGAAAGTGATATCTGTAGAAATTAATCTGTTGCACCCTCACATTGAAGATACAGTTGTACTCCATCTCATTCTCATACGTTTGTTCTCTGTATTGAATCGTGTTTGTCAAGTATCTATATGTACTTTGAATGGTATGCTGTCTGATGTAATAATACAGTGCGTAGATGTTACAATGACCTTAAAAGATGTTGTAGGCTTCATAAACCAATAAAACCATTGACCCTCCTCTCCTGGTGTCTTTCTCTGTCCCGTCGCTGGGGGGCGACATTTATCCTCCTTCCAGCTGTCGCTTAGCAACTACCACTAACTTTAGAGTACCCGCACTATTAGGGGTCGACGTCGGTTCGTTATCAAAGGTTCATCATCGGTTAGACTGGACTCTGCGGGTACGTTTTTCTTAATACTGGTTCTGCCGTCTTTAAAGCTTTAATGTGAAGCATTAATGTGAAGCATTAATGTGAAGCATTAAAAACTCCAGTTTATGCAAGCTGGAGCTTGCATAAACACGTGGACCGATATTAACTCTTACTGTGAATTGTGTCGAAACGATACGCGGGTATTGGAATTCCCTATTTAACACTAATTAACAGACACTTCATAACGGATCTACAGTTAAACTTACACAAATCATATTAACATCAAGTGCCCAAAGTTTAATGAACAGAAACCTTAACTTACCTGAAGCGCTGTGGTAACTAAAGCCGTATTTACTTTGGTGTTTCATCATGTGTAGGCTAACGGAATGCAGACCAAATCCAAGTCTAGTTTAGTATGTAAAGATAGGTAATAATGCTATTAATGTAACTATATTCATATCATGTAGCACAGCAGAAGGTAGTAAAGTGTGTGAAGTGAACTGACCGTCTGTGTTCAGTCTGAAGACGAGGATGAGCAGCTCGCGCAGTGTGGAGGGCGCGGGCAGCGTCACCTGGTGGGGATTCAGCCCCGCGCGCGACCTCACGGCGACAGGTGAGCGTCTCTTTTAAAGGTGACATATTATACAACCAGGTGTGAGTGTGATACTGATTAGGCATAGCAAGCCGTTTTGAAAACCAGTCTCTTCTGACATCACAAGTGGGCGTGTCCACCTAGATGTGTGCTGGATAGATCAGTCTACCAGCCTACCCAGTGGACTGTAGCAAACGTTGCTCATCTATCCGTCATAGATCTAGGTGGACACGCCCACTTGTGATGTCAGAAGAGGCTGATTTTCAAAACGGCTTGTACGGGCTAATCACACTCACACCTGGTGGTATAATATGTCACCTTTAATCATAGCATTATGTCACTTCTGCGTCATGTTTAGCGTTAGATGTGTGTCACATTTCCCTGGTGTTTCCTTAGGACCCGTGAAGCAGCATGGAGAGGTTAATGTGTTACTGGTTGGGAGCAGCGATCCAAGACACATCCTGAAGACCGTCGCGGGGTTAAAGGACACAGATAGCCTCCATGTGAGTCTCAGTCGCTTCAACAGCTCCAGTGACACTCCTGGCCCGAACATGTCTGACTCCCTCCTGGTCTCTATCTAGATATGGGTGATCGAAAACAGCATGGAGGTGATCGCACGTCAGCTCCTCCTCCTCTCCCTCTCCCTCGCTCCTGAGGAGAACACCAGCATCAACAGTGGGTGAACTTTAACATGGATACAATAATTAATATTGCAGGAACTCATCACTATTAATGACTTTAAAACTCGGCTCACACTCGGCTCAAGTTTTTTAATGGCAAAGTTTGGAGTGTGATAATGTTTCACTGCATAGTATGTTATCATCATCACAAAATTGTTCTTTTAGTGTGTATCCGCCTCCTCCTCCTTCTTCACCCTCTGGACTGTATTTGTCTCTTTTTCTCTGTGCTTTATTTTGAGGTTTGTCTTATATTTCATTAGATTTTACTGCTGCCATTTTGGCCAGGCCTTGCTCGAAAAAAGGTCATTTGATCTCAAGCAATTCTTGCCTGGTTAAAGACCGGGTAAACCAAATTCAGTATTTTTCTTCTTATCATATTAATTAGGCCTTAAATGTGTCCCTCAAAACATGTAAAAAATATTTTTCCCATTCATCATTTCCTTGAGGAGCTAGGCCTCAGAGAATGTTCTGTGTGCAGGTTTAAAATGGGCGGGTCTACATCGAAGACCGCTTTACGTAAAGCGGTCTTCGATGTAGACCCGCCCCCTGCTGCCCTCTAGGTATAAATACATTAACCGCGCACTAGCATTCTGTGGTTTCACCCGTCTATGGTTTTACCGCTCACGAGTCTGGTTTGAATTGTCAGTTTGCAGCTAGCTTGCCCGTTATGCCTCTTCAACCTCGTTGGTGCATCTTCCCTGGATGCCACAGTGGGAAACGTAACGTTAACGGTTCGTTTACTTTATTTAAGTTTCCGACCGAAGACGGTCTCTCTCCGGTGATGGGCGTGGTTTCCTGGCCTGCAGCGCACACGCCCCCACCGTCCTGAGCCAGGGATTACTGCTCATTTTTCATCAACTTTGAAGCATAATTTTATATACTTCGCGATTTTTTTAGTCCTTCAAATTTGGCAGGGTGGTTAATAATATATTTTCCTGTGGTATTATAAACTCAAAACCCATAATTATTCTTGGTTTACCCGGTCTTTAAATAAAGGTTAATAAATAAATAAATAAATAAATAATATCTCAAAGGATCACCAATTCTGGTGTGCTCAGAGTCTTCTAAGTGTGCAGTTGGTTGGGTCCCATGCACGTCCTGTATCTGTCATATGTTGTCTTAGCCGAGGTGATGTTGATTGAAATCTAAAGTCTGTTGAAGAGGTGGTGATGTTTGGTTTATGTGTTCCTGAGCTCAGAGAAGGCTGAGATGTTTCTGGAAGTGTTGGGGAACAGCGAGCTGCGGAGTGAGACGGGGGAAGCGGTGAGGGAGGCAGCGGCTCGTCTCTACGACTACGTCACAGACACTCAGGAGACGGAGCCCCACCCCTGCCTCGACACCACGCTGCTCAAGGTGGGTGCTGCACCCTGGCCGAGCTCCGGAAAGGGAAAAAGGGAAGAAAAAGGAAAAAAGGGGAAAAAAAGTTAGTGACCTATTTAGGGAACCAGATTTGTACACTGTGTGACAAAGAGTGACACCCTAAATACTGCACTATATAGGGCACAAGAGGACCAATGTAAACGCTGCCCCTGTCTGAAACATTCACATCTTCTCAGCAGACCACTTCCATTACATTTGAGAGAAAAACCAAACTCTGAAACCACCTTAGAAAACAGGAATGGTGTATGACTGAGGACGTTCCTCCTCAGTTCCGGGAGCAGGACGAGCTGGTCCGTATCTTCAGGACGTGGGCCAAGCCGTATCCAGAGGGGTCTGGTTCTGTATCGATCACCAAGGCCTGGGACGCCCGGGTCCGCCAGCACCTGGCGACCCGGTACGACGCCAGGAAGGGCTGCTTCGACTGGGACCTGGCCATGAAGCTCCACCAACGAGGAGTAGGAACGACACTAAACCCACCTCTAACCTGACTTAAACATACTGACCTGGCCATGAAGCTTCACCACAGAGGAGTTGGAACTACACTAAACCCCCTAACCTGACTAAAACATACCAACACAACTACACTTAAGCAGTAGAGTGGCCACTGGTTGATGCAGGGATGTATAAATACAGTTATTTTACCATGCAGGGCAGAGTCATCAGCAAACAGCAGTACTTCGGATGGAGGAGTCAGGGCGTGGCCTTTCAGATGAGAGAGGGCGTCTACCAGACCACCAACACTACTCTACTCTCCAAACGAATACTCACACATGTTGGTATTTACTACCGGTACTGCTAGTACTTACACATGTTAGTTCTTACTTCTGCTAGTACTCACACGTTTGTATTTATTACTTTGAACTGACACATACTAGTCTTTACTACTGCTAGTTTTCACATGCTGGTCTTTACTACTATTATTTTTCAATGGATATTGTGTCAAAATGTTTATGGATGTGGGTGTGTGCGTGTGTGTTCCAGAGGGGGGACAAGGTTGCTGTAACAGGGTACTGGGGCGACATTGTGACCAGTCCTTACCTGTGTTTTGGGGTCGAGACCCCAGACCAGAGTCTCCTGAAGACTGAAAATGGATCCCACATCAAGGCAAACCCACCTTAATATTTAATACATCAAACCAGATTATATTAAATACTGTACATCAAATTGTATAGAAGTGTAAATACATATATCCAATGGATGTTATGTCAAATAATGCTCAATAATTAGTTAGCTTTATGATCATAATATGACGAATCTAGGACATTAAATCTCAATTTATTAGCATAATCTGGATATTACGATAACTGATTGTGTTACTATAACGTCATCTTCCCCAGACGGCCCAAGACATTTCGTTTGCCAACGTCCAGGCACTGTTCCAGTCTCTGTCCTCTAGGGGGAAACGCCCCAACTCCCCCCAGCAGGATGCAGAGGAAACCCCGACTATCACACCGACCCCTGGTAATACCAGCCCAACCCTGATCCCTCTAACCCTAACCCTGTCATTCCTCAATCTCTAACCCTAACCCTGATCCCTCTAACCCTAACCCTGTCATTCTTCAGTCCCTGATCCCTCTAACCCTAACCCTGTCATTCCTCAATCCCGGATCCCTCTAACCCTAACCCTGTCATTCCTCAATCCCTTTCATTCCTCTAACACTAACCCTGTCATTCCTCAATCCCTGATCCCTCTAACCCTAAGCCTGTCACTCCTCTAACCCTGATCCCTCTAACCCTAACCCTGTCATTCCTCTAACCCTTTCATGCATTTGAAGGCTCTGAATGAAAGGGTTATGGTTATAGTAATGAAAGTGTTAGTGCGCGGTGTGTAACTCCGGACCTCCCCCAGGTCTGCTACGCCCCAGCGGGGTCTCGGTGACGTTCCTGCCCCTGGACTCGCTCTCCAGACTCCCAGACAAGAAGACCTTCTCCCACCTCTTCCACCGCATCTACCTGTCAGCTGGGTGAGAAACACTGAGATGTAACACTAGACTCCAGAGTTTCAGTGTGTAGACTAAGGCTTGAAGGTCCAACCTAGACTGGGTACCCCCCAGCCCGTTCTGCCAGCAATTTGAATTCGCCCTGCAGAAGAAAACCCATGATCTACATCTCTTCCGTCTGGAGAACAGCTGCAGCCCAAGGTCACTCGGGTTGGGGTAAGGGTCCAGACTAACATGTCTCTCTCTGTCTCCAGCCTGGCCCACCAGCTGGGATCGTCTCTGCAGCAGATCTGCTCTCCAGGGGGCGTCCTGGTCGTGGAGCTGGTCAGGTGAGGAGAGGAAGTCTGTTGCCACGGTGACCACTTCAGTTACCTGCAGCCGGCATAGGCAGTTATTTGTGATTTATGCACAATGCATGTGTTGATGTTATAGGTGTGTGTTGAAGGTGTATTTATACGGGGTGTGTTAAAGGTATGTTGTTTTGTGTTAGTGTGTATTGTGTGTCGTGTGGTTGTTTCATGTTGTATGGTGTGTTGTGTGGTTGTTTCATGTTGTGCTTTGTGTGGTTGTTTCATGTTATGTGGTGTGTTGTGTGGTTGTTTCATGTTGTGTGGTGTGTTGTGTGGTTGTTTCATGTTGTGTGGTGTGTAGTGTGGTTGTTTCATGTTGTGTGTTGTGTGGTTGTTTCATGTGTGGTTGTTTCATGTTGTGTGGTGTGTTGTGTGGTTGTTTCATGTTGTGTGGTGTGTTGTGTGGATGTTTCATGTTGTGTGGTGTGTTGTGTGGTTGTTTCATGTTGTGTGGTGTGTTGTGTGGTTGTTTCATGTTGTGTGGTGTGTTGTGTGGTTGTTTCATGTTGTGTGGTGTGTTGTGTGGTTGTTTCATGTTGTGTGGTTGTTTTATGTTGTGTGGTGTGTTGTGTGGTTGTTTCATGTTGTGTGGTTGTTTCATGTTGTGTGGTGTGTTGTGTGGTTGTTTTATGTTGTGTGGTTGTTTCATGTTGTGTGGTGTGTTGTGTGGTTGTTTCATGTTGTGTGGTTGTTTCATGTTGTGTGTTGTGTGGTTGTTTCATGTGTGGTTGTTTCATGTTGTGTGGTGTGTTGTGTGGTTGTTTCATGTTGTATGGTGTGTTGTGTGGTTGTTTCATGTTGTATGGTGTGTTGTGTGGATGTTTCATGTTATGTGGTGTGTTGTGTGGTTGACTGCAGGTTTCTGCTGGACCTGAGTGCCGACCAGGAGCGGGGCTTCCTGGAGAAGGTTGTGGAAGGAGCTAAAGATGCAGGGTTTGACCTCTGGACCCCGGCTGACCCTGACCCCACCCACGCCATCTTTACCTTACAGACCCCCCCGGACCTTAACATTCAGGGAGGTCAAACCACAGGAACAACGTCCTCTTAAAGTCTTTTATTGGACAATACGTAGTTGAACCGAGACACTCAAACACAATACACATTTAGTTACAGCAATATTGTATTAAAACTATAATATCATATAATATTGCACAGCAAGACATTCAAACTCTACAATAAAACTATATATTTCTATTAAAGTGTTTCTCCTCATCTGTCGGGGGTAACGTCCAGCAGGTCAAAGGTCATCACTTCCAGCGCCCTCCGACCTTTCCCTTGCCATGAACCTTTTTACTGCAGGGTCACAACATGTATATCACATACCGATATATGTTAATATTATCACAATAATAATATTAATATCTGAATATAATATCTGAATATAAATTTATGATTGATATGACATAAATTAAATTTACAAATATATTCATATCATATCAACTCAACTTACATCTTGTTATATATACCGATACATGTTATAATATTAATAATACTAATGAATATAACAATGTACATATAAAGGGTTTTTATGGCTTTGACTCACAATTTCTGAGCATGTTGGATTCTGTTCAGCAAGACCTTGATCTGAAAATAATATTTAGGAAAAAAAAGCATATCAAATAGCGTCCCGACACAGGAACGTATATGTATGACATGACAGGAGGTTAAACGTCACATGACGGAAGGTATAGGACCTCATATTTCTGTTTCTTGGTGGTCTCTGTCAGATCAAACTTCTCAGACTCCAACAGGTGGATCCAGCTCCACATCTCAGCCGCTCGCTCTCTGAGAGAACAGAGCACATATGAAGAATAAAGAGACCGCTGATTCATGTAGAAATCAGTCGCACACCACAAAACAGCGATCCATCCTACTGATAATCAATCAACGTTATGGATCCCTGATCAGAATGAATGAATGAATGCATTTTTTATTGGTCGTAACCAAAGGGTAGGGGCAGAAGCTTCAGCTTATATCAAGCCCCCCCTTCTCACATTTTTAAGAGTAACAAACAAAAGTTATACATACAGTGTTTGTATATACATGGATACACTTACCTACATATATACATACATACACGCCTACATATGCCCCATGAGGGTCAATACTTATATCCAGTACATTTCCACCACAAGATGGATAATATCCTAAATGATGATAACCATAATGAGAATAACGATGTTCATCATCATCACCATTATCAACATTCTCATAGAGTGATACTACTGTTATGTGTTAAAATGGCAGCAAAGGCAGGCAGAGAGTCATGGATGAGTTTAAAATATTTATCTGAAAAACTTCAGCATCAAGGTTTGTATAGTTCACAATATTACACTACTTTTCCCCTCACTCCTAAACACAAAGGTTCCCATTCAGAGGAATGTGCATATGAAGTCCAATAATGTCCATCGCGACCACGGAGCGTCGGTGGCGGAGCCAGAGGGGTGGCCGGGGTGGCCACCCCTGGAACCCGATTGGCCACCCCAGGTGCCACCCCTCCTGCGTTCGACCCCCACAGCCCCACCCCCCCCTGTCGACAATCGCGTTCGCCCCCCCCCCGTCAACAATTCAATATGGACCCCCCTATAAAAGCCTTGGCCACCCTCTCGCCACCCCTTGAAAAAAAACACTGGGAGAGAGTGAAGAGCGTCCAACCGATCCAACGATCAGGCGCGTTCAAACGGTGAGGCGTCCGCGAGAGCGGAGAGAGTGAAGAGCGTCCAAATGATCCGGCATCCACGGGCGCGGCTAGAGTCAACCCTCAACCGATCAGGCATCCACGGGCGCGGCTAGAGTCAAGCGTCCCGATAAGGCATCCACGGGCGCAGAGAGAGTCAAGCGTCCACCCGATAGGGCATCCACGGGCGCGGATAGAGTCAACCCGTCCCTTCCGGAATTCTCCTCGCTATATATCGCATGTAATCAGGAATGGGCCAATCACCAATCACTAACAATAAACACGCATGTTGATCTAATGATTGACAAAACTAAATTAGATGACCGTATGACCACAAAATAAAACATAGATACAGAATCATGTCATACAGAATCATGTCAAAATAAAACAAAACAATGTAGAAATAAAATATAAATGTAGGTTCATTACACTACTCAATATCTGTAGTTCCGTCTGAAGCGTGAAGCGTGAACTGTGGAGGCTGACCTGAGGGCGTCCTCCTTCAGGTTGTCGAGGACCAGCGGTCTGCGTCTCTCTGCCAGGGTCTTCGTCTTCACCTCCCTGCCCGTCTGCTTCTTCCCTCGCTTCTGCTCTACCTGGGGGACCGCAGGAACACTTCAGGTGACCAAGGTGCTCCAAGGATACATTACGTCCTCCTCCCACAAGTTCTTTGCACAAAGTCCGATTTTTCATAACCTTTCAGACCATATCCGAGGACAATTATGAACTCTGCCGTTGCCATGTCTTTACGTCATGTCACTAGCTCCACATCCATGTGGAATTCTAGGCCTACCCTATTGATTGCCCGGTTTTTAACAGACGGCTCTGTCAAATTTAGAAATGTGTCCAATTGAATAAATATACGGATCACGGTGTGAGAGTTTCAGGGTTCAATTTGACAGGGGCCATTTTTTTTGATGTAGATAAAATTCGGACTTGGCGGGTGCAATTTTTTTTACCAAATGGTATACCTTTAACCATGTATAATGCATCATGGGAAATTACCAACATATTCAATGTCATTTTTTTCCCTGCAGGAAGTCAGCAGGTTACCATAGTGACAGACCTTAGCTAGGAAGCCACCGAAGTGAGCTCCCATGTTGGAGAGGACCATTTTCTTTTTGGCATCATCCTCTGCCTTCTTCTTCGCCTCCTCTTCCTCCTTCCTCTGACGCTCCTCCTGCAGGAACAAGCTTCAGAAACTACAAATCCCAGGGTTCCTTTCACCAGGAAGCACACAGACTTCTCTGTGTTCATAGTTCTCTCACTCTAACTGTGCGATCAGATCCTAGCATGTTGTCTAGTTGGACCAGGTGAACGAGTATGGATCCACTTTGTGCTCATTAACGGTGCTAATTACCGCTATCCTGGCCTGGCGGTGGCGTTCCTTCTCCGCTCGCACCCTCTGCTCCGTGGCTCGCTCCGCACGACGGTTCTCCTGGAAGATAAACACATCTTCATCAGCATTATCATTGTGAAACTCGCCACCAACACCATCATCATCACCATCTCCCCAATGGTCAGTGGTGATGAAGGTGGTGGTGGTGGTGGTGATGAAAATAGGGAATGAGAGAGGAGGGGGGGGGAGGCAAAATAGCATACTATTCTGTCTTTGAGTGCAATGATCTCGTCCTCCTCTCTCCTCCGCTGGTGGAAGTGGACTTCGATGAGCGTGTGGAGCTCCAGGAGGTCCTTATCCATGCGCTTCCTGTGGATGTCCTGGGAGACATGAGGCGGGTCATGGCGACATGACACCAGGGCCGGGACAACTCACCCAACATTCAGACCGCCGTCTTAGTTCGCCGGGCCAGACCTACATCAAAGTCCACCCGGTCGCCCTCCGGGATCTTAGGGGCCGCAAGCTGAGACACTGCGGGCCTGGGGAACAGACTGGGCGGTAATCCATAGGAGAACGATAATCATATAGGGGTATGATATCTATACACTAGATACGATAGGAGATGTTCTGTGTACATACTTGTGTTTGGGACGTTCTCCTTCACCTGCCAAGCGAGAGGAGAAAAGATAGCCACAACAGAAGAACTGAAGCCAGTCCACCACCCCACATCCTTAGCTCCTCAATCCAGCAACAGCTATACACATACTCCACAATACAGACGAATCAAGCACTCAGCCTGTTGAGGTTACTTTTAAGTTTGGTAGGTTTATTAAGGATAAATAATGGTTATTTCAAACCAAGAGGAAGTTCAGACCTTCTCCTTGCTCCTCTTCCTCTGGAGAACAACAGATGAGAAAGAGATGAAAGAGAACGTGTGAGGAGAAGCAAGTGGAGGAAAGATTTTTTGAGATAAGTAAGAAAACACACAAGCCCTCTTACCCTCCTGAGGTACTCTGGGAAACAGAAGGAGAGAGGAGAGGAAGAAGAGAAGGGTCAACACTGATGTTGACGTGTGTTCATGAAGAAGAGATGTGATTGGACGAATTCACTCGGTTGCCTTACCCATCTTCTCCATCAGACATGGTGGACCTGGAAAGAGATGAGGGACACTTCAATGTGACCACCCAGAGAGATCAGAAGGATCTAGAGGGAATATGATAGGATCCACACAGGGTAACTGGAGGTCAGCTTCCCCTAGGGAGATGTTTTTATGTTTGGGAGACGGTCGGCTCACTCTGAGAGAGTGAGACATAGACAGGGAGGGGATAAGCTTAGAGCTCTTGACCATCAGAGAGATGCTCTGCTTTTAATTAGATCTAGTGGTATTAGGGGGGCCTACAGGCAGCTATTTACACCTGCCAGCTCTATTAACTCCTTTCGTCTGCTCTGAGCTGTACTGAGCCATTAAGAAAACAAACAGACGTACAGACCACACTCCAGCACTGGTTTGGAGATTCTTCAGTAAGTCTCTCTGTGATCCCCCTCTCTCCATCCCTCTCTCTCTGAGAGATGACCTCTATCCAACCTGTGTCAGGCCAGTATGAAACCAGCTCCATTTAAAGTTTGAATGCAAGACAGTAAAGTGTTGGAGGAATTCTGATTGAGAAGAACAGATATATAGAGATTCAGTGTATTTCATTATTACGGTTGGTTTTCGTTCTTGGATACTAGAGTTGCAAAGTAATGTATAACCTCTATAATACTATCCAATACCAGGAAGTTATCAGTGGAGACAGTAGAGACCAGTAGAGAGATCAGTACAGACCAGGATACAGTAGAGACCAGTAGAAAGTAGAAACCAGTAGAGACCAGAAGATACTAGGAGAATATCAGAAGACATCCAGAGAGAACAGCAGAGTGGAGAGACCAGTACAGCAAGAGGAGACCAGAAGAGACCCGTGGCAAGAAGATACAAATTAAAGACCAGTAGAGACCAGGACAGAGGAGACCATTAGAAAGAGGAGAGACCAGTAGAGAGAGATCAGCAGAGAAGGACAGTGTAGTGGAGAGACCAGTAGATACCATTTTGAGACCAATGGATGGAAGAAACCAGTAGAGACCAGTAGGAGAGGAAAGACCAGTATAGATAGGGGGACCAGAAGAGAGAGAAGGGACCAGTAGAGCGAGGAGAGACCAGTAGTTTCTTACCTGTAGATGGAGAGTAGCTGTAGGAAAAAGCTCTACCCCTGCAAAAGATTTTACCAGGTTTATATAGACTACACATTGTGTGTGTGTGTGTGTGTGTGACATCATGCTGGAGCCATGTGTCAGGGGGATTATTGGAGGGTTTTGGGTGAGCAGGCAGAGATCTGACAGGAAAGCCAGCTGATACACGATGACAGCTGGTAGAGAGACACAGAGACAGAGAGAGAGATAGAGAAAGATAGCGACAGAGAGAGAGAGAGCAACAGAGAGAGACGGAGATTAGAGTACTAGGGAACTCAAGGAGAGTCCCCAGCAGAATTGTTGTCCACAGCAGAAGAAACACAGGAAAGCCGGGTCTTACAATTCAGTTATTTTTAATAAAAAGTTATTGAAGTATTAAGCATTTAATTTGGCAAAAACATTTTGACAACAGCAGAACTCCGGAGCTGGTTAACATGAGACATGAATATGCGTTCATATAATTATTCATATCATTATTAATCTTGTGAATTAATATTGCCTCCGTCTCTAAACATTGATTAGACTAAGATAAGACTTTGATACAGGGACATGAAACACCTCTCCAGGCCATCTTTACGTCCAGCTGAACAATCAACAGGAACCTAAGAAACGTATATATAAAACATTTCCTCAGGTTCAATAAAATAAACGTCCTATTTTTAGCTCCAGGCAAATAAAGTTCCCTTTGCAGACACACCCCCATTGATCAATCGACCAATCAAGCCTTACGTCCCGTTATTGAAAATTGTCGAGCGGCATAGTTCTGGTGTCAAACATCCCTCATGATCCTAACACACACACACACACACACACACACACACACACACACACACACACACACACACACACACACACACACACACACACACACACACACACACACACACACACACACACACACACACACACTTCTCCTCTACTGGTCCTTCTTGACAGCTGGTGGGTTGTGCTGGTGGGTTCTGGGGGTCCGGCTAGAGGTCCGAGGGGGGTCAGTCCACATGAGGTCCAACAGGTCCACCAGCGCTTTCCTCACCTGGCCTCCAAACTTATGAGCGTCCTGAAGAGAGAGAGAGAGAGAGGAGACCGATCGATAGGTTAGGTCCTCATCCGCTAGTCTAACACATCATATCCACAAATATATACAGGTATAGATACACACTATGTGAATGTGTAGTACATAGTATTTATCTATACATGTATGAATTAAGTAGTACTTGTACTAATACATACAGTGTGTGGACAGGAGTGTTTTGTATATAGTATTTGTACGGAGTATCTAGCACTAGTATTAATATGTTCAGTATGTGGACAGGAGTGTTAGTACATAGTATTTGTACAGAGTATCTAGCACTAGTATTAATATGTTCAGTGTGTGGACAGGAGTGTTAGTACATAGTATTTGTACAGAGTATCTAGCACTAGTATTAATACGTTCAGTATGTGGACAGGAGTGTTAGTACATAGTATTTGTACGGAGTATCTAGCACTAGTATTAATATGTTCAGTATGTGGACAGGAGTGTTAGTACATAGTATTTGTACAGAGTATCTAGCACTAGTATTAATATGTTCAGTATGTGGACAGGAGTGTTAGTACATAGTATTTGTACAGAGTATCTAGCACTAGTATTAATATGTTCAGTGTGTGGACAGGAGTGTTAGTACATAGTATTTGTACAGAGTATCTAGCACTAGTATTAATATGTTCAGTATGTGGACAGGAGTGTTAGTACATAGTATTTGTACAGAGTATCTAGCACTAGTATTAATATGTTCAGTATGTGGACAGGAGTGTTAGTACATAGTATTTGTACAGAGTATCTAGCACTAGTATTAATACGTACAGTGTGTGGACAGGAGTGTTTGCAGGAGATGTGGAAGTTGATCATGTTTTCTCCGACGAGGCTGTAGGAGACGCCGTAGCCATCGTCAGCCACCTGTCAATCGCAACACGTCAATTAGTCAATTAGCACCAGCAACAAGCCCACATACCGTAAGGCTCAATATCAGGGCTTAGAACATGCTTGAAACAAGCTGATGCACAGTTGCCATTACTGATGCACAGTAATGGCACGTTCACACCAAAAGCGACGGGGCGGCACGACTCCATACAAAGTCAACGTATAGAGGGTATAAAGGGTATAAAGGGTCAATCTCCATAAGGGTCAATCTCAATGCTTCTAACACGCTTAAAACAAGCTAACACACGGTTTACACTTAAAAACATGACCATCTATTATAGTCTAATATCATCCAATAGGAGAGCGTGGTGTTCTGGGATCTGTGGGTACTGACCGGCCCGAAGCCCCCCCCACAGGAGATGAACTCTGGGTGGTTGACGAGGTCAAACAGCTCCCCCTGCTGGACGGCTGTCTGACTGGTGGACAGGCGCCAAGGCTCAGACAGCACCTGCGCGCGCGTGCGCACACACACACACACACACACACACACACACACACACACACACACACACACACACACACACACACACACACACACACACACACACACACACACACACACACACACACACACACACACGATTAACTAGTGATAAAGTAAGTAAGTAATGAACTAAGGAATTAAAACGTATTTCTAGAGAGTTCGCTGCTAGATAACCACTCATCTAGCAGCTGTTATGTCAGCTCCTCGAGGAAGGAGGAGTTAAGACCGCAGTATACTCGCCGTTCCCAAGTTGTCGCGTCACATTGTGACGTCACGGGAGCACCGTGACTATTTATACTCGCGCTGGTGGCCGCGACACTATTTGCAGTCTTCTCCTGAACAGAGGTGTCGCCACTGAGGAAAGGCTACCGACGTTTTACTATTTCCACACACTAGAAGAAGAGTAAAACGTAAACAATGGCAGAGCTGGCAGCAGCAATGATGTCACAGTCAATGTCGGCGACGACACTGGATTCTTTCTGCACCTCTGGGCATCCCTGTGTTCTTTCATTAGTATCATACAGGTGCCTATAGAGGCGCACTTGCTCAGAAAGCTTGCCTTCGAAATGTTCCATCTTGTGCTTCCACTTTGTCTCGCGCCACTGAACAAAAAAAAAAGAGTGGTGCACGACACGGCACGACAGGGCTTAAATCCTGTCACGCTGGCGAGATCGACGTCATTTTGACGTCACATTGTCGCGCGACAACTTGGGAACGGCGACTATACTACGGCCTTTAGTCTCCCCCCCTTTGAGGAAGGCGAAGTAAGGAGGAGAGAAGTCAGTCTCACCTCCTCGAGGAAGGAGGAGTAACGAAGAGAGAAATCAGTCTCACCTCCTTGAGGAAGGGCGAGTCGAGGCCCAGGTACTTGGAGACGACGTAGAGGCAGAAGAGGTGGCGGTCGACGCCCCCGCCCGTCATGGCATGGCGGTACAGGTTCTGGTGTCTATCTGAGGCTGCGCGCAGGAGACGCTGGCACTCCTCCCTCTCCTGACACACACACACACACACACACACACACACACACACACACACAGAGAAAAAGAAGGCTTCTCTTAACTTGTGCTCTCACAAGTTAAATTAATGCAGCAAAAAGTAAATATTTACTGTGGAAAGCTGAGAATTTGAATGAAATACAAGGTAGATGTACTCCTCCCACCAGTCACTAACCTACACACACACACACACACACACACACACACACACACACACACACACAGACACACTAACCTGGTTACTGGGGGATTGCACATCAGTTGGACTGTACTAAATGTACTGTACTTTGACTTTTTGAAAATGCTGCCAAAAAGGCAGCGTTTGCCAAGCATGAAGTTGTAGTGCAGGAAATAATGAGTCTGCGTACCTCTCCCTCCTCCAGAGCACAGACGAAGGCACAGCTCTCGTTAGAACACGACCTCACCGTCTCCGTCCGCCCCTCCCGGAACAGGCGCGTCATCGACGCCTCATAGGTCAGACAGAACATCCCCCGCTCCTGTCGGCCAATCACAACACAGAGCCAATCAAAACCAACCAATCACAACACAGAGCCAATCAAAAACCAACCGATCACATCACAAAGCCAAAAAGAACAATGTCAAGAAAAACGTTAAATTACACTCACGTAACATATATGTGAGTGGATTTATTGTGTATGTAAACTTGTACCATACTAGTGAGTGAGTGACTGAGTGAGTGACTGAGTGTGAGTGTGTGTGTTACCCTGTAGTAGGCCAGCTGCAGCGTTAACTGGATGAAGGCGTCAGGGCTGATGCGACACTTCTTGATCCTCCCTTTGCCGAAGTCTCGGAAGGAGAAGACGTGGAAGTCGATGTCGTCGGCCAGTGCCTGGGCCACGGCCAGGGAGCGGGCCACCTGCTGCTGGAACTACAACCCAGAACCATTAGAACCGCCAGGGACCGGCCAAACTGGTCCTGGAACTACAAACCAGCAGTAGTTGCTGGTTTGAACATGCTGCCAGTGTGTCCACTGTCTTGCCATGATCAGGCTCCATTAAACCAAATACTTTGCCCTCATGAAGGGTCTTCAACACACACACACACACACACACACACACACACACACACACACACACACACACACACACACACACACACACACACACACACACACACACACACGTTGATTGATGGGCGGCCTACCTCTGGGGGAAGCTCCCAGCTGAGTTTGTGGGGGCGGGGGAGGGAGGGGTCTATCTCCCCCTTACAGTGACCCTCGGTGTTATAGCCCAGCTGGAAACTATCTGTAGCCAGGACATACTGAGAGCGAGAGGGAGAGCTTAGAGACTTCTGTGAAAAGATCTGACTTCATATAAACATTAACAGAGAAGGGAGGAATTAACTTTGAACTTTGAATTAACACTGAATGGAGTAGAGCCAGTAGGCCCCGCCTACCTCCCACAGGTGCGCTACTGTAGGTGCGTCGGCCCAGGAGTGCTCCGCGTTCAGGCCGTTCTTCCCGTTCTTGTAGATGACGAATGAGAAGGACTTGTCGAACCACCTGGGACACAAGAGCCAATCAGCCTCTTCGACCACGGACCAAACCCACAGGCCACACCCACAGCCAGACCCGCGAGCAGAGGCCACACCCACCTGTCGTAGCACTTCCCGTGCAGCAGGGACTTGGCGTAGCGGTCCAGGCTGGCCCCAGAGTTGTCTCCCATCATGCCTTGCTCCTCGTCGTCGAGGGTAACAAAGAAGGCGGCCTTCTCGATGCAGTCCAGCGAGCGCTTGTTCAGACCGCTGCCAAAGTACGTCTTCCGGGCCTCGGCCCAGGGCACTCTGGAACGCAGGGACAACATCTACCGGTCACTCACAAGCCAGCTTAAAATCGACCCGTTAGTGACGTCACAAGTGGGAGATGCTAGATGATGCTAGATGTGTGATTGACAGATAGTTGGTGGCTGCGGTCCACTGGGTAGGCTGGTGGGCGGATCTCTGTAACTTGACTTTAAAACACCGGGGATACATTGATGTCCCCAGTAAGGATGCAGAGGAGCTTATGGTTGTAAGAACAAGTCTGAGGTGTCAGGCAATTGGATTGACTGTACGAACGGGTGTTGTAAGTACAGGTGTCAGCCGATTTGATTGGCTGTTAGAACAGGTGTTGTCAGTACAGGTGTCAGCCGATTTGATTGGCTTTTAGAACACGTGTTTTCAGAAAAGGTGTCAGGCGATCTGATTGGCTGTTAGAACAGATGTTGTCAGTACAGGCGACATGCAATCTGATTGGCTATAGGAACAGGTGTTGTCTGTACAGGTGACAGGCGATCTGATTGGCTGTGGGAACAGGTCTGTACAGGTTGGTGTCTCACCTGTCCCCTGCGGTGAGGGCCCCCAGGTTCTCCTCCCCGGGCGCGGGTGCAGCGGGGTCGTCCAGGATGCGTTGGATCTGGAACTCCAGCTCCCGGGGGGAGAGCAGGCGGCCCGCCTGGTACACCCACAGACGGAAGTAGCGCCCCCGGTGGAACACCGCCACAAACTCACTGTCCTGCCAGTGCTGCACAGTGTCTAACGGGAAGCACAGCACGACATCACTTCCTCAACAACAAACAAGGACACCAGCTGATGGTCACATGGGCAGGTCTAAAATCAGGCATCATATGCATTGCGTCTACTTGGAACGTCCCCACTGTTGCCATGGCTTTTCACTGAACCAGTAGTACCCCATGACAACCAGCCCACTGACTCCCAGAGAGGTGAGAGAGAGGAGGAGTCAGGAGCACGCAGTAAACGGAGGAAAGTTGGGAGGACAAGAAGAGGAACTGTGTGGTGACATTGTTCCTCTTAAAAGGAGGATTTCATAGGGTGTGGTCAAGGGGTAGGGTTATATGTGAGGGTGTGGTTGGGTCAGGGGGTGCGCTCTATGTGCATAGGGTGGTACTACCTGTGACTGGACCTGGAACCCGACAAGAGTTAAACATCCTCTCAAACTGATCGGAGCAGAACGGGGCGGAAGACCTTAGCACTCTCTGCCTCAGAGAGAGAGAGAGCAAGAGAGAGCGAGAGAGAGAGAGAGCAAGAGAGAAAGAAACAAGAAGAAAGAAGTGAGAAGAGAGCGAGAGAGAGTGCAGCAGTAACTGAGGGGTTAAATGGAAGGTGGATCAACAGAAGAGGTGAATTTGTGCAGACGTGGAAGAAAAGGAATAAAGGACGGACAGATGATGGATGAGAGTGTGTTCAGGGAAATAGATGGAACTGAGATCAGCCTCAGAGAGGGAGTCACACACACACGTATTTAAAACACACACACACACACACACCTAGTCATATAAAGCCAGTCTCCTAGTGATAACATCATGAGGGAGGGCACACTCCTCCTCAACACCCTACTACTACTACTACTACTACTACCAAGAACCAGAGCACAGTGTGTGCATGTGAGCTCCAGGCTTGTGGATGTTTGAGTGTGAGTGTGAGTGTGAGTGTGTGTGTGTGTGTGTACCAGTTTCCTCTCCAGGTATACGGGAGGTGTTGAACATCCTCTCACACTGAGCAGCACACAGAGGAATGAGTGAACCTGGGATACGACTCTGGAGAATAGGAAGAGTAGGAGGTGGTGAAGAGGAGGAGGGAGCAGGAGGAGGAGGAGGAGGTAGGGCAGGGGCAGATGGAGGAGGAGGAGGACATGATGGGAAATGGCTTTTAAACAAACAATAACCAAAAGAGACACATGGACAAAATAAAACAACAACAGATGGAGACACAGCAGGACGGACACACACACGCACGCGCACGTGCACACGCACACGCACACACACACACTCCACCGGGAACAGCTCAACATGGCTGTTTGTTTTCTACACAGCGTTTTATCCTCCACTGCCTGATCAAGGCTCTATGGCCCTAAGCGGACCGGACACACAACATTAAATAGAGGAAATGTCCCAGGATGGACTGATTGTTATTGTACACGTATAAAAACCACAGTAAATAGCTGCAGTATACAAGTGAAAGGGTGCAAGTTTTAAGGTAAAGCGTGGTCTGTGAGGCCCTTTGAGACGGACTGAGGGCTGCGCTGGCGGCCGTGGTGGGGGGTGACTCACAGGCTTGAGCTCCTCGCGGTTCAGCTTGCGGCGGTACAGCAGGCAGGCGTGGATGGTGTTGCCGGCACGCGCCGCCTGGATCGGTGTGGGCGTCACATACAGGAAGTCCTGCAAAAAACACACTGGTGGTTGTACTGGGCAGCTCCCAGGAGAACCAGGAGCAGACTGTGGTTGTACTGGGCAGCTCGCAGGAGAACCAGGAGCAGACTGTGGTTGTACTGGGCAGCTCCCAGGAGAACCAGGAGCAGACTGTGGTTGTACTGGGCAGCTCCCAGGAGAACCAGGAGCAGACTGTGGTTGTACTGGGCAGCTCGCAGGAGAACCAGGAGCAGACTGTTGTTGTACTGGGCAGCTCCCAGGAGAACCAGGAGCAGACTGTGGTTGTACTGGGCAGCTCGCAGGAGAACCAGGAGCAGACTGTGGTTGTACTGGGCAGCTCCCAGGAGAACCAGGAGCAGACTGTGGTTGTACTGGGCAGCTCCCAGGAGAACCAGGAGCAGACTGTGGTTGTACTGGGCAGCTCGCAGGAGAACCAGGAGCAGACTGTGGTTGTACTGGGCAGCTACAAGCGCCTGTGGTTGAGTCCACCAGTAGAAGATTGTGGTTCTACGGGGCACCTCCCAGTATAACCAGTAGCAGACTGTGTTTGTACTCACCATCCCATAATAGTTGCTGTTCACCATGATGGGACTTCTTCCACGCAGGTAGATGTACTCCTCCCACCAGTCACTAACCTACACACACACACACACACACACACACACACACACACACACACACACACACACACACACACACACTGTTATACATATACAAATGAATGAATACCTCAACATGAATGAAGTACTTATGGTAAAGGGACATAGAGTAACCAAACAGGCATAGTGTTGTAGAAGATGAAAGACGTACATAGTTGGCGGCCCACAGAGACTTGAGCTTCAGGTACCACTGGAGCCTCTTCCCCATGCCGCTCTCAAACTCCCTCGCCAGCGTGGACATCCGCTCAAACTGGTGAGCGTCCGTCAGAGGACGCACCGAGTCCAAGAACTACGCAGAACACAATCACTACTTGTTAGGACCTCCCAAGGACACACACACACACACACACACACACACACACACACACACACACACACACACACACACACACACACACACACACACACACACACACACACACACACACACACACACACACGTGTGGTAGACAGGGGTGTGGTGGACAGGTGTGTGGTGGACAGGTGTGTGGTAGACAGGTGTGTGGTGGACAGGTGTGTGGTGGACAGGTGTGTGGTGGACAGGTGTGTGGTGGACAGGTGTGTGGTGGACAGGTGTGTGGTGGACAGGTGTGTGGTGGACAGGTGTGTGGTGGACAGGTGTGTGGTGGACAGGTGTGTGGTGGACAGGTGTGTGGTAGACAGGTGTGTGGTGGACAGGTGTGTGGTGGACAGGTGTGTGGTGGACAGGTGTGTGGTGGACAGGTGTGTGGTGGACAGGTGTGTGGTGGACAGGTGTGTGAGGACAGGTGTGTGGTGGACAGGTGTGTGGTGGACAGGTGTGTGGTGGACAGGTGTGTGGTAGACAGGTGTGTGGTAGACAGGTGTGTGGTGGACAGGTGTGTGGTGGACAGGTGTGTGGTGGACAGGTGTGTGGTGGACAGGTGTGTGGTGGACAGGGGTGTGGTGGACAGGTGTGTGGTGGACAGGTGTGTGGTAGACAGGTGTGTGAGGACAGGTGTGTGGTGGACAGGTGTGTGGTGGACAGGTGTGTGGTGGACAGGGGTGTGGTGGACAGGTGTGTGGTGGACAGGTGTGTGGTAGACAGGTGTGTGAGGACAGGTGTGTGGTGGACAGGTGTGTGGTGGACAGGTGTGTGGTGGACAGGGGTGTGGTGGACAGGTGTGTGGTGGACAGGTGTGTGGTGGACAGGGGTCCAGGTGAGTCTCACCCTGTGGATTGTGTCTTTGACCTTGGGGACTGGGAGGTTGGGGAGGGAGCCCTGGTAGCTGTAGAGCAGAGGCTGTCGACCCGAGAAGATCCGTACCAGAGCCTGGAGAACGTGTGCGTGCGCACACACACACACACACACACACACACACACACACACACACACACACACACACACACACACACACACACACACACACACACACACACACACACACACACACACACAGTTCAGGAGGATCGTGGATATGGAGAATAATAAAGAAGGATAGGTTGTGGAGATAGGAACTGAGATGGGAGGATAAAAGTGGAGAAAAACAGAACAAAAAGGAAAAATATGGAGAGAAGAGAAGAGTCGATCTTGTTGAGAGATGGGAGGATGAGGAGATGAAAAGAGAGTGGAGGATAGAAGTGGTTGGTGGAGGGGTGTCGAAGAGATGGAGTCAAGTGATGGAGAGATGAGAGAGGAGAAGAGATGGAGATAGGAGAGAGGAGAAGAGATGGACAGAGGGGAAGAGATGGAGACAATTGAAGGAGATGAGAGGGGAGAATGTATGAAGACAGGACGGGAGAGCGAATGGAGGAGGAGAGAGGCTGACCATCCAGGCCTTGGTGGTGCTGGACAGCTTCCCATGCTGTTCAAACATCCAGCCGTGGTAAGAGAGGAGCTGCTTGAGACACAGTCTCATGGTGAGGATGAGGGAGAGCCACAGCAGCGTGCTGAACACCACCGCAGACACCACCGTCTGGCACTGGGCACTCAGAGACTCACTGGAACACACACACACACACACACACACACACACACACACACACACACACACACACACACACACACACACACACACACACACACACACACACACACACACACACACACACACACACACACACACACACACACACACACACAATAAGAGTATGAAATAAAGGTTGAATGAATGAAAAAGCCCCACCCACAATACACACAATAGGCTTGACAGGTAGGGCCTATCTGACATGTAGGGTCTCCCCTAACAGTTGGGGTCTCCCCTAACAGGTGGGGTCTCTCCTAACAGGTGGGGTCTCTCGACTCTGAAAGGTAGGTCTCAGTCCCACCTGACAGGTAGGGGTCTCTATATCCTGGAAGGTAGTTTTCGGTCTCACCTGACAGGTCTTTATACTCTGGTGGTAGTTTTCGGTCTCACCTGACAGGTCTTTATACTCTGGTGGGTAGTTTTCGGTCTCACCTGACAGGTCTTTATACTCTGGTGGTAGTTTTCGGTCTCACCTGACAGGTCTTTATACTCTGGTGGTAGTTTTCGGTCTCACCTGACAGGTCTTTATACTCTGGTGGTAGTTTTCGGTCTCACCTGACAGGTCTTTATACTCTGGTGGGTAGTTTTCGGTCTCACCTGACAGGTCTTACTCTGGTGGTAGTTTTCGGTCTCACCTGACAGGTCTTTATACTCTGGTGGTAGTTTTCGGTCTCACCTGACAGGTCTTTATACTCTGGTGGGTAGTTTTCGGTCTCACCTGACAGGTCTTTATACTCTGGTGGTAGTTTTCGGTCTCACCTGACAGGTCTTTATACTCTGGTGGGTAGTTTTCGGTCTCACCTGACAGGTCTTTATACTCTGGCGGTAGTTTTCGGTCTCACCTGACAGGTCTTTATACTCTGGTGGTAGTTTTCGGTCTCACCTGACAGGTAGGTGTTCCTGGATCTTGGCGATGAGTCCCATGGAGGGGTCTGAGCGTGTGTACATGGTGGCCAAGATGGCAATGACCACAAAGAGCCAGGAGGAGGGGCTAGCGGGATACACACCCGTTATCACACTGTTCTGTTAGAGCGAGACAGAGAGACAGAGAGACACTAAATCGACGGTTCTTTTGGTTTATCTTATTTACACCCTAGCTTGTTGTTTGAAGTGCCGAATAAAGATTAACTTCTTAAAGGAACCAAGTCTCAAACAGACAGGTAGAGGGACAGACAGACATGTAAACAGGCAGGCAGATAGGTAGGTGGGCAGGCAGACAGGAAGACCGTTTGACAGACCGTTGGACAGACAGACAGACAGACAGGCAGGTAACTTGAGTCTGATAAAGACCTTCTTCCAAAAGTGGATGCCAAAAAGGTAGACAGACAGACGGCCAGTAGCCAGACTGAAAGGTACCTTGAGTCTGATGAGGCGCTTCTTCCAGGAGCGGAGGCCAGACAGGTATATCTGGCTGAGGGCCTGGTGAGAGAGCTTGAGGTCGATGCCATCGGGGGTCACAGTGAACTGGAACGCCACCGCCTGGTGAGCCTCCGCCATCGCACCTTAACAATCACAACATTATTATTATTATTACCATATTATTAGCGCATTACTACTATACTACTGTTACCTACAGAATTAAATTATCACATTTAGACAACTTCCCATGTTGCCCAGCCGCTTAGGTAGACAGACAGGTAGGTCATCCAATCATCTTATCCAAGCAAGAGCCCCAGATACCAGGCTTTCTTTTTATTATTTTGTCAGAGCATTTGATTTATTGATTGGTGTCAATAAATCAAAATGCAACAAAACAAATATGACCGCTTCTAAAATAAATTGCGATACCTAACTTGAATCAATTATTGTTATTAATGGTCCATTAGGGCGACCACCACATATGCATTTCAAATGCAACATGTCATGTAATGTTGTTTTGAAAACGGTTACGGTTGCAGGGCCGGGCACAGCTGTAGTTCTAGGGGGAGTTGGACATCACAAAACTATCGATTATATTGATGGGATTTGACCTCAATACACACACACACACACACACACACACACACACACACACACACACACACACACACACACACACACACACACACACACACACACACACACACACACACACACACACACACACACACACACACACACAGGGAGACAAGAGAGGAAGACAGACAGAGGGAGACAGACAGTGACAGGCAGACAGACCAACAGTGAAGGCTAATTGGGTTAAAGTTGAGCTAGCCTGGTGTGTGTTCAGTGTTCCAGATGCTGACAGCAGGCCCAGACACGCACACACGTTACAGACCGACTGATTACTAAACACTGGTTTAGCTTCTACTTTAGCTTCATGTAATATATATATATATATATCAGTTCTATTGTATTTAGTTTCTACTGTAGCTCAAATCTTCTGTAGCTTCATATCCACTTAAACTAAGGTTCTACGGTAACTTGATATCTGTGGTTTAGCTCTACTGTATTATCTATTTTATTTATTCTGTAGCTTAACATCTACTGTAGTGTTGTACTGTTGTATTTTGTTTATATTGTATTTCTACTGGTTTACACAACTACCCCTTTTAGCTTCTACTAGGATCCATCATCTTCATGCAAGTCTTCCTATGCAAGTAAGTTAAGCCACATGGCGCCACCTCCACCTCCTCTATAAACACTGGGTCACATGACACATCTCTCACCTAGTGCCCTTATCTATATGCACAGTTTTTTTTTTACAAACCTTTCTTTACATCCTTTATCTCCTTCAGTAGCCACCTTATCTTCCACACAACACCCTAATTACAAGACGGCCCTTTTTGTCACCATGACAACATGGGGTGTGTACTGAGTGATTGCGATTTCCTCATTTGTTTTTATATTTCCGAAAAGACGAATCGGTCAATATAAGTCATAGCAGTGGTTCTCTGTATCGCCATGACAACATGTAATGTCTGAGTCAACAGCCTGCAAACAAACTCCTTATGAACCACTGTTGAGTTCCTCCTAATGCCTGCTAACCTGCCTGGCTAACTTATCACCCAACTAGCCTTTAACAGCTTCTATTAGCCTGTCTGGCTTGCTCATCACCTGCGAGCCTGTCTGGCTAGCTTATCATCTGGTAGCCCCAGCTAGCATGTCTAGCAAGTGTTCCTGCTAGCCACTCTAGCTAAACTGTTACCTGCTAACACGCTGAATGCTGATGACATTTCCTTATACGTACATGGCAAACCAAACCAACTTAGGATAAAGTACCAAAATACAGAAATAAATTTAAAAGGGGATTGGGACTAAATGATGGTATAAATGCTGTTCAGAAACAATAGGAAGGTTAGATTGTTATTGTTGTTGTTGTTGTTGTTGTTGTTGTTGTTGTAGTACAGTATACTGGATCACAGGTAGCCTATACCTGGTTCCACCGATGTATCTTGTAATCGTATTATTGTTGTTATTCTTCCTTGAATTGTTTCTATCTATTGTCAGTAATTTGCTAATGAAACACCTGCATATGTCCCTCAAAGGATTGTGTTGGTTTACAAGTTCAACCCATTATACTTTTGCATGGGTTATATGTATCAACAAGAAATGGGACATAAATAACCACAATTATCAAAAACGACCTAATTGACCTAATCTCAAGCTATTATCTCACCCACTTTCAGGTCCAAACATGTTGATTGGGTAGGTTGTTGTTCATTGTACACACTGAATGGCTTCGATTGGTTCATCACAAATATTGTATCTCAAAACACACTATATTACCTAGCTCTATATCTAAGTGAATTTTGCATTGAGCTGGCAGTATTTTGAAATCAAAACACTGTCATGTTTGTGGTCATATACTGTAACGTTAATACAAAAAGCAGCCTTGTGCCTCTTCCTCTTCCTAACCTCATCAGTTTGTAATGGTTCCTTTATGTAAAATGTGATGGCATAAAATACATCTACAATACAACAGGCAACATCTCGCTCAGAAACATTTCTCCCCTCTGATGTTGCTGGTAACAACACTGAGTCTAGCAAAATACGGGCGTCTGACAGAAAGGGAACCGAGAGCGGAGCTGCTGTCGGTCCGGGGTTCGGCAGAGCAGCGCCGGGTAGCCGACCTCCTCTCCCCGGTATAGATGGCGGAGCATGGGGGATGGACCTCAGCCATCTCCCCCCACCCCCAGCACCAACACGGCGTCGCATCCGATCGAATCGCATACCTGCCGGTTACCGGATGATCCGCCGCAGGAGGGACCCACTGGAACTTTTGGCCGTCGTCTGAGGCTCCTCGCAGCGGTGTGGTCCTGCTCCGCGCCGCCTGGGCACGGGTAACGGGACGGGTGTGTTGGCGGACGGTAGGTTCTTCTTTGACGGGGAGACCGCAGAGTTCTGTCAACGGTCGGTGGGGTCCGGGTTTAACGGAAAAACGGTACGGTGAGGTTGTAGTTTGACAGTGCGACAGTAGGTAGCGGACCGGAGAGAGATGCAATGCACCGTCAAAACGTGTCAAAAATGAAAGCAGCGTATGACTGGACCTGATTGGATGACACGCACGTCACTTGTCTTTTGAAGGTCGCCTGGCCACCAATAGGAACTCTTCTTCAATGTGATGAATAACGACGGTTCACGTTTCACTGGAGTCATGTATGCATAATAATCATTTATATGGAAGGACTTTGGAATGCGTTTGGGCCGTGGGTTGGACAATAATATAATAGAGTTTGAATGATTAAAAATACACTGGACACTTTACATATTCATATATAATGGTCAATAATGTACAGTTTCAATAATGTAGGATTTTTGCGTACTGTGAATAATGTGGACCACAGCTGGCTTTAATGTTTACAACTTTTTTTAAATCAATACTTCTCCTAGCCCTATTCTGTATATAGAATCTTTTTCTGTATATTATTTGTATTTTTTTCTCTGTATGTTTTCTCTTTGTATTTCTTATTACTTTGTATTCATATTCTTATTCCTGTCCTGTAGGCCTACTTCAGACACCTGAACTTCTCCTTTGGGATTGATAATCGTATTTTATTTTAAAGTCTGTGTCAGATTAAAGAGAGAAACCTGTTTTAGTTCCATTTTATAAAGAATAAAAGAACCTTTTCCTAACAGAACTCTCCTTCTCCGCTCTGTTTTCTGAAAAACAGTTCCTTTGTTTTTGGTTCCTGTTCATGGCTGACCTTGGGAACTGAATATGTTTGGTGGACGAGCAGAAAGAAACAAACATTATTATGGAGTTTATTTCATAGCCATGACAATACGGCAAATCTTTTTTTTTACACCATAAA
>NC_140281.1:3290784-3520784 GCF_964030765.1 Micromesistius poutassou
AGGGGGAAGGTTAGGAGAGAGACGCAGACAGAGTGAGACATAGGGGGAAGGTGAGGAGTGAGAGACGGAGACAGAGTGAGACATAGGGGGGAAGGTGAGGAGTGAGAGATGGAGACAGAGTGAGACATAGGGGGGAAGGTGAAGAGTGAGAGATGGAGACAGAGTGAGACATAGGGGGAAGGTGAGGAGTGAGAGACAGAGACAGAGTGAGACATAGGGGGAAGGTGAGGAGTGAGAGACAGAGACAGAGACAGAGTGAGACATAGGGGGAAGGTGAGGAGTGTTGGGGGAGAGGAAGGGAGAGGGGGCAACATAGTGTGAAGACGAGTAGGGGGATAGAGAGAGAGAGGCAGAGAAATAGGGTGGAGGCGAGGAGGGAGAGAGAGAGGGAGAGAGACAGAGACATAGGGTGAAGGCGAGGATTTGGAGAGAGCGAGAGAGGGAGATAGGGTGAAGGCGAGGAGGGGGAGAAAGAGAGACATAGGGCAGAGGCGATGAGTGGGAGAGAGAGTGAGAGAGAGACATAGGGGGAAGGAGAGGAAGGGGAGAGAGAGAGAGACATAGGGTGAAGGTGAGGAGGGGGAGAGAGAGAGAGTGAGTTGTCTGGTGAAGAGAGTGCGGCAGAATGCTCCGTGAAGAGGGTGGAGTTTAGTGAAGGTGCAGAACTCGATGGACGTTTCCAGTGCTTGTTTTCCATGATGCATTAGAAGGTAGATCACATTCAGGTAACTTAAGGTTAGGTTTTTAACTAGACTAGTTCTGGTTAGGTTATCTGGGGTCCCTGTCCTAGGTTTACTGGTCCTACTGGTATTCCTGGTACAGTCTAATGGTTCCACTTTCAGAAAGGAAAAATACACAGAAGAAGGTTTAACTTACAGACCAGAAGGGTTAACTTACAGACATGAAGGTGTAACTTACAGACAGGAAGGTTAAACGTACAGACAGGAAGGTCTAACCTACAGATAGGAAGGTCTAACTTAGACATGAAGGTGTAACTTACAGACAGGAAGGCCTAATTTAGACAGGAAGATGTAACTTACAGACAGGAAGGCGTGAACGATGTCAGCCTTGACGGAGCTCAGTGGTTTGTCTCTGATCACCACAAACATCTGCTCCTCTTTCTCCAGACTGATAAAGTTCCCGAACCATGAGCGCTTAGCCAGTCTAAACACACACACGACACACATACCAGTCATACACATACATAGTACATTTACATCCAGTGTGTGTGTGTGTGTGTGTGTGTGTTTTGTATGTGTTTGTATGCATGTGTGTGTGCGTGCGTGTGTGTGTGTGTGTGTGTGTGTGTGTGTGTGTGTGTGTGTGTGTGTGTGTGTATGTGTGTGTGTGTGTGTGTGTGTGTGTGTGTGTGTGTGTGTGTGTGTGTGTGTGCATCTGTGTGTGTGTGTGTGTGTGTGTGTGTGTGTGTGTGTGTGTGTGCGTGTGCAAGTGCGTGTGCATGTGCGTGTGCGTGTGCGTGTGTGTGTGCGTGTTTGTGTGTGTGTGTTTCTTACTCTGGGCTGGACTCTGGTGTCAGACTGGACATATCCTCTGATGTTGGAACTAAAAAATGTGAGTTTATATGTTAGACAGCAATATATATATATATATACAAATATATTATTCATAATGTTTTATAAACAATAAAGATATTCAGCATCACAATCATAGTTTATATACTGTTTGTATATAAATATACAAACATCATAGTACAAAGAAGGAACCCGCCCCCAACCACACTGAGAGCCAATCAGAAAGCCCATCTCCCCCTTCCCCCCCAGCTGCCGGCCAATCAGGCGCCTCACCCTGCATCTTGCGGCGGTGGAAGCGCGGCGAGCCCAGCAGGTTGTTCTTGAAGGAGTTGAGGCGTGTCCTCCAGTGGGCGGAGCTACTGGCAGCCAGGCCGCCGCCCCCCCCGGGGCTGCTGGGCGGGGTCAGGGACAGCGAGCCCACGCCCCCGCCCCCTTCTGCCCGCGAGGAGGAGGAGGAGGAGGAGGAGGAGGGGGGGTTGGAGGAGGAGGGGTGGTGGGGGTGAGGGTGGTGCTGGGGCGTTCCCAGGGGGGTGGGGAGGGGGGAGCCCTGGGGGGTTACCTGCGAGGGGGGGGCAGAGGGGGGACACAGGCCCTTAGTCACCGACTTGAGGATGGAGGAAGAGGAGGGGAAGAAAAAGAACCGGGGGAGGGGGGAGAGCAGGGGCGAGGGTGAGGGGGTGGAGGGGGAGTGCAGGGGGAGGGACTTGATGGGGTGCAGCCTGCTGCAGGGGGTCTTGGTCGGGAGGGTGCGGGTTTTGGGACTGTGGGGGGGGTGGAGATGGCGTTCGTGAGGCCTGGGCGGGCGAGGCGGAGTGCCACTTCCTGGTTTGGACTCCTTTGTGACAGGATTGGCCGAGATGGAGCTGGAAGTGACGTCTGATTGGCTGAAAGTGAAGATGGGGCTCTGGTAGGACTGGGGGTGGGCGGGGGGGTGGTGGGGGTGGAGGGGGTGCAGGATGGAGAAACAAAGGGTGGAGATGAGTGGATGGAGCATGAGCATGAAATCAAGTGAGAAAAGAGGTGACATGGCATGCCACTGTCATGCAGGGTGCGATTTGTTGGGGGGGGGTGGGAGGGATCATCCCCCCCATTGCATTAAAGATTAATGTTCAACTGTTTGAAATGGAGGCTAATAGGGCCTACCATTAACTTAAAAAAAGAATTAGGCCTGTTGATTGCCTATTTTGTCATAATTAAAAATAACTAAAAACATCCCCCCCCTCTGTTTTTTTGACAAATCACACCCTGCTGTCATCTTACTATGTCATGTTACTAAGTTATGTTACTCTGCCATGTTATTCTGCCATGTTGCTTTGCCATGTTGCTTTGCTAAGTAAAACCTAGTAAAAACTTAAAACTGTAAAGGCACCATGCATGAATTGCGTAGGTTACACTATCATGTTACCCTGGCAGGTTATTTGTCATGTTACACTGCCATGTTACTGTCATATTCCTGTCATGTTACTCTGTTGGGACTATTCACAACACACTACTACATTTCATAGTACATACTACACACTGTATATGACATACTACGTAGCACATAGTAGAGGAGAGAGAGTATGAGAGAGAGACATTGGAGATGGGTGAGAGATTGGAGATGGGTGTGCTGTGAGATGGCTTGGATGCTAACGTATGTAGCGTTAGCTCAGGGTGTGAGACCCGTATCTTTAGCGTTAGCGCAGGGTGTGCGTTGTGGGGAATACCTTTAGAAAACAACTTCAACAACAAACAACAAGCATATCTTCAAACCAAATGACCATCATGGAAATCATGTTAAAGATCTGACCCTTAACCTGGCCTTAACCTGATGAGGTACTAGTTAACCTGAACTTAACCTTGCTTCCACCTGGTGAGATACTAGTTAACCTGAGCTTACCCTGGCCTCCACCTGGTGAGATTCTAGTTAACCTGAGCTTAACCTGGCCTTTACCCGATGGGATACCAGTCAACCTGAGCTTAACCTGGCCTTAAAGTCCGTGTTGCAGGGTTAATTTTTTTTTTTTTTGTGCAATTTGCTTGTTGGTAATAAACATTTAAACGGTTATCCATTGTATTTAATGTTGTTGGGTATCACAAAACAGAATTTAATACGAAAAAGAAGGTACGATTTTAGCGGTTTGCAATTGATTCTCATTTCCCTCACAATGCATTGCATGACGTCACGTTGGGGAGACGACAGACTGAAGCCCCATTGAGACCCTTGAGAGTAGAGACTAGTAAGAGTGTTCAGCAGATTATACAGATAAATACATAAATACATAGATATATAGATAGCCTAGATAGATAGATAGCCTATTCAAGTATTTATTATTGCCAAACGACACAAATCATCAGGAATTCATTTTGGTGATTCGGTTCACACAGGACAGTAGGCTACAAGACCACACCGAACAAGGGAGACAACAAGTCTGACTGGACATACACCAGACATCACATTAAAACTAGACACATGCGTTGATAGATGGATATAGATAAATATGTTATGTTATATATAAATATTTTTTGCCAAGCGGAGCCAGCCAGTCCCGTGCACGTATGCAAATTAGCCATGTGGGCCAAACAGAAGAAGGACGTAATGTTAAGAAGTCATGTGTGTGTTGTCATGTAGGCTATAGACTGATTGTCTTGGCTTGCATCGATGAAATATTGTAATGTTATAGGCCTACTGCATATTGAGGTATTAAGCAACAATCGGGAGATGGGACCAAACAAATATTGACGGGTATTTCGCACACTGGGTAAAAGCTTAAAAAACACTAGGCAAAGATGTTGTTACTGGAGCTAGCAGGCTACCATCAAAACGTGGGATAACTAATCGGAAATGTGTTTACAACGTCGGGGGGGAAGATTTAATTAGGGATTATCTGGGGGGGAATTTCACAGGTGGGACTGGCAAGTTAGCCCATAGCTAGCATTATGCCTTCTATTTCTAGATCTTCTGACTACCGGTAAGTACCGGTACGTATCTGAACTAACAACATAATCACTGTCACTAGATATAAAGAAAACGTTGACTTTCACTCGGTGCTATTCACTGACAGTAAAAAAAAGTGTTGTTATTGTATGCACTGCTGTTCATAGACTAGCTCCAGCGCTCGTTGCTGCGTTGCTAAAGGATAGCAACTCTTCACCCATTCTCCTCTGACCAGTTCTCGGCAATTCCTCATTCGCCCTCTCACGTCTGACAGGTTCGAAATTATACGGTTGTGGGCCATCATACATGTCATTTATGGTTCTTGCCACCTCCTCCTCATCCCAGACGCCCTAGTTCTAGTACTAGGCTGAGGCTACCTTCACCACGTCTCCCCAACGTGACGTCATCGCCGAGTTACGGAAGAAAACACCCGTTACTACCATGACGACAAAAACTGGACTTTAACGCTATTTTGGAGACATTTTATTAATAATATACTTATTTTGAGTGCTTTATGTACCCATTAATCGAAACTTCCGGTTAACCTGCAACATGGGCTTTAACTTGATGGGATTCTAGTCAGGTCAGTCTAGGTAGATAATAGTTGACCTTAACCTGGCCTTAACCTGACCTAAGTCTGTCCTCTAAGTGACCTTACCTGAGGGCTGAGAGACAAACTAACATGACCTTTGACCTCAGCGTGACCTTACCCGGGGGCTGCTGAGGGGGCTGGACGACAGGCCGGTCGACGCTCCGCTGACAGAACGAGATCTGGACAGAAGGTCAGAGGTCAACAAGTCAGAAATAAACCACCGTGTGTGGGTGTACATCATAGCACTTTTTTCAACCTGTGGCGAGCGTACTACTGATGGTACGCGAGGGTGCTGCAGGTGGTACGCGGGAATTGATCATAAAGTCAAAACCTCTGAGTGTGTACCTCTGGCTGTGTCCGGCAGTGTCCAATCCCCTGCGAGGCAGGGTGGGAGACCCCTGGTATGTATGTGTATATTTGTATGTGTATGTTAGTGTGTATATTTGTGTGTATGTTAGAGTGTGTACCTCTGGCTGTGTGCAGCGGTGTCCAGGCCCCTGCGAGGCGGGGTGGGAGACCCCTGCTCGGTGACGCTCAGCACCTCCAGACTCTTCCTCTCCGGACGACATCGCCCGTGACGACTCAGCAGGGGGGAGTCCACCCTCTTCCTGGGAGGGTCTGCTGGGTAACACACACTGTACCATATATCTATATCTATGTACTGTATATCTCTATATATATTTATATAGAGATATACAGTACACAACTATATACATTATCCAACAATATACCAAACACATAACACACAGACATTTATTAAACATACAGATACGCCTTCCCCTATAGAAGAGAGAGAGAGAGAGAGAGAGAGAGAGAGAGAGAGGAGAAAGCCAAAGAGAGAGAGAGAGATAGAGAGAGAGATAGTGAAAGAGAGAGAGAGCGAGAGAGAGACAGAAGAGAGAGACAGAAAGAGAGAGAGAGAGAGAGAGCGAAAGAGAGACAGAGAGGGAGAGCGAAAGAGAGAGCGAGAGAGAGAAGCGGGCGTCCAGAGTTTCTCTGCTGCCACCTGCTGACGGACCCGCGTCATTGCGCAGTGGCAGGTCCTCATCTTCGTAGCTCGGGTACCGCTCCTTCCTGTCCAGCAACAGGAAGTAGATCATCTTCTCCTGGTTCTCCCTGAGGGGGGTGGAGGAGAGAGAGATTACATGATGTTATATTGAGAACCCTACTGACAATGTTTACACTCTCTTATCCGTCTTAGGTCAGATTCTACAGTGTATTATCCATGTTGAAGAGAGAACCCTTACTCTAGACTCTTACACTAGAGGTTTGATTCTCTGACAGACCCGAGAATGGCCTGGTAGGTATTTCCCCTCCATTTCCTCAGGCCCATTTCTTGGTCAGAGATATTATGTATTTTCTAATTTTAATAAAAGTAATGTTATGTTATAATACATCTTATCATGTGCACGCAACCTGTATCGTCTCCTTCCCAGGTCCCAGCGTGTTGGATTCTGGCAGATTTCTCTCTATTCCACAAAGTCTGATTGTTAATTCCTTGTGTAAATTATCTTTTTTTCACCAGTCAATCAAAGGTTACGATTTTGAATGTAAGTGTATTGTTTTCCCCACAGTGTCTTTGCGAGTCCTTCTTGAGAGGAAGTAGGCTGTTCAGTAAAATCTCACACTTAATTCTAAACAGATTTTTCATGAACAGCCAAATTCCGAAAAAGAAATGACTCAGAAAGAACTGGCACCCACTCCTAAATGGTGGGGCTTGTTCTTTTGGGCTAGATCTAAGCTCTACCTAGACTAGAGAGGTCTCTGGTGAGCTGGACCAATCAGAAGAGACCTACTCTGGACTGGTTAGGTCTTGAGTGAGCTGGACCAATAAGAAGAGACAGACTCTGGACTGGTTAGGTCTCTGGTAACTTGACCAATCAGAGGACACCTACTCTAGACTGATGAGGTCTCTGGTAACGTGACCAATCAGAGGACACAGACTCTAGACTGGTGAGGTCCCTGGCGAGCTTGACCAATCAGAGGACACCTACTCTAGACTGGTGAGGTCCCTGGTGAGCTGCTCCCGGTCTCTGAAGCAGCCCAGAGAGTGCATGCTGTCCAGGACGTCCGGGTCCAGATCACACCGCTCCGGGACCCGGCCCACACACAGCCTGCGGGGTGGGGGCTGTTCCGGGCAAGGCTCGTTGCGACCCCCACTGAAATACACACACATTATAACGCACGCATTATATACCACACACACATATTATATACACACACACATTACTCACACATTACAGAATTAATTATTCACGCACTCACACATATATTCACCACATAAATACAGATTACACATCACCACGTAAACACAGATTACAGTACATATATATGTGTGTTTGTGTGTGTGCGTGTGTGTGTGGGGAGGACTCACATGTACCAGGCGTGTTTCTGGATGACCTCTAGCTGGAAGGGTCAGGGGTCAGGGATAGGACAGATGAAAAGTTATTAAGGATACATTTTCAGGTTCTCCCTCTATTTTAGATCTCCTGGAAAATCAACTGTGGTTCACCATTTAAATGAGTTGCAACAGGTCTTTCAATGAAAATCGCTTCCTATAACCGCACATATTTTCACATCCCATAAACTTGGTGCTTGTCATTTGAGTGAGCATCTTAGATTAAGTGATACTCAACATCATTAATAGCCGAGCAATTGGCGAATTTCAGCTAAGTATGTGGCTTGGTCCTGAGTGACCAATGCTACTCAAACGCAAATCTTTAGTTTAATTAACAATTGTTCACCTCAGGCTCTGTGAATACTGGGGAATAGCCACGATGGGCTATTCCCCACTATTCGCTTTGCCTTCAGCGAATAATTGTTAACTAAACTAAAGATTTGCGTCCCGGAAATGTGCCCCTCCAACAAAACAACTGGCCCCAGTCCGCCCCCCCCCCCCATGAAAATTGGTCTAGAACCGCCACAAATAAAATGTTCTGAAGGGGGTCAGGGTTGGAGTACCGTGAGTCTCTTGTCGGGATCCACCTCGATCATCCCCTTCAGCAGCCCCTGGCAGTCCGGGGGGATGAAGTGAGGAACGTGGAAGACCCCGCTCTTCACCTTCTCCAGCAGCTGGCGAAGGTTGTCATGGTCAAACGGTAGGGCACCCTGGAGAGAGAGAGAGAGAGAGAGAGAGAGAGAGAGAGAGAGAGAGAGAGAGAGAGAGAGAGAGAGAGAGAGAGTCTGGATTATAGTCATAGGAGAAGCTAAGTTGAACCGGTGAGACATTAATCAGTCCTGGACTGAGAGAAAGAAGAGGAGACCGAAAGGACTTACCACCAGCAGAGCGAAGAGAATCACGCCACAGCTCCACACATCTGCTCTCCGACCGTCATACTTCTCCCCCTGACACACAGGCAGGGGGACAGACACACAGACAGACAGGTGGACAGACACACAGACATACATACAGACACAGAGACAGACAGGTTAACTGTTTTCAGAAGTGTTTTAATATCTTCAGAAGTAATGTCATATAAATGGAAGTGACTTCATATTTTGACACTCATTTGACACTTACCCTAATCACTTCAGGACAAGCATAATGTGGAGACCTGCAAGCCACACGCACACACACACACACGCACACACACACACACACACACACACACACACAAACACACAGGTGGGTTAAAGATGGTCATAGATCCATAGTTACAGGAGACAGGTACAGACAATGTACCTAGGTATCAGTGGGTCTGAGAGGTATAAGGAGGTTGGAGAAGGTATAATGCAGTCTGAGAGATATTGAAATGTTCTAGAAGGAGCTTGAAAATAATATGCAGTCTGAGAGGTATCAAAATGTTATAGAAGGCTTTCGAGAATTTCTAGAAGGTCTTTCGCAGCCTGAGAGCAATTAGAAGGTTCTAGAAGGTCCTAGAATGTATTATGCAGTCTGAGAGATATTCAAATGTTCTGGAAGTGTTTTAGAGAAGGTTCTAGTCGGTATGGCGCACACTGAGAGCCATCAGAAGGTTCTAGAAGATGACAGAAGGTTTCATAAGGTCTGAGAGGTATGATGCGTTTCTAAAAGGTTCTAGAACGCGTTACGCAGTCTGATAGGTATTAGAATGTTCTAGAGGGATCTAGAAGGCGTTATTATGCGGTACCCACCCACAGCTGGTCTCCAGCAGCCGGTCCCCCACCTGAAGAGAGGCCATGCCGAAGTCAGCGATGCGGATGTTATTCTTCTCATCCAGGAGCAGGTTCTCTGGTTTCAAGTCCCTGTGACTGGACACACACACACACACACACACACACACACATACACACACACACACACACACACACACACACACACACACATCACATAACATTATCATTATCACAAGACATTATCACATGACATATTTTACACACACATCATACACATACATATCGACATACAGGCCTTTACATTGAAATATTATATGCATTATATATTATACGGCCACATTATAAACAATAATCACATATTATATAAACACACCTAAATTATAAACACACATCATACAATATAAACTTGCATAATTTGTGAATAATGCTCACATTTATTTTAGACATATAGTATAGGTAGGTATAAAGTTATTACACGTATGACACAACATACATACACACACACATACACACACACTCACCAGATAGAGTGGTTGTGACAGAAGTCGAGGGCGGAGATGATCTGTCTGAAGAACCTCCTGGCTTCTTTGGGAGTCAAGCGTCCCTTCTTCACCAGGTAGTCAAACAGCTCTCCACCGGAGACATGCTCCAACACCAGGTACCTACACATCATAGTATTGATATGCACCTTCTACATTATACATTCTATACACACACACACACACACACACAGCAGGGTGTGAGAGAGGTCGATACTCACAGGTATCTGTTGTTCTCGTAGACGTCATGCAGTTTCAGCACATGAGGATGTTCTATCAGCTTCAGGATGGCTATCTCCCTCTCCACCTAGAGAAGGAATAGTACATATAGAACCCGATACGCTGAAGATATAGGATATAAACCTGATCAACTGGAGATCAAGAATATTATTAATTAAACCTGACACTGCGAAGATATAGGATATTCCTAATACACCAAACCCAAACACATTAGAGACTAAAAAGATACATTTATATAACCTGAGCATCACACTGGATATATAGATTATTATGAATATAACCTGGCACATTGAAGCTATAGAATATTAGTAATATAACTTCACCAACCAACTGGGGATATAGTATATTATTAATATAACCTGTCCAACACACTGACTATATAGTATATTATTAATATAACCTGACCAACACACTGAACAGAGTATATTAATAATAGAAGCTGACCAACAAACTGAAGATATAGTATATTAATAATAGAAGCTGACCAACAAACTGAAGATGTAGTATTAACTGAGATATAGATTTGAAAAATGTTGCCAGACCAACACACAAAGATATAGTAAATGAATACACCACACCAAACACACTGGAGATAAATAAAGAATCTGACAAACACACTGGAGACAGAATATTAGAAATATAACCCTGCCAACACACTGAAGATATAGAATATTATTGATACACCAGAAAAACATACTGGAGATGTGAAATAGCATCAATATAACCCTACACAGTTAAGATGAAGAATATTATTAATATAACTTGACAACCACACTGGAGAAAAAATATTTTAAATATAACGTGATACACTGAAGATATTGAATATTATTATATAAACTGACAAACACACTCAAGATAGAATATATTATATATTATAAATCATATTAAACACACAGGATATTAAATTTAACCTGACACATTGAAGACTATTACTCATACGACAGACCAACCACATTGGAGAAATATATTAATACACTTGTTTGAAGATTGATTATAATGCTTTGTTTTACACATTTTTGTCATACTGACAGAATTAAAAAAGAACAAGGAATGAAAGCAGGCAGGATAGATGTAGAGAATAGAGAGCAAAAAAGAGTGAGAGAAAGATACAAGCAAAGAGAGGATAACTACCTTCATCAGAACAGACTCTGACAGCTTCTCTCTGTTTACTATTTTGATGGCCACCTTCTGAGCTGTGATACAGTGGACCCCTAACTTCACCAGCCCTGAGAGAGAGAGAGAGAGAGAGAGAGAGAGAGAGAGAGAGAGAGAGAGAGAGAGAGAGAGAGAGAGAGAGAGAGAGAGAGAGAGAGAGAGAGAGAGGTAAGCAGGTTATCCTAGTGGTTATCAGATGATCCTAGTGGTTATCAGGTTATTCTCTCGGTTAGCAGGTTCTCCTAGTGATTAGCAGGGTATACCCAAACAGTTAGCAGACTATGTAGCAGATAGCAGGCTCTCATAGTTAAAATGGTATTCAGTTGTTAGCAGGGTATCCTAGCCGTTAGCAGGTTATTCTAGCAGCCAGCAGGCTATTTAACAGTCAGCAGGTTCACCTATTGGTTAGCAGGGTAGTAGGGGGTTAGTGTTGTAACTCACCAGTCTGCCCCTTGCCGAGGGTCTTCTCCAGGCGGTAGGGCCCGACATACTGGGCCGTGTGGCTCAGTGACAGCTCCTTGCTCATCCTGCTGGACAGAGGTCCCCTGCTGGGGTGGTCCTGATGCTGAGGTGGTCCTGATGCTGGGAGAGGAGCTAACTGATGCTCCTAGGATGCTACTGTGACTACTCGTATAATCAGTGCTGGACCAGGTTGACTACTTTGGGGAGGCGACAGTAAAGCATTCCTCAACTAAAGCCTGCTGCTGCCTTGCTGTCAGAATCACTGCTTTTATAACACACCGTCCCACCTACACTGGAGCTAGGCTATTATATATATATATTTATTTATTTATTTATATATATATATATATATATATATATATATATATCATATGCACAGAGTGGGTAATACAATACAATTTAATAAGATAGCTTGGATACATTAGGACACAATAATCTGATTGGTTTAAAACTATTCCAATACCTCAATATTCATCCTCAATACTGTCCAACTTGGCTTCTCTACAATATTAGCTTATTTTGCATTATTGACATCGGATATAGCATATTATGGCTGGTATAAGATTAGCTGTAAGGCTCTAGCATGGTGACTCCTACTAAAGGTAGATAGAGATATGATGTATATCTGAGCAGTGTGTCGGTGGGTCTGGCCTGCTTACTGGTGGTCCAGCATTCTGCTACCGAGCCCCCGGCCCCCTTTCCCCGCTCACTCACTCCTCTCCTCCCATGATGTCTCCTCCACTCCGAAGCCCGAACCTCTCGTCTGACAGCCGCATTATCGGAACATTTGACAGGAAAGACGCGTTCCTTGCAAAACAACCATGCCTCCAGTAGCACCCCTCCCTCCCTCCTCTCTCTCTCTCTCTCTCTCCGACCGATCACAGCATCTCCTCCTCTCCTCCGCTCCTCCTCGGCTCCTCCTCAGATGTAGAGGTGAAAGTGAGATCAGCCCGGCGGCTCGCGGCACCGGATGATCGCTATACGTTTCTAGATCACGGCTCGTGCTGAGTAACAGAGGGCCGCTATGACGGTTCTTTTGCTTTTCTTGCCGTAAATCGATATTTTCTCGCTCCTCTTCCTTCGCCTCAATCGCATCAGCATCCGGGTCCCCCGCTCCTCTCCATCCTCTCCACCCCGCCCTCGCGTGCGTCCTCCGCGGGTGCGCGTCTCCCCGCATCGCACGCACCGTGCACGGTGGCGCGTGCTGCAGACACGACGCCGACACGTCGTAGCATCACTACATGGGTCCGATACGTTATTATTGATACCATCGCTCGCCTTCGTTCTACCGGTCAGAAACGTATGACTACATTAACATTTAGCACGAGAGTTGTTCCTCCTCCATACCTGCAGGCAGATGATGGGGAACACCTGGGGACCTGCTCTCTGTCCCTTCAGCTCTGCAGTTGGCTTCATCACTGTTTTGCTTTGTTCTTTTTGTCTTTAGACTATTACAACCCCCTCTCCCCCCCTCCCCCTCCACACACACACACACACACACACACACACACACACACACACACACACACACACACACACACACACACACACACACACACACACACACACACACACAAAGAAGGCCTCTCTTAACTTGTGCTCTCACAAGTTAAATTAATGCAGCAAAAAGTAAATATTTACTGTGGAAAGCTGAGATTTTGAATAAAATACAATCCAAATGTAATATTAGTCAGTAATAGATGAAACGGTATTTATCAGATGCATAAAGTAGTACAGTAAATGTTCAGGAGTAAAAAAATTAGGGAAAACATATCGCTTTTGACACGTACAACATTCTTTATTGCTTTATGATCAAGAAGCCCTTCTGATTTAATTCCCTTTAGTCTGCTGTGATTGCTGTGTTGTTGCTATGCTGGTTGTGTTCTTGGTAGGGGGCAGTGACGGTACTGTTGAGGTATTGCAGTCACATTCAAATGGTATTGAAGAGACGTTGTCTTTCTTCAGTGTAAACTGTCAATTCCTTTTTACTGAGTTATTGGTATATAATGTAGCCGTATATAGGCCTACTGTATAGCTTCGTCTGGTAACCATGACGCTCAGCTGGAAAGAAAAAATTAAACATATTATATATACATATAATATAATATACATTATATAATACATATCTTTATGCATAAAATACGATCCATATATTATATATTTCAGATAGAGAACACTGACACGCCGATGACGTCACTGGGGACGTGTGCGGTCCGCTTCAATTGATTCATGATCCCTCTGAGAGCGTCTTCACGCACACCTGGAAGGCCTCCATCAGGTCCTCACAGTTCTGCTCTCCTTTCTCCCTGATGCTGCAGAACATGGCAACATTAGCATTCAGAGTGCTTGCGTTCAGTTCAGAGAGCTATAGCTTTCAGGGAGCTAGCATGAAGAAGAGCCTTAGCATTCAGAACGCGCCTATTCCTTATTATAATTTTAATTACGATTTGACACCAGCATGGACAAATAGTCCAGAGAACACATAGACATGCTTGGCATCCCGCTATGCAGACTAGAAAACACGTGTGTACGCCAGGCAAGGGTTTCTGCAAGTCTAAGCGTAATGTGAGTCGGATCTCAGAGGTATATCTACTTCCTTCAAGCATTCTATAACGGGAACCCCAGCTGTCGGGGTGCTGGGGGGGGAACTGAAAGACATGTAGTTGTTGGTTCCTCTCTACCCGCTTCTTCCCTGGGAAGATGGCACAGAGCCAAACCGAGAGCACTAGGAAGAGCTATAAAGAGTGAGGAAGAGACCAATGACGCTGTGTAGTCGTGAGACAGACTGCAGTGTTATCAGTCCTGTGTATCGCAAGATTTTATTGAAATTTATTGGTTTGTTACTCAGGGACAATGTACAAAAAGCATTAGTCCCAATGAGAGGAAATTAATTGTAATTGTATTAATTGATTTGCTCATTTCCATCCGCAGTGCCGGAGCAAGAAGACATAACACTATAAAGTACAGGTTATAATGCAACATATGATAAAACACAGCATATTTATAGAAGCCAACATTCAAATTCAGTATATCCTCTATGCACACACACACACACACACACAAACACACACACACACACACACACACACACACACACACACACACACACACACACACACACACACACACACACACACACACACACATCCCCCCCCACACACACACACACACATCCCCCCCACACACACACACACTCACACACCATACATACACCTACTTGTTTGCAAAGCATTGCAAACCAAGTGTACCAAGTATAAAGGTTTCACTTATGGCAATGAAGACGATTGGTTAATTAAAGTACATTTGGTCCGGCTCCAGAGCTCATCTGAGCTGGATGATGTGAGTTGGATCTGCACCTACTCACCAGCTGCGGGCGTTGTCTGCAATGAGCAGACAGGCGGCGGGAGGGCAGTGTGACTCCGGGATCGGCATCCTGACCTGGTCTCCGGATCCCCTGAATACGGCCCCCCTGCAGGAACCCTAACCCCACTGAGAGAGGGCTGGGGGTGTGACAAGGAGAGCATACACCAGAAGAGAGAGAGAGAGCGAGAGGGGGGGGGAGAGAGTGAGAGAGAGAGAGGGGGGAGAGGCATTTTTACACTCAGAGAGATAGAGAGAGAGAGGGAGAGAGAGAGAGAAATAGCAACAACAAAAATATATATAGATTTTATTATTATTATGAAAAAATGTAATTGCAATGTTTACATTCTACCATTTGAAAAGAGTCGCTATACAAAATGTTTCTGTATTACTATTATAATAATAATTGTTGTGGTTCCTATTATTTCTCCTTTGTTTATTTACTTTTTCATCTCTCTGTGTGAGAGTTGAGCCTGACCCATTGTTTCCCTGCATGAATATGCAGAGCACATGGGATCTGCATCCCAAAGGCCCCACTATAGCAGAGGAACCCTGCTGTCGGCCTTTACTGTTGTCTAAAGCATTTCTTAAGCCAGGTGACAACACTTTTTACTAATGAGGAATGTGTCATTAAAGGATTTCCTTTGTTATTTATAGATAAGGAGAGCTGGAATTAACCAGTAGCTGGTTAATACCAGTAGTATAATGCCGGCTTAACCTTACATAGAATTGATTTGATTCCTAATTACCGAAGAGCTTTGAAACTTAAAATTGTGTTTTTGTTCAAGACATGGCTCAAAAGATCAAACTGAAACTCGGCCATTTGTACAATCCTAGATTTAAACACATATCCCATGATAATTTTAAATAGGACTAATCATCTTGTATTGGTCAATGGTAGTAAAATAATTGAACAGTAGATGATGTTAATTTGACCACTAGATGGCACTCAGATTACCTGTAAATCTCCTGTCTCCTGTACTGTAAGTACAGGAGACTTTATCCAATAAAGCACACATACCTATAGCCTATAATCTATAGGCCTACGTTTTGGATTAATCAGTCTGCGTTACAAATAAGTAATGGACTGAAGAATATACTGTATCATGGATAAAAATCACCATGATCACAGAACAGGCCTGGATATTGGTCACTGTAATTAAAGTCTTATAATAGGTGTATCTCCACTGTGGATAAAATCAATTTAAGGGTTATAATAAGTGTTTCTCTATTGTTTACCAAATCAGATGTCGACTGTTTTCCAATAACATTTTACTTAAAGGTTATTCAAATATTATTTTAAAACCAGTAACTGACAGCAGGCAATATTGTAATTCCAGACTGTACAACCCTTAAGGTAGTTAATGTAAAAAACAGTTAATGTAATCAGAACTATAGTAAATATTTCATATTTCAGTTGAATGTACAATATCCAAGCATTTGAGCAAATTTGAGTATATTTGCCGTACATGTTTATTAAAGGATGTTATTGGTAGGCCTATATTGAATATTATTATTGCTTAATGTATTATAATGTTCTAGCCTTTATTATTATTATATCATGTTTTTTAATAGGCCTTATGTTCTTCAGCAGAGCGATTGTGCCAACAGTCGTCGGGATTCATATATTTGAATCTGAAACAACGTAGGATGTATCGCCAAATCTTTTCACTGCAATATGCAAAATAGCCTCAAATAAAGTAGTGTCAGTTTGCATGTAATAGTCAATTACTACACAACTCGGAAGCCAACTAACACGAGGCAAGGCAAACGGAGGTCAGAGCAGACAGACAGAGAGCGGAATGTGTGTGTGTGTGTGTGTGTGTGTGTGTGTGTGTGTGTGTGTGTGTGTGTGTGTGTGTGTGTGTGTGTGTGTGTGTGTGTGTGTGTGTGTGTGTGTGTGTGTGTGTGTGTGTGTGTGTGTGTGCGTGCGTGCGTGCGTGCGTGAGAGCGAGAGGGAGGTAGAGAGAGACAGAGAGAGAGCCGCCTTCAAACATGGCGTCTCCAGCGGAAAATGACTAAAAAATATTAAAACGCGGCCTACAATCCTTCCACCTAGTCGTTGTATGTCTGTAACTCTGCGCTATTCTACACAGATCTGCTACTACTAACAGCCAAACCAAACGCGCAGCAATACTTCTAATACGACTTCTATGCTTGCATACATTAGCCTACTAGCAGCTCTGGAGTTTTATTTTGATGCGACGCTACCAGCAGCTAGCGTCTGCTAGCCCACAACAACCCGGGGGGCGGGAACGATCTGCGGGCGGAAAAATCACGAATTTGGGCTCTTGCGCTATTATGTGGAATAGTTGCAAATAACCAGGTTAATCGATCCGAATATTTCCGATCGCGGATCCGATCGAAGTGGTGACGAGAGGAGAAGAGAGGTCGGAGACGAAGACGGAGAAAAGGACGCATTGGATCAAATGTTTCTCAGCCAATTCATCCATCATCTCCATAATGACTGTGTGCGTGTGTTTTTTCGGATCGAATCCCCCTTTTTTTTTTGGCGTAAATGATGGATGGATAAGTGTAGGAACGGGGAAAAAGGAGTGATATCGGTGGTGTTTTGGAGTATAGACCCCTAGACCCCCCTCTTTTCTCTCCTCCTCCCTCCATTTCTTCTCTCAAGATGCTGTTTTCCACCCCGGACCTCTGGCTTATCAAACCGGGGAAATAAGCCGAGAACCGAAAGCGGGGAAGATAGGATCTTTCGCCTCATAATCTGATTTCTGATTCCGACTCCACGTCGCTTTCGTCCACATTGCACCATCACATTATATCACACAGATGGATCGGAACTACCCGGGCGCCGGGTTTGGAGACCTGGCTGCAGGGGCAGGATGGAGCTACGAGAGGTCGGCGAAAGCAAGGTACGTTACAGAACAAAGTGTTTATAAAGCCCCCCCTCCCGACACTGGTTCACCTGACAGTACATGGATGGGCATTCAAGGTGTTAGTCGTCTTATTATTTACACGGATAGTGCAGTGTGCGTGTCGAGGGGGTGGGCGGGGTGGAGTGAGGTAAAAAATGTATTGATTGATTGTAGATGACATGTTATGGTTTAATAAAGCAGTAAAGGCGTGTGGACCCTCTGAGGGAGACGGTAGTGTTATTATTGTGTGACCCAGGCCTCAGTGAAGTAGAAGTGGGTAGAGACAACCTCTAGTGCAGAGCCTGGGTGCAGGCAGCAACCCTTTCCCTGATGCATGATCAGAAAGCACTGACAACCAGAACCTTACAGCACACTCTATCGATCGTGGGGGTCTAGTTTTTAAAACGTAAAAAAAATATATATATTTATATATATATTGAAGAAATGGAATCTCGAGTCGTGCATTTTTGCAATCGTTTGCATTTCCTTCGGTTTCCGACTTCCAGGTTATTTGTGATGATTTATAGATCATTTCCATAATTACATTCCGACATATCCCCCTGGTTAAGGGCTGAAATAAAACTCCCCCCCCCCCCCCAATTAGGAATGGGCTGCACCACTCTCCTAAAACACGACCTGATATTCAACAGTAGCAGGAATATGCAAAGTGGCAGACACATCAGTCTGTTAGCCTAGCTGCCAGCTAGCATTGTGGTACTAGATGGGTCCGTCTGTTAAAGACTGTTTCCGGGCTAGCATTTTAGTACTAGACGGATCAGTCTGTTGGACTAGCTGCCTGCCAGCTAGCATTGTAGTACTAGACAGAGCAGTACTTTAGCCTAGCTCACAGCTAGCATTGTGGTACAAGATGGGTCTGTCTGTTAGCCTAGCTCACTCCGATAGCTGCAGGCCCCGGCCGGTAAACAACGCACTTAGCGGGTCATTCCATAGATAAATTATTCTTGAGTTGTCACTCGGAACAGCGAAGTAAAACACGAGGACAATTAAACCCATTATACATGATATTCTGTCAGAGGGGAAAGTATTTCGGTATTTTTTATCCACAGAGTATTTTGGTATTTTATGCAGGGAGCGGTGAGCTCCAGTTATCTTCCCCCTGCTAACACGTCTCAACACACCGAAAGAGTCAAGACATTCCCACGAAAAAAAATAAATAGAAATCAACTAGTGTTCCTGTGTTTTGTCACCGATTGGAATTGACTGTGAAGATTAAAATGACCCGTTTTCCACTAAACCCACGGCCTTGGAGCCGCGGCCTAGCGCCAGAATTCCCCCCGCTTTGCGTCGCGGCTACTCGGTGCTGCTGGCTGCAGAGCCCCGGTCTCTCCGGTTCTCTCGTCCATCAACTATAATCGGGTCATCAAGCATGTCTACTGCATATCCATCTATAAATGACACGTACTTTTTCTAATTTGTTCAACATTATCTCTAGACATCCCTAGGTATTTACCAGGTGCACACACCTGTGCTATATACGATGGTTGACAATGACTTAATTAATTGCGCATAATTACTGGCATTGTCGTTACTGACTTGCATTATTCTTTATCTACTCTGTCCCATGAGGAGAGCTGTTCTGTCTGATATGTTCTACAATTAAATTGTAATTGTCCCCTTTCTCACCAAAGATAAAGGGATAGGAGTAGCAACAGATAAGCAACACATGTATTTTATTACATTTCTAATTGAGGAAAACGTAATCGGTCATACTACAATAGTATATTGTTAATAACTTAATATTAGGGTTACATTAATATAATATCATAATGCTATATTAAGGTAGTTACAATTATCTAATTGGATTATTCATTATAGTCACGCATGATTGAGTCAATGCTCTATGTTTATGCCCATTTAGCAATTGAGCAGGTGCTTTTATCCAAAGTTACTTACACTGATTTCAGATACATGTCATTAAGGGGTACGGGATATGGCAGGTAGACTGGACCTTGGGGATTAAACCCAGAACATTTTGGCTGACAAAGAGTAAAACGCCCATACCACAGACTATTGAAGGAATTTTCTAAAACGTGTGCTTTAAAGGTCAAGGTCAAGAGTTTCTTATTGGTTCTAATTTGATGGTTTGACAACAGATTCTGCTTAGCAACCCATCTGGATTGGTTCTGGTGTGTATGTGGGAAAACCACAAGAACGGCAAATCCTGAACTCCTCTCCAAAAATGTAAAACAACATGTCAGGGTGACGTGTAGTTTCCAGTTCATCTATGTCAGACTAGTTTAGGAGGTTCTCATAGATTTTCATTTGTACGACACATCTTCCCTTTATTAAGAACCTCAGATACTGAATCAGTGACTGCAACTTTCAACTTTTAGCAGATTGCGCTCCGATACACAGACGGAGAACCCTAAATGCAAGCACCAGTGTTGAGACCCACGGCATCCCTACGACGACCGCTATGCTAGACTCGCCCAAGCAGCAGAACAGTGCTGTTGGTCTGGTTCATCAGGAAGAACCCGTGTTCACCTCTACCTGTATGTAGACGAGGTGGTTGTTAGTTCTTGAATTCATGAATTCATGCTCTTCCTGTCTCTCCAGTTTGATGTATGGGAGCTCCCGGTCATCCCATCCAGACTCTGAGCTCCTCCACCGACAGGCCTATGCTACGCCCCATCCCCTGCAAGGATATGCCACCAACCACCACCCAGGAAGCTCTGGCCAGGGCGGGGCCTGGGGAGCTGCTGGGAGGAGTTTGGGTGAGAGAACTGTCACTCATCTTTCCTTGTGCCAGCGTAACGGTTACAGTCTGAACGGTTGGATTTGGGCTAAAATAGGGTTAACCGATATCAGCACGTTGTTTGTTTATGCTTGAAATAATACCAAATATACTCTACAGCCCCTGCATCTTGTCTGTCTGGTTAGCGTAACGTCAGTGGGCTAAGTGGGATATGTTGGCATAATATTAGCATGTAACTGTATCCAAAGGTCTGTAATGATTGATATACATTTCTATATTTATTTTCGAAGTAAAATTATTATTTTATTATTATCTTAATTATTCTAATAACTTATTGATATTTAGAATTGTATTTATTTATTATTTAATTTCTAATACCGTCCTATTCTTTCTGCTGTGACACTTATTTCCTGTATGGGATTAATAAAGTACTTATCTTTTTAAGTTTACATAATATTATCATAATATCAGAATACTAAGTCTCCAGGTCAGATGCTAGCATGGTAACGTGGTAGCGTAATAACAACTGTGTCTCCAGGTCTGTCTATGATTTTAGCTTGATTTTAGCTTAATGTTAGCTTAATGCTATCATACTAATTGTCCCCAGGTGTAATATTAGCGTGCTAACTGTATCTCCAGGTCTGTCGGGTCTGTTTGACACCGGGCTCCACCACGCCAGCCCATCTGGGCCCGACGCCTCGGTCATGAACCTGATCTCTGCGCTAGAGTCTCGCGGGCAGCAGCCCCCACCCGCTGCCTCCTCCTTGCTCTCCCAGTTCCGCACGCCCTCCTGGCAGTCAGGTACTCAGCCGGCAGCACGTACCTTCCTCTGTTGACATTTAAACCAGCCACTGAGGCCACAGCTGTGCTAACCCATGGTGCTCCATAGCTAGCAATATGAAGCTCACTCAAGCTAACTATACACAGTCTGGGTTCGGTCTCCAATGTCCTCAGTCCTGTAGGCAACCTTGAGCAAGATGTTCAACCCCTAACTGCTCATTAATAAAATGTATCTAAATTTATATTTTTTGTAACATACGACTATTTTGTGTCTCCCTACTAACTTAATTGTAAAATAATATTTCATCTGTTTGCGTGTCCACAGCCATGCACACCCCTGCCCCGGCAGAGCTCTTCATCTCTGGAGCACTGCCAGGCTCCGCCTCCTTCCCCTCCTCCTCCGCACTCTCAGCCTATCAGCATCCAGCCTCCTTCTCCAGCCGCTCCTTCCCCGCCGGCTCCCTGTCCCTACAGGACACGCCCACCTTCAGCCCCACCTCCAACGGCTTGCTGTCCCCCCACGACCCCCTGCTCCACATCAAGGCCTCCTCCCAGTCGGGCCTCGGCTTCGACCGCCTCCTCTCCTCCCAGAGCGCCTCCTACCGCGGTGCCCAGGACCCCAGCGGCGCCGGCTCCTCCCCCGGCTCCTCGTCCTCCTCCTCCAGACACCTGCAGTCGCACCAGTTCAACCTGCTGTCGTCCCAGCTGCAGGAGCAGTCCTCCCACCAGCTGTACAACGCCTCCGTCTTCTCCTCCGCCCAGGCCCAGGCGGTGGGGGGGTCCCAGGAACGCGCCGTGCCCCGCCAGGACAGCGTGATCAAGCACTACCAGCGGCCGGGAGGCGCCCCCCAGCCCCACTCCCTCCAGCACTACCTGAGCTGCGGGGGAGCGGGCTACCAGCACCTCCCCTCCCACCACCGCCATGCTGGCCTCTCTGCCTGCAGCCCCTTGGGGGACCAGAGCCCGTCCGCTGAGCACAAGCCCACCCCCCGACCCGACCAGTACCGACCCATCATCCAGCCCCCCTACTCCACCTCCTCCTCCACCACCTCGTCCTCCTCGGCGGGGAAAGGAGCCAAGAGCAGCTCCAGCAGTGGCTACTCCTCCGCCAGCTCCGCCTCCTCCTCCAGAACTCCTCACACTCCCCCCTCGGCCTCCTCCACCTCCTCTTCGTCCTCCTCTTCTTCAGCTCCCTCAGGACCCCATCCCTCCAGTTCTGGTTCTAGCTCGGCCCCTTCTCGCCAGCAACCCCCCCCTCAGCCTGCTCCTCCCCCCCCTGCGCCCCCTCAGCCTCCCCCTACCTCCACCTCCTCTGTCCCACAGACCCTCCCCAAGGCCTGCCTCTCAGGCTATGGCTCCCCCGCCCCCCCAGTCAAGACCCCCAACTCCTCCCTTACTGGGCAGACCCCACCTCAGCAGCAGCTCCAGTCCTACTCCCCCAACCAGCCCCCTTCCTCCCACCTCTCCCAGTCCTACTCCCCCAACCAGGCCCCGCCCTCAGCCCACCTGCCCCAGGCCTACGGGGGCTTCAGCTCCCCTCAGGCCCAGGACCTGAGCTCTGCGGCGGGGGGGAAGGGGTACGGGGGCCTGGGGGGGCGGAGCCAGGCGTACTCGGCCGACGTCTACGCCACCGACTCGGCTTACGGTTCCCTCCCGTCGTCCCTGGGTGGGGCTGGAAGCCCGTCGCTAGGATACGGAGCCCCAGGCCACTCCCCCGCCCTTTTAAGGTCAGGCGGCTCATCAGGCAGTGCAGCGTCCGGCTCCGGAGGCGGGGCCGGGGGTAATCTGACCAATGAGAGAGCTGGGAGTGGAGGAGGGTCTTATCACATCCAGGACTCCAGCCCGTCCCCGTCCGGTAACTCTGCCATCATCCGGCCCGGGCTGCACTCCCCCACCCAGTCCCCGGGGGGCGCCGGCTCCAACAAGTACCTGTCCTCCGTCCTCTCTCCGGGCTTCCTGTCCTCCCCCCAGGGAGGGTACCCCGACTCCCGGGGAGTCCCCTCCTCCCAGACCTACCACCCCTCCTCCTCCTCCAAACCCAAGGCCGACTCCTCCTCCTCCCTGCTCTCCCAGCGGTCCCAGGAGGAGGTGGACGACGAGGACTTCCTGATCGAACACCTGCTGCAGGCCCAGGCAAGCCCCACCCCGCAGAACTCCCAGAGTGGGACGCCCGGCGGCGGCGGCGACGGGGGCGGGGGCAAAGGCCTCTCCTACGACCTGGCCAAGTCCTCCGAGGAGAGGTACCACCTGCAGAGCGTCATCCGCACCCACACTGCCAACTCCAGCGGGGGAGGGGTCGGGGGCAGCGCCGGCTCGGGCAGCGCCATCTCTGGCCTGGACACGCAGCTGGAGATGTCCCTGAAGAAACAACAACAACAGCAACAGCAGCAACAACAGCAACAGCAACAACAACAACAACAACAACAGCAACAGCAAAGTCAACAGCTGAGGGGCGAGCGCCCGGGTAATAACAGAGGAAGTGGCGGTGGGGGCGGCGGCGGGGGCAGAGGAAACCAAGGCGACCAAACGCACCCCTCACACCTCCATCACCATGACAACCTGGGCTCGGTGGTCCACTATGGGCGGGGAGACCCGTACTCCCAGCATTCCCTTGGCTCCCACGCGGGGCTGCAGAGCCACAGTCAGATGGAGCTGCAGAAGAAGAGCCAGCAGCAGCAGCAGCAGCAGCAGCAGGAGCAGTCGGACATCCCCCCCTATCCCCGGAAGAGCAGCGAGGGGGGGGTCTCCCTGATGGACTCCCCCACGGACCGCCAGCCGCCGCACCTGCTGCAGTCGGTCCTGGCCCACACCGCCGCACGCAACAAGATGGACCAACCCCACCACACGACGCCACACCCACAGCACCACAAGATGGAGGCTCACCGTCAACACCCACAGCACCAGTCTCACCACAAGATGGACCCCCTCTCCCAGCATTCCCTCGGACAGCAGCAGCAGGGCTCTGGGAAGCACCCGACGCAGCCTCAGGGCAGCCAGCTGCAGATCCAACTCCAGTCCCAGGCTCTGGAGGCCGCGGCCGCCGCCCATTACAGCCAACAGGACCAGAGCCAGTCCAAGCACCAGGGGGGGGTCTCCTCTCTGGACATGCTGGAGCGATCTCTGGCCCGGACCACTGAGGTGGAAGAGGAGCGGCGAGGAAGCGGGGCTAGAGGAGGAGGAAGAGGAGGAGCGGGAGGAGGTGGTGGAGGAGGAGGTGGAGAGTGCCACCAGCAGCAGCAGCAGCAGGAGCAGCAGCAGAGGTCCCACCCCAGCCATCACCACTCCCAGCACCCTTCCAACTCCGACCTCCACCCCTTCCTGTCGGAGGCGGACCTGGGCCTGGCCTCCTCCCACATGCACCACCCCCACCACCCGCAGCACGGCCAGCAGCAGCACCCCCACCACCTGCCCCCGCCCCCGCTGTCCGGGCACCAGCAGTCCCAGCGCGAGTCCCAACAGAACCTTCCCCAGTCCCAGGCCGGCCAGGAGCAGCACCAGTTCGACCAGGTCAGCCCGGTGGACAAGGGTGCTCAGAACCAGCAGAGCAACCGCTTCGTCCCGCTCACCTCCATCTGCTTCCCCGACTCCCTGCTCCAGGACGAAGACCGCTCCTTCTTCCCCGGCATGGAGGACATGTTCTGCCCGGATGAGTACAAGCCCAGCTGTGGAGGCGGAGGAGGAGGAGCAGGGCCCGGAAGCCAGGAGATGAACAGCGGCCAGACGGGCCAGGAGGGCATGGACTCCCTGAAGGGAGGCCAGGGAGGAGGTGGCGGCGGGTCTGGAGGAGGCTCCGGCTACGACATGATGGGCCACCACAGGGCGGAGCAGGGCTATGGCCAGTACTGCCATGGCCTGGAGGACTCCGGTCCGGGCACCATGAATCTGGACCTGGATTCCCTGAAGGGCCACGAGCTGCCCTCCACCGTCAACACGGAGCAGCTGGGCCTGATCCAGTCCCAGGGCCCCCCCATGGGGCTGGGGCCCAACTGCTCCAGACCCAACAACAACAATGCCGCCGGAGGGAAACACCCCCCGGGACACGGGGGAGTCGGAGTGGGCGGCCCGGCCGGCGGGGGCTCGGTGGGACTTCAGTCCCCGATCTTCTGCTCCTCGCGCCCCAAGAAGCTCCTCAAGTCCAGCTCTTTCCACCTGCTGAAGGAGCGCAGGGACCCCAGCTCCCTGCCCAAGAAGAGCTACGCCCAGGAGTACGAGTTCGAGGATGACGAGGACAAAGTGGACCAGCCGGCCGACATCCGCCTCAACAGCCGCCGCCGGCCGGACCTCCTGCCCGACCTGGTGTCCAGCTGCCGCAAGGGAGCAGCAGCAGCAGCAGCAGCAGCAGCAGCAGCAGCAGGAGGCGGTGGCTCCCTCAGCCCCATGATGGGTGACCTGGACTTCTACCACTCCCTGATGCCCCAGGAGGGCCCCAAGAAGAGGGGCCGCAAGCCCACCAAGCCCAAGAGAGAGGGGCCCCCGAGACCCAGGGGCCGGCCCCGCATCCGACCCCTCCCGGAACCCTACACGCCCCGCGGCATGATGGGGGATCTGGGCCCCGCGGCGACCGGCGGCGGGTACATTGTGGAGGGCGGGCGCGGGCGGGGCCGGGGGCGAGGCGGGCGGGGCCGCGGGGCGAAGAGGGAGGACATGATGATGGAGATGAAGGAGCAGGACCCCAGCCTCCTCCACCAGCATATCCACCACGAGCCCATCCCCCCCCTGAAGGTCAGTCCCCCCCCGCCCCGGCTCAGGTCCCTCCATGAGGAGGTGCACCTGGTGATGTGTTATAATAGATAATGTGTGATACTGTCCACACGTATTGTATGATGATAATGTGGTTCTGATCAGGATGGCTAATGTGTGCCATTGTGTAGTTATAAGTATAATGTCAGATAATGGGAGGTGATAATGTAAGTTAATTGATAGTGATTGATTATGCATGATAATGTTTAATGAGTATGTACAGCAATTTAAATTGATTTATTGAATTGGAATATGGGATTTATTGAATATGGGATAATACATAGTGATACTGATATGATAATAGTAATAAACTTTTACCTGTTTATAATTAGGTTCTGATCAAGCTAAGTAATCTACGATAATGTATATACATAAAAAAGTATAATGATAAAGTATGTCATGATAATGTGTTCCTCTGCCTCAGATCAGGCTTGTAATGTATCACAATGTACAGTATATTGATCATGTATAACGATCATGTATAATGATAATGAGTGTCATGATCATGCGTTCCTCAGATCAAGCTGCCAATCGGCACCATGGCGTCAGCAGACTCCCTGCTGAGGACAGACTCTCTCTCTGGGACGGACCCGGCACTGTCGGACGGCTCGGTGGGCTCTGCCCCCTCCCTGGGACTCAGCCCAGGGGCCCCCTGCAGCGCAGAAAGCTCCAGGAGCCAGGACAAGAGGAGCAGGGGCCCGCTCGGGGGCGACGGAGGGGAGGACGGAGGGATGGAGGACAGGGTAAGGACTCCACCCTCTGTGTTTTGTAGTGCTCATCAAGACGAAGTCGACTTGATTCACTTTGTTACTGGCTGGTTTTAATTGGCTGTCCTCCTTCTCTCCTCTCCTCTCCTCCTTCCTCTCTCTCTTCCTCTCTTCTTCTCTCCTCTCTTCAACCCATTTCCACTCTCCTGCTCTCCATCCCTCACATCCCTTCTCTTCTCCTCCTCCTCATCTCCTTCTCTCCTCTCCATCCCTCTTCTCCCTTCTCTTCCTCCTCTTACCCACTCCTCTCCTTCTCTCTCACCTCCTCCTCTCACCGCTTCATTCCCCTCCTCCTCTCCCCTCCTCTCCTCTCCTCTCCTCTCCTCTCCCACATCTTCTCTTGCTCCTCGCTCCAGGAGCAGGAGAAGGAGGAGTCCAAGGCCGGCTTCATGGCCTCCTTCCTGGACTTCCTGAAGACGGGCAAGCGTCCCGTCGGCATGGAGATGGACCCAGTCACCTGTGACTCCTCCCCCTCCCCTTGCAAGCTCCGCCCCTTGTCTCCCGTGCCCACGGCCCCGACCCCATCGTTCGGCGAGGGGTCGGAGGGGGGAGGCGGTGGCCTCTCCCTGGGGGGCTGCTCCTCCCCCAAGCGTCTGGAGGACGAGCTCAAGCGGAACCTGGAGACCCTGCCCTCCTTCTCCTCCGACGAGGAGGAGGAGGACTCGGTGGGGAGGAACCAGGACCTCCAGAAGAGCATCTCCTCCGCCATCTCCGCCCTCTACGACACGCCCCAGCTACAGGCTCCGCCCCTGCCGCCGCCAGCCACGCCCACGCCCCCGCCGCCGCCGCTCACGCCCACCCTGCAGCCGCCCATCCTCTCCCCGCAGCGCCCCCATCCGTCTCCCCCCCACACCTCCTCCTCACCCAACGACGACCAGCCGGCCCTGCTGGAGAGGCAGGAGGAGCGGGAGGAGCCGGAGGAGGAGGAGGAGGAGCAGAGGGAGGAGGAGGAAGAGGAGGAGGAAGAGGAGATGGAGGAGGAGGACAGGAAGATGGCTGCCATTGATACCAACCAGCATGAGGTGGAGAAGGGAAGGGACAGCGAAGAGGACGAGGAGGAGAGTCTGGAGGAGCTGCAGCCTGAAGGTAAGGAGGAAGGCTCCGGCTGGTTCCTTGTCTTGTATGACCGATGATGTCATCGCTCCGCGCTCCTGGTTCTCCAGATCGGACCGATGACGCCAATGGTCCAACTTTAACACGTTTTTTTTTCCATTGACACATTGCAGACCATGGGTTTCCCCCGACAGGCATGTGAAACCGTATTCCCTAATGTCTGGATCTCAATCCTTATTCCAGCACCAGCTCCTGAAGATACTGTTGCCGCGGCGACTTCCCAGGCTCTCCCGGACCCCCCCTCCCCTGCCTCCTCCTCCTCCCCCTGCCATTCCCCCCTCCCGCCCCTCTCCCTACCCTCCCCCGCTCCTCCCCAACCGGAGGAGGAGAATGTTAGCCCCTCCCCCGCCGCCTCAGTGCCCTCCTCCTCCCCTGCTCCTCCGCCCACTCTCTCCTCCAGCCCCCCTCCTCCCTCCTCCTCCCCACCTCCTCCCACCCTGGACCAGAAGGAGTCCCCCCCGGCCTCCCCTGCCCCCTCCTCTCCGGAGGAGGCTCCGCCCCCTAAGACGTCCTCGCTGCACCTGGCCCAGAAGCAGGGGGGTGCGGCCATCGCCGGGGAGAGTGAGGAGGAGGAGAGCGAGAGTGGGGGCGAGGGAATCTTCAGAGAGAGGGACGAGTTTGTTGTGCGTGTCGAAGACATCCAATCTCTCAAGGTTAGTGTGTGTTTGTACTTGTGTATATATACATATTATACAATCAATGCATACAGTATAAGGTGTGTCTATATATATATAAATATGTGTGTGTTTGTCCAGCTGGCGTTACAGACGGGTCGTGAACCTCCGCCCATCTGGCGCGTCCAGAAGGCTCTGCTGCAGAAGTTCAGTCCAGAGATCAAAGACGGCCAGAGACAGTTCTGTGCTACCAGCAATGTGAGCTCACTTCCTGTTTACACCTCACTTCCTGTTTCCTCTGCACCTCTTCACGTTGCCATGGTTGTCATGGCGGAGGATGATGATGATGATGATGATGATGATGATGACAGACGGAGCGTCAGGGCCGGGCGTGTTAATAAAGTTTCTCCTGGTTCTCCTCAGTACCTGGGGTACTTCGGCGACGCCAAGCGCCGCTACCAGCGTCTGTACGTCAAGTTCCTGGAGAACGTCAGCAAGAAGGACTACGTCCGGGTGTGCTCCCGGAGACCCTGGCGCCGCAACGCCCCCGGGCTCAGGTCAGACCTCCTCAAATGTCGCTCAAACCATACCCAAACCCATCTCAAACTACCCTCAACTCACCTCAAACTACCCTCAACTCACCTCAAACTACCTCAAACTTACCTAAACCCATCTCAAACTAGCCCAAACTCACCTCAAACTACCTTAAACTTACCTAAACCCATCTCAAACTAGCCCAAACTCACCTCAAACTACCCTCAGGGCACCTCAAGCTACCCTCAACTCACCCCAAACTACCCTCAACTCACCTCAAACTACCCTAAACCCATCTCAAACTAACTTCAACTCACCTTATACTAACCTCAACACACCTCAACATCAAAACTCATTCAAACTCTGTTTTTTCCTACTAACTAATGAACTGAATCTGTTCGGTCACATAGCGAATACATAGGCTCCCTCGGTTTTACCAGGAACTCCTGGTAGAGGTCGTAGCCATTCTCCTTCACTAACGCGCTCCTCCTTGTTGCTCCCCCCAGGCGCCAGCCCCCCCTCAGGGTGTCGTCCCAGCCTCCTTCCCTACCTCCTGCAGATAAGGAGGAGAAAGCTGTTCCTCCCTCCCAGAGGGAGAAGACCAGGAGCCGAGAGAAGAGGGAGGCGTTGGCGAAGGAGGAGAAGGAGGAGAGGGAGAAGGGAGTGAGGGAGAAAGTGGAGAAGGAGAGGAGAGTCCAGCCCCCGCAGCGGAAGGCGGAGAAGCGAGGAGCAAACAGGGGGAAGGAGAGAGGAGCAGAGAAGGGGAAGGAGAGAGGAGTAGAAAAGGGGAAGGAGAGAGCAGTGGAGCGCCCCGTCCGATCCAAACAGATCAGGAGCAAGACGGAGGTGGAGCCTCCTCCCAAGAAGAGGAAGGAGTGGCAGAAGGAGGCTCCCTCCTCGTCAGACTCCTCCTCCGAGGCCAGCGAAGACGAACGTAAGACACACCTCCTTCTTTACACCACATTACGACAGATCCTCCTCTAGGGAGCAGTAAACATCTCCATCACACCTCCTTTCTAGGACAGGTAGAGTGAGTTAGTCTGGGGTCGTTTTCCCTGACTTAAGCAAGGCACTAACTCATCCAGGCCTCCGTGTCTCTACCCTTGAGAGGTAACTCACTGTCTCTCTCTCTCTCTCTCTGTGTCTCTCTCTCACTCTCTCTCTTTCTCACTCTCTCTCTATCTATCTCTCTCTCAGCAGCAGAGAAGGAGTTGCAGGAGGAGAACCGGGTTCTGAGGGAGATGTTCCGTAGCTATGTGGAGATGCTGGTCAGCACGGCCTTGGACCCAGACATGATTCAGGCCCTGGAGGACACACACGGTACTGACACACACACACACACACACAGCCAGGTGTTTGTGTATGCGTGTGTGTGTGTGCGTGTGCGTGAGCAGCCTGAAGATGGGCAGCTGACTCTAAAACAAACGCCTCTCACTCTCCTCGTCGTGGTTACCACGGAAACGCTGCCTGGATACCATCCAACTCCGGGTTTCCGTGGTAACGCGGCGATCTTCTTCCCTGGCTGTCCTTAACGCCCGTGTTCTGTGTTTCGATTGGTGGATAGACGAGCTGTACCTGCCCCCCATGAGGAAGATTGACAGCATGCTCAACGAACAGAAACGCAGATTGCTGAGACGCATTAGCATGAGCACCCAGCACCAGGTATCTGTCTGTCTGACTCTCTTTTTGACTACCTGTCCGCCTGACTTTCTAGTCTGACCACCTTGTTTCCCTCCCTCCCTCTCTGTCCGAGGACTTTGTCTGTCTCTCGACCCTTCTGTCTGACAGTCTGCCTGACTTCCTGTCTGTCTTTCTCTCTACCCGTCTGTTTGTCGGACTACCTGTTTGTCTGTCTAACCATATGACTCTCTGACTCACAGACCTGTCTGTCTGATAACTTGCTTCTAAATAGGAAGGGCTGGTGAAGACAGGTCTAGTCTAGTATAGACTTATCTAAACCGGTCTAGTCTGGTGTAGAACGTTCTAATCCGGTTTACTCTGGTGCACGGCTGATATATTTATTCCCCCCCCCCCCCCAGGAGGTCTTACAGGCCTACCCCCAGATCCAGGTGGACCCGCTGGACTCGGGCCTAGTCCGGGTCCGTCTGGGGGGCGACGCCTACAACCGTAAGACCCTGAACAAAGTCAAGAAGAGCCAGCCCAAACCCCAGGTACACACTGTGTGTGTGTGTGTGTGTGTGTGTGTGTGTGTGTGTGTGTGTGTGTGTGTGTGTGTGTGTGTGTGTGTGTGTGTGTGTGTGTGTGTGTGTGTGTGTGTGTGTGTGTGTGTGTGATGAGATGCTGAGCATGTATTTTACCCTGTGTGTGTGTGTTCCAGGAGGTGAAGCTGTCATCTGAGCTGTACCGTCTCTACAGCCTCTACCACTCGCTGCACCACTACAAGTACCACACCTTCCTGCTGTGTAGGAGAGAGGTACACAAAAACACACACACACAAAGGGCAGATGTGACTATATTGTGTATACATAGTGTGTAAATGATGTATGTTATGTGTTTATAAAGTGTATGTAATGTAAATGGTAATGTGTGGATATTATGTATGTTAGGTGATTTATAATGTGTGTATACATAATAACAACTCCAAGGAGTATCAAATATACAATAATCCCAGAGGATAGTACTTAAACGCATTACTTAAAACACTTATTTCCAAAGTGGTCCTCCATCTCAATGTGTGTGTGTGTGTGTGTGTGTGTGTGTGTGTGTGTGTGTGTGTGTGTGTGTGTGTGTGTGTGTGTGTGTGTGTGTGTGTGTGTGTGTGTGTGTGTGTGTGTGTGTGTGTGTGTGTGTGTGTGTGTGTAGAGCCACAGTGTGGAGCAGGCAGCCGATGACCCCGGTCAGGAGGAGGTGGTGCAGCAGTGCATGGCCAATCAGAGCTGGTTGGACACCCTGTACAGCGCCTTCAGTAGCCTGTTGGCTCTCAGCTCCAAGGCCTGACCCCGCCCCCAGGGCACGCCCCCCCCAGGACACGCCCCACGCCATGGATGACGTCGTGTTGACATCGTCAGTGGGTGTGGTTTCTTGAGGCACAGGAAGCGGTAGTACCCTAAGACAGGAAATGACCCCCACAGGGACTCGCCATTGGCTACAGCCGAAAGGGAAGCGAATAACGTTTTTAGTTTTTACGTAAATTATTTTTTTGGAGAATCTTTGACCGTGAGTGGAGGAGTGAGAGCGTGTGCAGAGAGTGAACGAACGGCGTTTCTATGGAGACTGTGTGTTTAGGTAAAAAAAAGAGTTGATAACTAAACCCCATGCTGTAACTGTGCTAGCTAGCCCGCTACGTGTTTACACTAGCTAGCTACCAAGCTCTGTGTCTACACTGGCTAGCTAGCTATGTGTATGCTAGCTAGATGGTAACTAGCATACACACATAGATGGCTACCTTGCGAAGTGTCAATGCTAGCTAGCTAGCCTGCTATGTGTCCACACTAGCTAGCTAGCAATGTGTACATGCTAGCTAGCTAGTATCTAGCATATACACATAGCTGGATAACCTGCTCCTTGTCAATGCTAGCTAGCCAGCTTTGTAACAATATGGAAACATGTTTTAATTATTTATAAGAGAACGTTTTTAATAGAAACTGTGGCAGGCTAACATTTAAAATAACATTTTTTGTTCCGTACTGGGAAACTTATCTAACCATTACATATCCGAGATCCGTCTTCCCCTCTGTATATAAGAGCAACGCCTGTCTGATCAGCAATCAATAAGTCCACCTACACCCTCAGAGTGATATTTAAAGAGCAAATAGTCATTTCATTTCTATCATCTAAATGTTTGTGCATACTATGACTTATTTTGGAAACAATCTAATTTTCCAAGAAACTATTAAAAAAAGAAAGTCTTTGTGTAAATATTGTACAGTTCTTGACAAAATCATTTTCTTCTGTACATTAACTTTCCTGTATTTGAGAAACGAATAAAACACGCCAAGAACCGTGTACTACTGTGTACTGATTTGTGTTTTACTGTGTTTTATTGTGCATTGCTGTGTGTTTGTTGTGTGTCGGGTGCAAATGCGTACTCCACCTTGTGGACTCTCGCGGGATCAGTTAGTTGGTGACGTAGGATTTAGAAAAACGAAACTAAAGGATTTTCCGAGAAGCACTGTTGGGCATGAGAACCGAGTATTCCCTGCTTGAGATCAGACCTCCTCTCTTCCTGTTTCTTTGCCTACAGTCCAGCTTTTAAATCACAACTCATCCTCAAGTGGAAAGCTCTCGCAACTTCTATAGTAAGTGTCTCGCGGGCGGAATTTAAGCTATGTAGGCTACAGCTATGTATTACACGGTAATAAAAGTTAGGCCGGTCAAGCTCAGGTTCACCACTATGATTCTCACAGTGGTGTACACTATTATATTATTGAAGCGCGTCTTCCTCTCGGGTTATGCACTGTTTCTATTTGTGCATATATTTGGTAATTGTTTATCACTCATGTTAATGGTTTAATAGTTAATAGTTTGGTTTAATATGAACCAAAACCTTTTCATATTATTGCCCTTTCTTTCTGCAGTGACACCGCCTTTCACCGTCTGGGTTTAATAAATATGAATATGAAAACCTAATCACTCATCTAAGCTAACATTCTGGGTTTGTAACTTCCTACAACCGGTCTGTCTCTGGATCAGGTGTTCAGTGATTTAACACTTGTTCCCTGTCGGGGGTGGGGGTCTCAGCCACGCATGGCGCAGCCCAAGCCACTCTTCATCCCCTGGTTGGAGGCCAGGATCAACAGCGGGCAGTTCCCCGGGGTAGGCTGGACCAACCCGGGCAGGACTGAGTTCTCTGTCCCCTGGAAACATGCCCTCAGGCAGGACTCCTCCAGCATTGACATCCTAATTTTCAAGGTGAGGTCCCAAACCACACACACTACTGATTACTGAAACGACTTTTTTCACTTGCCGGGCGCTTACAGAGAATAAATAGTATTTGACGGCATGCCCGTACTCCTTATGTGCCCTCATTATTCTGTCCGTGTATACAAACATCTCATTGCAGTTTATAAAAAAGTATTTTTGCCACAGTTGATCAACACTTCAGAAGACATTTTAACAGAATAATGTAGAACTGACTAAGCTGACCCCACACTACAAGATAAATGTCCCGATATCGTGGCCGATTTGCCCCTAAAGGCTGCCCCACACTACAAGATAAATGTCCCGATATCGTGGCCGATTTGCCCCTTACGAGAATCGGGGTGGCGTTCCCATGGCAGCCGAATCGGGACGAAAATCGGCCAAGATTATCCTGTCTGCCGTAGTGTTCTAAGATAGAATCTCATAAACTTAAGACCTCCCGATCTCAAAATCGGGGTTATCCAACATGTTAGATATTTTCGGCATGTTGAATGTGTAGTCAACATAATAGCGACGCACGCACACACAAACACACACGCAAAACACACACACGCTGACCCGAAGGTGCTCCATAATGCCAAAGCGCATTCAATTCTCACTTTTCAATTTTCGTTTCCAAATATTTATTTAAAAACGAAAATATCTGTTTTAGTGCGTGTGTGTTAAATTAAATGTTTTTATATCTTAGCTGACCCCACACTACAAGATAAATGTCCCGATATCGGGGCCGATTTGCCCCTTACGAGAATCGGGGTGGCGTTCCCATGGCAGCCGAATCGGGACGAAAATCGGCCCCGATTTTCCTGTCTGCCGTAGTGTTCTAAGATAAACTTAAGACCTCCCGATCTCAAAATCGGGGTTATCCAACATGTTAGATATTTTCGGCATGTTGAGTGTGTCAACATAATAGCGACGCACGTACACACAAACACACGCGCAAAACAAACACACAAACACGCTGACCCGAAGGTGCTCCATAATGCCAAAGCGCTCGATCTCGCGACCTGTAGCCTACTGTACTTATGAATTGTAACCGTTACAGAATTAGAAAAAAATAACAACAGAAAACAGTGAAATAGAAATGGCCGGAAAAGTGAAATGGACAAAGGAGATGGAGGATGTTTTAGTGGAACTCTGGGAGCAGCATCCCTCTGTATTTGATGTGTCATGTAAAGCATATCATGACAGGTTAGCAAAAGCCAGGGGATGGCTGAACATTGCCCAGGGTGTAGGAGTTGATGGTAAGCTAAAGACGACGTGAGACGTTGAGACGTTAACTAGGCTACTGTCACATCAGTCGGCTACTTTTAAAATAAATGTGTGCAGCATAGCGATCATTAACATATAATATAAACAATTCAAGCCTTAATCACATCGGTCTGTCTATCTGTATGTCTGTTCACATTGTTTCAGTCGAGGAGGTAAAGGCAAGGACCACAACCCTCCGCACCCAATACTCCAAGCTGTTAAAGCCGAAATCTAGCGGGAGCGGGGCGAAGTCAATGTCCGGCAGGCAAATGTGGATGTCCAGATCACTGGAGTTTTTAAAGAAGTACATAGTTCAGCGTGCCACTGAAACGAGTGTGAGTGTTTATGATAACCCGATCGCTGATAAGCAGACAGTTTGAGTATCTGCTAGGTTGTCACTAATGCATGGTCCATTCATATCATGGCAGGGTAGTCAACGTTACATGTTTTCCTACCTTAATTGGCTCACGTAATGTTGAATAATCCAAAAATGTGTTTACCCTCTCTTAAGTTTATTTTAAAGAAAGTGTAGCATATCTCTGACCCTAGCCGCACTTGTCACAAACGTGCCAAACGGTATCCTGATTCCTGCTGCTCGCCCAATAAGTGAAATACTCGATTTTGATTGGTCGACAAGGCTTGCCCTCGTCTGAAATTTCCTAAAAGTCTGTTCAATTCTGATTAGGTCCAGGAGTCAGGCAATATCTAACCTAACCTAACAATATCTATCGTGCATGCATTCACTATTTTGACTAAAATCAATGGGATTCTATGCATTCAGGTGGAAAAGTGTACAGCTAATACAGTTAAGTCAGTCCCATGAAAGGAATAGGCCTATGTAGGCTATTCAACAATATAAACTTGAGATTTTGGTAGGCTACTGAAACCATGCTTGCATTGGTTTATTCAAACTTCAATGAAGAGTAGGCTAATTGCATTGTGTGGGGGGATCAGCTAATACCATAAACAGAAGAAGTTATTTTTTTAAATTGTGTATTTTAATTGTTAGTCTAACACATTCACTTTTCTTGTTTTAATAATATATATATATTATTATAGCTTGATCAGTCAGTGAAGGAGGCACTTATGCAACAGGAGGACAGCAGTAGCATTGATGACAGCATTAATGAAAACGACGAAGACACCAACCAAGCAAGACACCCACCAGCCCAAGACATGGCAGGGAGCCCGACTGACACCAGCCCTTCACAATTAGGCCTCCTGTATGAAACCCAACCCAAACCTTCCCAAAACCAACCTAAAAAAAATAAAGTAGCCACCATTGACCCAATTGAACATGAAAAATTAGAAATATTAAAACAAATCACCACTGCAATCCAGAGGCCTGCTGACAGTGAAGATACATTTGGCAAGCAAGTAGCAGAAGAAATTAGATTAATACAAAACCCCCTCATTAAAACTCGATTAAAAAGGAAATTAATGAATGACATCTATGAGGCCCAAGAATGTGATCAGGCGTTGCCCAGCAGCTCCCTTCCGCCACTTATGTATCCCCCTACCCCAAACACACCTCATGAGCAGCAGCCCATGCCACAAACAAGCCCTTACCTTCCACAACCCCCATACTCCACTACATCTATGTACCACTCTCAAAGCCACCACAGCGGTTGTATGTAAATGTATAATTATTTATATTATTTATATATATATATATATATATATATATAACATTGTATTGTATTTATTGTATTAAAATATATTAAACTTTATTATTAGTTACATCAATGGAGTTACTTTAATTTGTTATGACATTAGTAAGTAAGTAATAATAAGTTATAATATATAATTATGATAATACTTAATATGTTTAATACTATAACTGTCAGATCTACCTGGCTCAGAGCAGGAATGACAATGGGAGACCACACCGATACGTTTTAAACAATCATTGTTTAAAACAACAATCATTTATTAAATACACACACACACACACAGACACACACACAGACACACACACAGACAGACAGACACCACACAAAAAACTTTTCAAAGATATCAGAACATGTATGACCAAACCAAAGTGTGGTGCAGCAATGTAAGCAGTGTAATGCAATGCATATGTGTAATGTGTAACTAAGTGTAAGTAATGTGTAACACTAAGAACGAGGTGCAAGGAGAGAAGAGAAAGGAAGAGAAGAGAAACAACGATAACAATAATTACATATAATTTTGCTGCCATGGGACCTGGCCCGCAGGTGTCAGGAAGTAGGACCTGAGACTATTTCTCAGTTCCTTAGCAGCCATTGAGCTATTTCTGGAATAGCCAGGTTGAAATGGTTCCATTGCACCAAGGCCGTCCCTCCTCCAGGTACCCTCCACAGTAACATGGTCACCATCCTCCCAGTCAGCCAGTGCAGGTGGTAGATATACCTCTGACCGGATAGATCTCAGGTAGTTATGGAGACATACTCCAGCCAATGTTATCTTGACCACCTTCAGAGAGAAAAGTAAAAAGATACAGTATAAGATAGAATAAACAGATTAAAGCAAAGACATTTTAAATATGATTTCTTGATTTTCACCTTGTCTGGATGCAACGCTATTGTGGTGCGAAATATTCTCCAGCGGTTGGCGAGAATTCCAAAGCCATTCTCAACCACTCTACGGGCTCGGGAGAGTCTGTAGTTGAAGATCCTTTGCTCTTGTTCAAGTAGGCGAAAAGGATATGGTTTCATCAGATCTACTCTGAGAGGGTAGGCCTCATCCCCGACAAACAAATAGGGAGCCTCTATTTCTGAGCCAGGTATTTTTTCTGGAGCTGGGATGTTAAGGAGGGAAGAATCTAAAGCTGCCTTGAAATCGGATTGTGCAAAAATGCCTGAATCAGAGAGTCTACCCTGAGCGCCTACACTCACATAAATGAATTTATATGATGCATCCACCACAGCCATCATTTGGACAGAAAAGTGGCACTTGTAGTTATAGAAAGTGCTGCCACTGTTTGCTGGTGGTTGAATGCGTATGTGTTTGCCATCAATGGCACCGAGGCAGTGAGGGAACTGCCATTTCTTGTGAAACCCCTGAGCAATGTCCTTCCATTCATCTGTTGAATTAGGAGTCTGAAACATACATTTTCAGACAATATTCATACATATTTTAATTACATGCTTGGCTCTACTTCTTCTTGTCCTTCTTCTACTAGGAGGTGTTGACAATGAACTGTTATGATCAAACATACCTTTAAATAGTCCACCTTCAGGGTCTGGTGTATGGCATCACATGTTTCCATCACAATTTCTGACACTGTCGACTCCCCAATTCTGTACTGAAAATGGAATGATGAAAAAGATTCCCCTACAAAAACACAAATTCCAAAAAATGAAAAACACTTCATTCAATTCATTAGGTTTGTTAATAATTACATTGGTCCTTGGGGATCAATAAAGTATCTATCTATCTTTCTTTCTTTAGTCGTGTGACGTTTATGTTGGCCAGTAGATAGCGGACCTATTGGCATAGTGCACAGTTCTGGGGAAGCTACGGCAGAAGAAGTCTGACCGATATGTGTGTCTTCGTGTAATGCAAAATGATCGAAAATGAAAACAGCTCATACACATACAACACGGATTTATCACACATTGGATGTATCCCGAAGATGCAATAAGGTTCAACAAGGGGGAAAGCAGCAAGTGCGATGTCAACAAACCTGTTGCCAAAAATCTTAAGGTAACAGCAAGCCTTTCCTTTGCACTAATTGGCAGCCTCATCTTCGTGTTTTGCTTTGTAATTTTTGGGGAAACTTTATTTAAAAGATCCTCAAACTCCTCTGCCGTCATCCGCAACAGCTCCCTGAATCCCTGTTTGTCCTCAACCTGTTAACATTGTATCAATAGTCAACATAGTATTTGCCAAAGATTAGTCAAAGCTTGAAGGTAATTCATTGTAATTCATTTCTTGAAGGTAATTCATCATTAATTCATTTAGATAGTTACCATGCTTACGTTTGAGTAGCCTCTAGTAGCTCAACTAGCGATCTGGACAGGCCAGAACTATGATAGGACAGCTCAGTTAAAAAGTCACGACTCACCTCTAACTCTTGCTGTAGAACGAACAAACCCTGTTCGTTTCGCCTTCTCAGCCATGCCTTTGTCCATGTCCTTCTCTTTCGTTCCTTTTTTTTTTCGGAGCAAATAAGCACTGCAGAAACAACTGCTGTCAGAAGCCGTTGATCCATTTTTACTGTTGGCGTCTTCTTCACGGGACGGGGTATGCGCGCACCCCCAGGGGTACGCGAGCTGCTACCAGGGGGTGCGCGAGATGAAAAATGTAACGGCTGTCTGGTGTTACCTCGTTTTCATTTATTTTATCTGTTTCGGAACCTATTCTCTTTAATGTTGTGGATCGTTTGCTTCATTGCAATTTAATTCAAGGGTTAGGGTTGGGATAAGGGATTAGGGTTGTGCCGATGCGTGATGGCTGACCGACATCACGATGGAGAGTCACCATCGTGATGCCCCCTCCCCCGGCGCCTCACTTTTCAATTTTCGTTTCCAAATATTTATTTAAAAACGAAAATATCTGTTTTAGTGCGTGTGTGTTAAATTAAATGGTTTTATATCTTAAACAAATTCCGTTGCAAATAGGAGGCGCGTAGCATCAATATCCTAACTAAAAAAAGTAAGTCGGCCAACACAGACACATTTTGCAGATTGTAAATTGACATGATACATTGTAAACGTTCACAATCCTGCTCTATGCTCTGTGATATTTTGTTTATCATCATTTCTATTAACTTCTGCGAGGCGCATAAAGTGGTCATGTAGATCGGTCGTGCTGGATGACGTAGCCTACACGGCCGAGAATCGGATAAGATTATCCTGTAGTGTGGGGTGTTCCGTCTAGTGTTCTAATCTTATGACGGATCGGAGAGCAAAAATCGGCTGCGATTCTCGTTAAGTGTGGGGTGTACTCCGACTCAAAAATCGGATAAGATAAAAAAAATCGTGTAGTGTGGGGCAGCCTAAACAAATTCCGTTGCAAATAGGAGGCGCGCAGCATCAATATCCTAACACAGACACATTTTGCAGATTGTAAATTGACATGATACATTGTAAACGTTCACAATCCTGCTCTATGCTCTGTGATATTTTGTTTATCATCATTTCTATTAACTTCTGCGAGGCGCATAAAGCGGTCATGTAGATCGGTCGTCTGCCCGTCTATTGCGCGTATCACACATGAGCAGATCTTTCACACAACGTCAGTCGTGTCCCTTGGCTGTCCTATTTGTTGTATATTTGTTGATGTTGTTATTGTCATGCGTGTTCTGGTTATTTGCGCATGATTACACATGAGCCTTTATATGGCGATAAAACAAAGCTTTGTTGCGTTTTTTTCCCTTCTTTTTGAAGTGGGGATCGGGGGTGCGCAGGAAAAAAAGTTTGGGAACCGCTGCTCTAGATCTACAATCTCTTGTCTCTCGATCTCTTGTCTCGTGCTGGATGACGTAGCCTACACGGCCGAGAATCGGATAAGATTATCCTGTAGTGTGTGGTCTTGTGTTCTAATCTTATGTAGGATCGGAGAGCAAAAATCGGCTGCGATTCTCGTTAAGTGTGTGGTGTACTCCGACTCAAAAATCGCATAAGATTAAAAAATCGTAGTGTGGGGCAGCCTTTAGAAACGTACTATCAGTTCTATATAAAGATAACACACACACACACACACCCTTATGATCTTGTGTGGAAAAGGAACCGTCTGTCACACTCGCGCTCTAACATCAAGAGGGAACTGACTCATACACATAATGTGAAAAAATCGAACGCTGTTTCTAAAGAAGAGATAAATTTCATCTATCGATCAGGATCTGTCTTCTCAAAATCAATCACCATCGTCTTCACAACATGCCTATGAGGCAGTAGTCCCTTGCGTAAGGAGGTATCTGAGCTGATGGTTCCACTCCTGTGTGCCAGGCGTGGGCGGAGGTGAGCGGGAACGGCCAGGCCCAGGGTGACCCGTCCATCTGGAAGAGGAACTTCCGCAGCACCCTGCGGGCCAAGAAGTTCACCATGGTAACAAACAACAGCAAGGAAAACGCCAACCCCATCAAGGTGTTCCGCTGGCCCGAGCCAGGCGCCTCCCCCTCCAAAGGTAAAGAGGCGGGCAAGGAGAACAGCGCCTATTTTGAACTTTATGTTCCCCGCAGGAACTTTGGTCCAAGGCTGCAGCGCCTTAAAGGGGAAATATTATACCACCAGGTGTGAGTGTGATTAGCCGTTACAAGCCGTTTTGAAAATGTGCTGCTTCTGACATCACAGGTGGGCGTGTCCACCTTGATGTGTGATGGATAGATGAGCAACGTTTGCTACAGTCCACTGGGTAGGCTGGTAGACTGATCTATTCAGCGTACATCTAGGTGGACACGCCCACCTGTGATGTCAGAAGCGTCACATTTTCAAAACGGCTTGTTATGGCCTATCACACTCACACCTGGTGGTATAATATGTCCCCTTTAAGGACATGTGTGCGACAACAAACAATTACACAAAAACAACAACAAAGTGCATGTTTAAAGCAGTCCGATATCTGCTCTCACTGACACACCCTAGGGCTTAGAAACAGCAGAAGTAAGCGTGAGTTCTTGGCCTTGTGCGATGGGTTTATTTACTCACCTGGATGGTCTTGTTTGGTTACCGTTGGTTACCAAACTGGTTACCAGTTAATTTAGGACTACCCATGGCTCTATACACTTCGTGTACACTCCAAAAATATTTGGTGATTATATATTGATTCTTGATCTCTCTCTGACTTACTCAGTCACTCACTCAATCACTCACTATCTTTCTCTCTCTCACACTCACTATCTCACTCACACTCTCTCTCACACACACACACACACACACACACACACACACACACACACACACACACACACACACACACACACACACACACACACATTAGACTGCTCCACACAGTTTCATGATGACTTGGTTTTAGATTCCACATTTGAACTCCAGATTAAATTCAGTGTGGTTCATTTAACAGTTAAATTATGGCTGGGTTTTACATTCCAGATAAAGCACAGCGTCGCATAGCATAGTGTAGCGTAAACTTCTTTAGCCTACGCAAAGCTAAACCATGTTTGCTCACCTTTCTTTGTTTACAAAGAAATACCTGTTTGTATTCCCAATTGGTTGAATGGCCACACTTATATGTCCTCATGTAATGTAATGTTTTTAAAGGTCCCACGACATGCCACCAGGTGTGGTGTGATTAACCGTTACAAGCCATTTTGAAAATCTGTCTGTTATGACATCACAGGTGGGCGTGTCCACCTAGATGTGTGACGGATAGATGAGCAACGTTTGCTACAGTCCACTGGGTAGGCTGGTAGACTGATCTATCCAGCACACATCTAGGTGGACACGCCCACCTGTGATGTCATAACAGACATCACAGGTGATGACATTTCAGCCGTTACAAGACATTTCAAAACGGCTTGTAACGGCTAATCACACCACACCTGGTGGCATGTCATGGGACCTTTAATATACTTTTACTGTTATTTCTGTAGCAATGGGCCGATATGTAATTGAGCTATGTGTGCTCTCTCTAAGCCACACCCCCTTTGGAGCCCCAGGTAGAGGAGGAGCTGTCCCATCCGGTCCAGGAAGTTAACTCAGAGGTAAGATTTGAGCCAGAAATGGATGCTGGACCAGGGTTTATCAAACATAAAAATGACTGTATTTATATTTAAGTGTAAGGGTTAAAGGGTTAAGAGGGTTAGTGGGTGAAGGCCTCAGCGTTAGGGTTAGATTGTTGGGACCTCAGGGATTGGGTCAGAGGATTAATGCTGCGTTCCAGGGACACTTTTCAACCCGTTAGTTATGACTTCAACGACTTGGTAGCGTTCGAGGCAAGTCACGACAACAACCCCTTCTGCAGCTCTGTGGGCTGTACTACGAACCTCGATTACCGGGTATGTTGCGCTCAAAGCCAGGGTATGCTGTGACACGAAAGTGGCTGCCAACCTAACCTGGCCCGGAGCGCTTGTGTAAAAGCACCGCCTACTGACCAATGAAATATCTTGAACAACAAAGTTATCTCACGTGTAAGATTATGTTTATGTGTGTGTGACGTCAAAAGCTGTAACTGGGAGTACATCGATCTGGTACGAGTTCACGGGTAGTGAGTTACGGGTTTGACTGCCGTTCCAGGGCACTTTCACGGGTAGAAGGTTGTGAAAACACGAGTTACGGGTTGCCTGGAACGCACCATAAGACCCCAGGGTTAGGGTTAGGGGGTTAAGGCTAATGGTGTGTGTGTGTGTGTGTGTGTCACAGGACCTGTTTATCTCTGAAGATCAGGATGGGGACAACATCTTGCTCCAAGAAGACACCATCTTCATAGGTAGGTTCTCCGCCGAGTCACATGATCAGTAGGAGCTACACCAATAGAAGGAACATTAATATTGTAGATAATAGATCTAGATTAATAGAGGAACATCAATATAATGGAATGTAGATTAAGATCATAAGAAGGGACATCTCTGGAAGGAACGTCAGTAGAATGGAACGTAGATCCATAGTCTTAAACATGAATATAATAGAATGTAGATCTAGATCAGAAAAAGGAACATCAGTCGAGAATGTAGATCTAGATCAATAGAATGAACATCAATAGACTGTAGTTCTAGATCAATAGAATGAACATCAATAGACTGTAGTTCTAGATCAATAGAATGAACATCAATAGCCTGTAGATCTAGATCAAAAGAAAGAACAGGTATATCTTGTCTGCAGGCTCCACCATTAACCCCGACGACCTTCAGGACTGCCTGCTGGCTCTCAACCTTCAACCTCCAGGTAACCCCCAGACACCTGACCTGGGAACGGCCATGTCCTCCGTCTGACCTCTGTGCTAACCTGAACCCGGACCTCCATAGACTCGGCCGCTGCCTTGCCGGAGGAACCTCAGCAGACCTTTGAGGACCTTGCTGGTGCCGGGTTGCCGGATCCACAGCTGTCTCCCATGGCGACGGGCGGAGAGGCTGGAGCTGAGTCGCAGCCGACTGCGGAGGTGGCGCCTGTTGGGGTTGGAGGAGAGGGGCAGCAGCAGCCGGTGGCAGAGCAGTTCATGCAGTCTCTGTCCCAGACCTGGGTGGAGGCAGAATTCAGTGAGTGGACACGGAGTCCTGATTGAAGTCCTTATTCGGTGCAATGCCCAGTGTGACAGGTGTGTGTGTGTGTGTGTGTGTGTGTGTGTGTGTGTGTGTGTGTGTGTGTGTGTGTGTGTGTGTGTGTGTGTGTGTGTGTGTGTGTGTGTGTGTGTGTGTGTGTGTGTGTGTGTGTGTGTGTGTGTGTGTCTTCAGAGACACAGTTCAGGGTGTCGGTGTTCTACAGAGGGGTGAAGGTTTCTGAGAATCTGGTGGATAACGAAGCTGGTTTCACACTGGTCTACAGGTACACCACACACACACACACACACACACAGACGCACACACACACACTGACGCACACACATACAAACTACACACAACCACTATACACATACAATAGCAGCAGTTGTGTCTTGAGCAGTTCATCCCCGTAACCTTTCACCCGGGGTGACCATGTGACCAGACCAGAGATGAGGATGGGGGAGTTGGACCCCCAGACAGGCCTGACCCTGGTGACCCTACCACGACCCCCCGTGACCGTCAACTCGGAGCAGAACCGTCTCACCCAGCTGGTGCTGGATGGTGTTGGGGCGGGGGTAGATGTGGGCGTGTCAGGCTCTGTGGTGTACAGCCATCGTCATGGTGACACCAAAGCGTTCTGGAGCCGCTGTAAGTTCGACTGCAGCAAAGAGCCGCAGGAAGTGGCCAAGCTGGAGCCCCAGGTCCTCTTCCTGTTCCAAGACTTTGTGCGAGGTAAGCGTCCATTGCTAACGGGTTTAGCCACTAGCCTGAAGGCCAACAGAGCTAGCGTGTCATTCGTAATTCTGTGTTTGTAAAAGTGTGTTGGTGTGTGTAGGTGTGTGTAGTTGTGTGTCGTTTGTGGTTGCCATCATGTCTCGATGTGTGTAGTTAAAGTGTTTTGTTTTTTTAGTTTGTAAAAGTCGTTTGTAAGAGTGTGTGTATGTGTGTCAGGGATGCAGGACTTCATCGCGGGGAAGAAATGTCCATCCTGCTGTCTGTACATGTGTCTGGGGGAGAAGTGGCCCAGCCCGGACAGTAAGCCCTGGGAGAAGAAGCTGGTGATGGTGGAGGTAAAGCTCTCCCTCTGGTTCTCCTAACACACCGGCATACCTCTCACACACACACACACACACACACACACACACCTTCAAACACCTTTATAATACATGAATACACCAACCTCTCATCAGTACATACTGTATGAATTGATTCCATGATTCCATGTCTGGATTTCATGGTCATACTCATGGTCACACTCTGAGTCCCAACTCCGCTGAACTGGCCATTCAGCTCAAGAGTGCCGTGCTGTGATACGGTAGACTGGGTACCCCCCAGCCCGTTCTGCCGGCCATTTGAATTCGTCCTGCAGAAGGGTCTGGAGAAGAGCAATACATTTCTTTCTGCTTGCGATACGTTTTTGCGGGAGCCAATCACCAAGCTGGCTTCTCCCCCTGGCACGTTATTGGCTGGTTTAACACAATGACGACAGGGAAGCGACGGCAAGCAGCCAATTGCGTACAGATTCAGTTGAACTAGGCCCGTTGATCACGCCTCTTGATAGCAGCCTCCCCAGACCAACATCCAATCTACAATTGAGCTTGGTCTGGCAATAGCCAGGCTAGTGATATGGTACTCTCTACCTTCCTGGGTGCTAGTCCTCTCCTCTTCCCCCCAGGTGGTCTTCACATCTCTGGAGCTCCTGAAGATGCTGGCGGAGGGTGGGGGTGCCTCCTCTCTGCAGTCAGTGGAACTGCAGATATCTCTGACGGAGATGATGGAGATAGAATAGGTCAACGAGAGGCCGCATGGTAAAAGTAGTCATTAAATGTAGTCCTTAGTTCCTGGAGGGGGATGTTTTCTAACTAACCTCGTCATCTTTATCATGTTTACATCAATTGTTATCATGTTTACAAAAAATATTTATTTTATTGTTTCATTTGTTATAATTGTTATTGCTGCAATTATTAGGACTATCACGTGTTTCATTTCATAATTCAGTATCCATGAATAAATAAATGAGTAACATGAGGATAATTTTAATAATAATTTAGTTAATTTTATATGATAAATGTAAATATAAATATAATATATATAAAATAAAAAATATATATATAATAAAGTATGTGTGACTGCTGTGTGTGTTCACGTCAGCTAGGGGGAGACACATTCACCTTATTATTAACCAGTCTATCTTTTTATACAGTCTGGTTCAACTGCTGGGGGAAACAAAACAATGAAACATTGATGAACTGTTCTTTAAAAGGTGATGGTGATGATGGGAATGTTTGGGGGTCTTTGGGGTGGAGCGTGTGTGTGTGTGTGTCTGATGTGGAGGTGGTGTGTGTGTGACGTATTTCTACCTACTTCCTGTAAGGATGCTGTCCCTGGTGCATGGCACGGACAGGAAGTTCTGTTGAGCTGGAAAACACAACAGGAAGTGAGCTGGCAGCGTGCGACCAGCAAGATTATATATTTCCCATGATGCATCTGATAAAGTTCAGGTATTAGGTTGGTTAAGTTTAGAAGGTCCTTTGGGACTAACTGTGATACAGTGCAGACTGTAGCTGTGATAATTGACAGACTGTTACAGTGATTAAAAGAATGGTAACTGTGATAACGCACAGACTTACTGATAAATGTCAGACTTTGCCTGTGATGAAGGCTTGACTGCAACAGATAAAGGACAGCATTACTGTGATAAAGGAGCAATTAGCTGTGATTAAACCCAGACTGAGGCTGTGATATTGGATTGACTGTAGCTGTGATAATGGTCAGACTAGCTGTGATTAAGGACAGACTAGCAGTGATAATGGGCAGACTGTAGCTGTGATAATGGGCAGACTGTAGCTGTGATTAAGGACAGACTATAGCTGTGATAAACCGCACTGTAGCTGTGATGAAGAGCAGACTGTAGATGTGATAAAGGACAGACTGTAGATGTCATTAAGGACAGAGTTCAGCCATGATCAAAGTCACGACTACAGATGTGATAAAGAGTTATACAAACACACGTGACAAACGGTGTCCAAGCTACTGTTTGATAGCATGGCCTGTAAGCACGTAGTGTGTAGCTCTTCCTGTATACAGTGTATTTTAATCATCTGTCCTGTGTGTCACTATCCACGTGTAAGCATGTTAGCTCACGCGGTTACCGTTAGCCTTGTGCTGTACATTGATATCACTGGCTATTGTGACATCACAGCCAGGTGTATGTCTAGACAATGGAGCCCAGGGATAGGAAGTGTGTGTGTGTGTGTGTGTGTGTGTGTGTGTGTGTGTGTGTGTGTCACACAGACGTAATTAAAGAATACAACTGTTCCTGGAACCTAGCATCAACCAAGCGTGTGTGTGTGTGTGTGTGTGTGCTTATGTATATGCATGTCTATTTATGTAATTGTGTATCATGGTGTATATATATATATATATATATACAGTATGTGTGTGTTTGTGGCTGTGTGCTATTTACTCTGTGTGCGTCCCTGCATGTGTGTGTGTGTGTGTGTGTGTGTGTGTGTGTGTGTGTGTGTGTGTGTGTGTGTGTGAGAAAGTGTGTGGGTGTGTGTGTATACGGATGTGTGCGCACGTGTGTGTGTGTGTGTGTGTGTGTGTGTGTGTGTGTGTGTGTGTGTGCGTATGGAGTTATTTTCAGAGTTTCCTGCAGGGTAAACAAAGTTCTCCATCAGTAGTAGGGAGGCAGGAGTAGTGGTGGTCCCCCTGAGCAACACGCACCTGACTCCACCCACCTGCCCCGGCTCCCCATATAAAACCAGTGCTCCCCATCGCACAACTCCATCAGTCCAGGAATACCAGATAATACACATCTATATACATATTCTCTTCTACTATTGGTGAGTTACCTCTATTTGATTATATATACTGTACTACATTATATACTACACCTCTATTACACATACACACATACATTGGTGAGCTACTTGAAATATACTACACACTACACTATGTTATGCTATACTATACTCTGCTATACTCTATTATATATATACTACTATACTAAACTGTGTTGTTTTAGACTGTAATACAATATTATATTATATAAGTATTTACGACAGAATACTAGTGTATTTCAGTTTTCATTATTATGTTATGTTATGTTGTTGTATTGCTGTATTGTGGTGTTCAGACTGCCTTTATCTGACCATCCTAGGTGATTGTAGCATGGAGATAGCCATAATAGTGCTAGTGACGCTAACAGTGGCTACGCTAACAGAGGCTTCACCACTCAGACTCAGGTCAGACACACACACACACACACACACACACACACACACACTACAGAAACACACTATACAGACTCTTATGTCGATGTGCTTCCTGGGTCAGCAGGTCAGCAGACGGAACCCTGGTGAACTCTGAGGACTTGGAGTCAAAGCGCGACCGGGAAGTTCAGGCCCAAAAAATTTACACCTTGAATGTCCTGGAAAACAGGTAAAAGATGATTAATAAAAAAATTATTAAGGGTTGCTTATTATTTAGTTATTATTCTTACTGTGACTGCTATCAATTATCAATTATCAAATATTAATATTATTATTGTTGTTTTGCTCTGTAAAGGCTGGCGGCCGGGTCGCGTGCGCGGCGCACGCCCCAGGGGGGCTGCAACCTGGGCACGTGCCAGATGCACAACCTGGCCAGCACCTTGTACCAGTTAAGCAAGAACAGCGACAGAGACCAGTCCAAGAACACCCACGACCCGCAGGGCTTCGGGAGGTAGTCCGCGCTTGACCCGGGAGGTAGTCCACGCTAGACCCGGGAGGTAGCCTACTATGGACCGTGGAGCCGCCTGACGTCACGACGGTCTGGAACCGTCACCGTATAGATGTTATTAGACCATCCAATATATATTTAATATAAATGTTTATCTTCTGAAGATGTATTTACATAGTTATTTAAAATATGATGTAAACTATGCTTTATTTATGGAACAATAAATATTTGATATAACCTGACGATTTTTTTGTTTATTTCGAGTGTATTGTCTTAATAATAATTAGACCTAGTATTAGTTTTATATAGCTCGTTTCAAAAAGTCAAGGACGCTTTACAATGAGGGGCGGCGGTTGTAAGAATTAAAGCGAAATCCAGACTGGAGGCGTTATTGTTGTTGTCTAGAATTGGAGTTGTGTGGCGACGAGGAGTTCCAGGGTTTGTGGGATAAAGGGGAGATTGGAGACTTGGTCGAGAATGGTTAAGGCAGGAGGGAACAATTCCGTGGGAGAGTGGGCAATTGAAAAGTGTGAGGTAAGGCAAAAGGGCATAGAATGGGAGGGGGGGTGGGGTAGATGAGCTGATGAGTTTAGACATGCTGGAGGGGATGTGTTTGCGTGTATCGTGGAGTAGGCCTACACAGTCCTAGGCCTACTATCAATAGGCCTACTACAACTACTATAACATGCAGCCGCGTTCAAACTCGTGCTCAAGTGCGGCTAAAGTTGCTTCAAGTCTGGGTAGCCTAGAGTTCAAGTCTTGCTCAAGCAAAGTCGCCCCTCCTGTTTGTCTTATTGTGGACCACACCCTCCTGCTGTATTCCTGACCACGCCCACACCTGTTTGTCTTATTGGTGGGCAACACCCTCTTCTGCATCCCTGACCACGCCCACACCTGTTTGCCCGAACCTGCACCGCTGCCGGAGCCGCACTTCAAATACCTTGAGGGAACGTCTCGATAACTTCAGCAGACATTTCACCACCTCGAAGAGACGTCGCCGGTGCAGATGAACCGCGGCGGACAGCGGTAGAACCATGACCAACCCGGAGGGCGACGAGGGCGTCACGAAACCCTCCAAATCCGAGAAGGACCAGGTGGGTTCGGTTCCGATCTGGTTAAGCAGCTGCCCGGGGAGCTCGGGGGAGCTCGGAGGATCTCCACAGACTGGAAGGGTTGATCGCCGGTTAATGTGAGGGGTTGTTCGCCGGTTGAAAGTCGACATGTCCGGGATCGTTTTCGGCTGATAAGAAACACACACGCTCGCTCTCTCGCTCTCGCTCTCTCTCTCGCTCTCTCTCTCTCGCTCTCTCTCTGACTCTCTCGGCATATGAAACAAAATATTTCCTTGTCAACGCAGGAACAAGGTAGAAGAGAAAAAAAAAGAAAAAATAAGGAATACAATGGCAATCTAAAATGTATAAACAATCAAAAAGTAGGAAATGTAGGTTTAATGTAGCCTACTGAACTAGGAAGTGTAAGCTTCGTGACTAGGGTTGTCAGCCAAAACTAATTAATACATTCCAAGTGGCATTCTGTTCCTTGTGGAAAAAATATGTAAACATGTGTCAATGTTCTTCTAGGCTTGGATTCCCAGGATCTTCAAGAAAAGAGTGTGTACGACATTCGTAGAAGATTCCTCAAGGTAATTCTGTCCCAACACAGAAATAATCCACCGAATTCTAAATGAGAATAATACAGGTACGCACAAAACACAGCAACGTGTAGAGTTGTTCCTAACCACTGTCACCAGAGATACTACTAAGTTCCTCCTATGTTCTTAACTGCAATTCCTCATAATTTTGAAGTGTTCCTCTTCTTTTGAATTAATTACTTTGATTTCTGAAGAAGTCCTTTCCATTCTTACAAACTGTGTTGTAAGAGTCAGCTGTGTGTGCAAGTATAAACCACTCACTTGTTATCTCTATAGTAAATCAATCAATACTGTTATCTAAAAGTAAATAAGTAAAATCCTAATTTGGATCCCTCTAAATCCTTATTATTGCATAATTAACATAGCGTGTAGTAGACCAGACCTCTGTATTTTTCTATATTATAATAATATCATGGACATCTTAGTCACAATTCCCTCCATGGAGTGCCCTTTTTATAAGAATATCTGTCTTATCTGATTGTAGTTAAAGGTGAGAAAATCACCAACATTGTACCTCTATGACAGTTTCTTTGCATCGGCATGCCTTTGGTCTCATAGATATAAAATGTTTTAAATAAAGTTCATAACGGTAACGGTATAAATAAACTTTAAAAAATATAAATAAACGAAGAGATGTCTGTGAAGTATTCGCTACAGTATGATAATATGATTCATGCTTTACCACTTACCAGTAATGGCAGGCTAGCTAGTAGACTACATTATATTAATATATATGAAGCATGCCTTACCAGTAATAGCAGGCTAGACTAGTAGACTACAGTATGTTAATATATATATGATACATGCTGTACCAGCGATGGCAGGCTGTGCCAGTGTGGGAACGCCAAAGACAGCCATCTGCCGGTGGCTCTGGGGGACTACTTCAGCACAGCCATCGTGAACCACTGGGACAGCAGCCAGCACTCCTCATTATACCCCACTGACGCCTTCGGAGAAATGCAGTTCGCTGGGGCCAGCAAGAGACAGCGCTACGTAGGTACCCGTCTGTCTTGAGCTACCCATCTGTCTGTCTTGAGAGCTACCCGTCTGAAAATTTCTGTCTGTCTGGACATACCTGTCTGTCTGTCTGTCAGATCATTGCAGTTGTATGGACATCACACTGACATCATGTGTTTGTAGTGCTCTTTAGTTATTTTGTAGATGTGTAGTTCTCTTTAGCTCTTTCGTAGTTTTCTGTAGTTCTTTGTAATACTCACCTTGTTGCCCCTCCTCCCAGTTTATGCGTTTGTCAAACGACACGGCCCCCTCCATCGTCTACAACCTGTTGACCCATCACTGGGGGCTGCCCTCCCCCAACCTGGTGGTGTCCGTGGTGGGGGGGGAGGGGATGGTGAAGGTCCCGACCTGGGTACGAGAGGTCCTGAGACAGGGCCTCGTCAAGGCCTCCCAGAGCACAGGTATGTACCCGCTCCTCTGTTCTCCTCACATCCTCCCACGCTTTTCTCCCCCTCTCCTCTTCTCCTCCTCTCCTCCTCTCTTCTTCTCCTCTCTACTTAACCCTCCTCCTCTTCTCTCTCTCTCCTCTTCTCCCCTCCTCTTTCTTCTCTACCCCTTCACTCCCCTCCTCTCTCTCCTCCGGTTATTTCTTTCTGTACACAATAGCTACTTCCTCTTTCCGCTGGTGTGCCATGGCCAGGTGGCAGCCCTCGTGCACGGTGCCGTGCATACTCTGTGTGCGCGCTCATTCCCCCAACTCTCTGGTGTGTTGATCAAGGTCAGAGATAGAGGGGCACAAACAGACTCTCTGTTCACCAGAGGAGGCCACGCGCCCGGACACACCCCTTCCTGTGTGTGTTGTTGAGGAGTAAATATAGAGAGGGACCGTTCTCACACACTGTCTGAGAACCGAAGACCACACAAATACCGTATGGTCTAAACTTAAAGACAACACACTGACTGAATGTGATATATAGAGATAGCTGGATGCCCTGATCCCGCACATAAGCTACGGTTAAAGATTCAGTTGAGTATTATGGTCTGTACCTTGTGAAATTTGCTGATAGGACATTGCTTCCTGTCTGAAGTGGTGTAGACTAGAGCTGGTTCTACTGTCTGACTGGTACAAACCATTAACCTGGTACCGCTACTATCAATCAAGGGTGTTGCTAGGATTTGCGGACATTCAGGGCTTAGCCTGGACCTCTGTAGGTCCAGAATGTTTTATGACTCTCCCCAGATCTCTGGGGAGAGTCATAAAACATTTTGGGCTTTAGCTTCGGACACCCAGGCCTTACGGCGCCCATGAACCATTCACTTGGTACCTGTACTCTCAATCAACCAATTACCACACCTGTTACCTGTACTACTGTCAATAATCAACCAATTACCACACATGTTACCTGTACTACTGTGCCCAATAAACCAATTACCACACCTGTTACCTGTATTATCAATTAACCAATTACCACTCCTGTTACCTGTACTATCAATCAACCAATTACCACACCTGTCACCTGTACTACTGTCAACAATCAACCATTCACTTGGTACCTGTACTATCAATCAACCAATCACCTCACCTATCCTACTGTCCCCCTGTCCTCCAGGTGCGTGGATCCTGACAACAGGTCTCCAGGAGGGGGTGGGCCGCTGTGTGGGGGAGGCGGTCCGAGATCACGCCACCGCGGCCGCCTCCTCCTCCGCCAACAAGGTGCTGGCGCTCGGGGTCACACCCTGGGGGGTCGTCCACGACAGCAAGCAGTTGGTCAACCCTAAGGTATAACATATGCACGCACGTGCGATCACGATCATGATCAAAAAACCCTCACCCGAGGAAAAACTGTAGCTGTTCCTCTTCTTGTCTCTCCTGGTCTCCACAATTATTTACTGGTCTCTTGTCTTAACCGGTCTCTTTCAGTCTTTACTTGTTTCTGCCATCTTAATGGTGGTCTTCTCCTCCCTGGTCTCTCATGGTCTCTAGGGTAGCTTTCCGGCTAAGTACACGGTCCAGAGCACATCCAGGGACTCGTGTTCCCTTGACAACAACTACCAGGCCTTCCTGCTGGTGGACGATGGCAGCGTGGGCCGGCGGGGGATCGAGACCGGCTTCAGAGCCAAGCTGGAGGAATACATCTCCAACCAACGCACCGGGATCTCTGGTCAGAGCTGTGTGTGTGTGTGTGTGTGTGTGTGTGTGTGTGTGTGTGTGTGTGTGTGTGTGTGTGTGTGTGTGTGTGTGTGTGTGTGTGTGTGTGTGTGTGTGTGTGTGTGTGTGTGTGTGTGTGTGTGTGTGTGTGTTGTTTTTAAGTAGTCAAATCTTTTTTCACTTTTCCGTCATATTGTAAATAATTAACATGTTAGTTGCATAATATTAGTTCCAATTATAATGTTGGTTCTTATTTTCAATGTTATAACAATGTTAGTTATGGTTATGGTTATCAGTGTTACTAATTCTAATGCCCCTTTTCCACCGACAATACCAGCTCAACTCACCTCGACTTGGCCCGCCTTTTTTTGCGTTTCCATTGTCAAAAAAAGTACCTAGTACCTGGTACCGGGTACTTTTTTTAGTAGCACCTCCATCGAGGTTCCAAGCGAGCTGAGCAGGTACTTTTGTATGACGTAAACAGGCTGCTGGCAACTGATTGGCCAGCGGCTGCAAACGGGAATAATCACTCAAAGTTAAGTTGTGTCCGGCGTGGCTGGAGTCCACGGACCGACGGACCCGCTCCTGAGGGGGACATGGATCGATGTTTTGCCTTGTGTGTCGCTCCTTTCCCGGGGCTGGAGTTAGGCTGCCCGTGGTTGTGTGTCCGGCGTGGTTGTGTGTGTCCAGCATGGCTGGAGTCCACGGACCCGCTCCCAAGGGGGACACGGATCAGCGTTTCGCTGTTTCGTTTTAGTGTCGTTCCTTTCCCAGGGCTTCCCAGAGTTTCGCCTCCCTCAACGTTACCATATGACAACAATAGACGCGCAGTCATTGCGTATTTTATTTTATTTTATTTTAATTTCTCATTTCCATAACCTTTCCCGGGAATCAGGAAATAGTCTTGATCAGATTTCCTGGGAATCCCGTCTCCCGGGATTAAAACCTAATGACGACCCGCCCATGTTGAAGAGGTTCTTTTCTACGACCCGCCCACGTTGAAGAGGTACTTTTTTAGATGGAAACGCAACGTGCCTGTAACCAACCAGCTAAGTTGTGGTGAGTTGAGCTGGTACTGTCAGTGGAAAAGTGGCATAAGTGACTCAGATCCTCATCTCCCCCTGGTGGCGATGGTGCGATGGTACTGCGTGCCAGAGCCTGAATGTTGCCAGAGGAATCCAACAAGTCTAAACACTCAGATACACAAGATACACAAGATGCCTCTCCTCTGACGTGTGTGTGTGTGTGTGTGTGTGTGTGTGTGTGTGTGTGTGTGTGTGTGTGTGTGTGTGTGTGTGTGTGTGTGTGTGTGTGTGTGTGTGTGTGTGTGTGTGTGTGTGTGTGTGTGTGTGGTATGTGTGTGTGGTTCAACAGGCAGTGGCAACATCGACATCCCTGTGCTCTGCATGCTCATCTCAGGGGAGACCAACATGCTGGAGGTACCTTAACCATGACCTTAACCATAACTCATAATCCCGGACTCTGACCCTAACCCATGGGCATCCCATGAGTATCCGTGACCTACTGGTTAAAGAGTTGGACGGAGGGTGGCCGGTTCGAATCCCGACCTGTAGGCAAAAACATGGACGGGGGGAGTGGTTGTGCAACACTCTCCTACGTCCTCATCCACGGATGAGGTGCCCTTGAGCAAGGCACCTGAAACCCCCACCTGCTCCCCGGGCGCTGCACTGCGGCTGCCCACTGCTCTGGGTGTTCACCGGCTCCCGGATGGGTCAAAAGCAGAGAAAGAATTTCCCCCAAAAAGGGACAATAAAGGGTAATTTAACTTAACCCCTGATATCCGAGCCTGGCTATTGCCAGACCAAGCTCAATCGTAGATTGCACGTTGGTCTGGGGAAGTTGCTGTCATTTTCTTCAGCACAAAAGGCGTGATCAACAGGCGGAGTTAAATTGACTCTGTACGCAATTGGCTGCTTGCCGTCGCTTCCCAAGTTCCCTATCGTCATTGTGTTAAACCAGCCAATAGCGCGCCAGGGGGAAAAGCCAGCTTGGTGATTGGCTCCCGCAAAAATGTATCGAAACTAGGAAGAAATGTATTGCTCTTCTCCAGACCCATCTGCAGAGCGAACTCAAATCGCCGGCAGAATGGGGGGGCTACCCAGTCTACTGATATCCCTGATCTCTCTGATCTCTCTGATCTCTCTGATATCCCTGATAGCTCTGATATCAATACTCTTCCCTTGTGCTAGCTAGCCACCTAGCGTTCTCTGATATTGACCCATGTTGCTATCCCTCTCCACTCCAGCGAGTGGAGATGTCTCTGAAGACCTCCATGCCCTGGCTGATCCTGGCGGGCTCTGGGGGCGTGGCTGACCTGCTGAGTGACATCCTGGAGCGGGTGTCGCCGGCTCCGCCCTCGAGTGGGCCCCCTGCGGAGGGGGAGGGGGAGGCGGCGCCCAGCGTCGACATGAGGGAGCGAGTGGCAGAGTACGCCCGGGTGCACTTTCCTGGCCATGACAATCTCGACAAACTGGTCGAGCAGGTAACCGCCTCATTAACATATGTCATTCATGTATCTCCTTAATGGTCGCATGACCATTAAGGAGGACCACTAATCGTAACCCTAACCAAGGAGATAGGAGGTAACCTGAAAGCCAGGTTACCTCCAAACAAAAGGCGAAGAAGACATAGATAACCCCATGATACCCCATATATGTATCTTCTCCAGGTGCTGAGTATTTACCACTCCAGAGACCTGATCACTGTGTTCCACGGAGAGCAGGAGGGGGCAGATGACTTTGACACAGTCCTGCTCAAAGCCCTCGTAGGAGGTACTCTATATAGTAAACTAAATAAACATAGTATACATATAGATAGAACTATATATATATATATATATATATATATATATATATACACACACACACACACACACACACACACACACACACACACACACACACACACACACACACACACACACACACACACACACACACACACACACATACACACACATAGACCAGAGGTACAACGGCTGTATATGTGTGTGTATTCCAGCCAGTAAGCGGCGCATTCTGAGCGACGTTAGCCCCAACATGGAGGAACTGAAGCTAGCGGTGGCGTGGAACCGCGTGGACATTGCAAAGAGCGAGCTCTTCAACGGCAGCATCATCTGGAAGGTGAACCACGAAGCACCCTGTGGAGCCCATGGCGCTACGCTTCATTAGCCACGTTACATTAGCAATGCTACATTAGCCATGCTATATTAGCCACACTACATTATCCATGTTAGATTAGCTTTGTTATACAAGCCACACTACATTAACCATGCTACATTAGCTATGTTACCAGGGTTAATAGGTGGAAGAAAAACAAGGTAAACAAGTCATTAAATGTTTTTAAAAAGGGTTAAGTTTGTCCTGACGTTTGACCTCTTGACCCTTGCAGTACGCTGACCTGGAGGAGTCGATGACGGACGCCCTGGTCAACAACAAGCCCGAGTTTGTTCGTCTCTTCACGGAGAACGGCCTCAACATCGTGGACTACCTGAAGTACGGCAAGCTGGAGACACTGTACAGCTCTCTGGCTGAGGGCACGCTGGCCTACCGCCTGCTGCAGCGCATGCTGCAGCGCCGCCTCCAGGAACGACAGTGCACTACAAGCTCTGCCAACGTGCTGGACGACACGCCCGACTCTGCCACCAAGTTGATGGCCGGAAACGGTCCCAACAGTCTCAGCCTGTTGGAGGTAATGACCACCAGAACATGAATGTATTAACTCTATGATGAATCCAGGATGAAGTTAAAGGGCTCATGTCATGCCACCTGGTGTGGGTGTGATAAGCTGGCACAAGCCGTTTGAAAATCATTCCTTCCCTGTGCCATGGTGACATCACAAGTGGGCTTGTCCACCCAGATATATGAAGGATAGATGAGCAACGTTTGCTACAGTCTACTGGGTAGGCTGGTAGACTGATCTATCCGGTGTACATCTAGGTGGACACGCCCACTTGTGATGTCACTATGGCACAGGGAAGGAATGATTTTTCAAACGGCTTGTACCAGCTAATCACACCCACACCTGGTGGCATGACTTGAGCCCTATAAAGGTAGGGGAGAAGCAAGCCAGAGCAAGCTTGATTTCGAAAGTAGCCAACGATATCAATCACACTCCTTCCTTCAGGCCTCCTTCCAAGGCAACTCCCTTAAACATGCTAGCTTTTGCCAAAGGCCTGCCTAGATAGATAGATAGATAGATAAACTTTATTGTCTGTCACGAGTGACAGAAATTCGTCTTTGACAGGCTTGTATAAAAAAACACTAAGAAACAAACAGACATTAAAAACAACAATGTTGTGCAATCATGCTAAAAAAGAGGAGGGGGGGGGGTGTTAAAGGAAGCAGAATGCTCATTTCTTATTGTTCAGGATGGTTATTGCAGAGGGGATGAAGGATTTTTTGTAGATGTTTTTCCTGGCCAGTGGAACCTTATGGCGTTTGCCTGATGGCAGCAGCTGGAAGCAGTGGTGGAGGGGGTGAGAAAAGTCTTCTGTGATCAGGGTGGCCTTCCTGATCACAGACCGGCTGTACAGTTCTGAGAGGGGGGTTTGTGGTGCTCCAATGATTTTGCTGGCCTGGTTAACTGTGCGGGAAAGTTTGGTCTTGTGTTTGGATGAGAGGAGGCTGTACCAGGAAGAGATGTTGAAGGTGAGTAGGGATTCAATGAGGGACTGGTAGACCAGAGTTAAAACATGTGTGCTGACGTTGAAAGTCCTTAATTTCCTCAGCAGGTAGAGGCGCTGTTGTGATTTTTTAAAAATGGTGTCTGCATGCTGAGAGAAGGAGAGGCAGTTGTCCAGGTCAGTTCCAAGGTATTTAAAAGACTCAACCTGCTCCACCAGCTGACCCTGGATGCTGAGTGGTTTAAAAAGAGCAGTTGCTGACTCCCTTCTGCCCCCACAGCACAGCTCTTTGGTCTTCTGGACATTTAGCTCAAGACAAAGCTGGTTAAAAGTCTGTGCCAGGTTTTCAACAGCCTGCTGATACCGGTCCAGAGCAGTGGTGTCGGTCAGGTGGGCCACCAGGGCCATGTCATCCGCATATTTAAAAAGGCTGATCCCCTCGCTGTTACAGGTGATGTTGTTTGTGTACACAGAGAAGAGAACGGGAGATAAAACACAACCCTGGGGAACACCTGTGTTTAAAATCAGCTTCTTTGATTTAAAACCATTTAAAAGCACCTGTTGTGGCCTGTCATTTAAAAAATTCTTGATCCATAAAACCAGTGTGGGATGAACTTGGAGATCTAAAAGAGCATACAGCAGGGTGTCTATGTGCACAGTGTTAAAAGCAGAGGAGAAGTCCATAAATAAGATCCTGGTGTGAGGGTGTGGAGAGTCCAGATGTTTAGTGACAGTATTCAGCAATGTGAGACTTGCGTCCTCGACACCCCTTTTTGCCCTGTAGGCAAACTGAAAAGGATCCATTTTGTGTGACAGCATTTTGGCCAGGAGGTCACACAGGACTCTCTCCATGCACTTGCACAGCACGGAGGTCAGGGCCACTGGTCTGTAGTCTTTCAGCTCCTTAGCTGGTGTTTTTTTGGGGATGGGAATTATGGTGGATTCCTTCCAATTATTGGGGACGTTTCCCGAATCCAAAAGGCACTGAAACAGTCTTGTGACCACTCCACCTAGCTGAGCAGAGCAGTCCTTAAGTACCCTGCCTCTGAGCTTGTCAGGGCCAGAGGCTTTATGTGGTTTGACCCGGCAAAGGATGGAGGTTACCTGCTGCTCGTTGATGGTGATGGCTGGGTGGGGGGAGATGGTGGTTGAGCAGTCAAAGTCGGATGGGGAGTTGTTGTTGAACCGGGCGAAGAAGGTGTTGAGTTGTTCTGCAAAGGGGGCGGGGTCCGGACGGCTGGCCACTACGGGTTTGGCAACTCTGTCCATCATAATATTTAGACCCTGCCATGCTTCCCTTGCATTGCCAGATGTTAATTTTTGCTCCACCTTGTTCTTGTAGCTGATTTTTGAAAGCCTAGCCATCCTTCTGAACTCTTTCTCCAACTCCCTCACTCTGAGTGTGTCCCCTTGCAGGAATGCTGCTTTCTTTTGGACTAGGCAGATTTTCATGTCCCTTGTAACCCATTTTTTATTATTTGGGTGAATAGTTATCTGTTTAGTCTGTGTCACTGTGTCCTCACAAAATGAAAAGTAGGAGGTTAACACATCAGTAAGCATGTTGAGATCATTGCCATGGGTATCAAAAAACAAATCCCTAGCCTTGTAGAAGACTCGGTCGTGTGCAGTGAGTGCGAGGGCAAGGGCAGAGTGCACGCACAAAGCCGGCTGGGTAGGAAGACAGACAGGTATGCCATCCAATAGGATGGGCATAAAGGGGGGCTCGATAAATCAAACGAAAAATCTAAAATAAAAGATTCCGGTATCTCGAGCTGCGACAGCTCGAGACAGCTCGAGATACCGGAATCTTTTATTTTAGATTTTTGTTTGATTAATCGATTGCTTTTGGGATGTAAAAATAATTTCAACAGATCACAAAAAAAGGTTCTATAATAAACGGCGCACTCTTTAATCTTTAATGCATGAATCAGGCCGTGTGAGTGTTGGGTGGTATTTTTGATTGAGTGTATTTTGTGTTTGTATTTTATTGTATTGTATTGTATTTTGTTTGCGTGTGTTAGTGAAGGTGTAATGAAAATGTGTTTCCTGGGGGGTCCAGGTATCAGGGGTCCTGGAGCTGTTGATTGGGGACGTCTGCCAGCCGTTCTATTACTCTGCTTTGGGACTCGACCCCAACCTGTCCAAGAGGAAAGCCCTGAAGGTACCGAACCGTTGACCCCCAGAACAGGAAGTCTGACGCCCATTCTTCTCATATATCATCTGGAATCTGTCATCTTCTCCTCTACCTTCTCCTCTCCTCCTGCTCCTTCTTCTCCTCCTTCACTCCAACTCCACCTCATCTTCTCCTGATGTCCCCTTCCTCCTCCTACTCCTTCTCCTTGTCATCCAGAAAGCCAGTAAGGTGTTGCGTGGAGACCGGCGCTACCGCGAGATCCGGTGTCTGTACCCGTGGGCGTCACTCTTCATCTGGGCTGTCCTGCAGAACTACAGTGACATGGCGGTCTTTTTCTGGGAGATGGTAACGTAGCCACCTGTAGCTCTGACCCTAACTACCTCTCCTCATGTTCACTATGGTGACCAGAGGGGGCGGCAATGGCTCAAGAGGTACAGCGGATTGACTTGTAACTGGAAGGTTGCTGGTTCGATCCCCGGCTCCTCCTAGCGTGTCGAGGTGTCCCCGAGCAAGACACCCAACTCTACCTGCTCCCGATGAGTTGGCTGTTGCCTAATATGGTGGACACCGCAGTCGGTGTGTGAATGTGTGCATGACTGGGTGAATGTTAGGCCATGATTATAAAGCGCTTTAAGTGGCTGTTGGTTAGAAAAGCGCTGTATAAATGCAGTCCATTTACCATTTACCAGTCAGGTCATCTCTGATGGTGTCGTTAAATTCTAAAAACCCATCTTCTCCTCTCCTTCTCCTCCAGGCGGGGGAGACGGTCCTTAGTGCTCTGAGCGGCTGTAAGCTCCTCAGGGAGATGTCTAAGCTGGAAAGCGAGACCGAGACCAAGCTCTCCATGAAGGAGCTGGCTCAGCGCTTTGAGAACATGGCCCACGGTGAGATGTCCTGCATCTCCTCTCCTAAATGTCACCCCCTCTCACTCTCGTCCTCTCTCGTCTCTCTCTCTGTGATAATCTCTATCCAGTTCTCTTGTCTGTCTGTGGTTAAAGGCGTCTACTCGTTGAAAGATAGTTTGCCTTTTGCTTTTCTGTTTCGCATGTTCAAAGGACCAGGTGACTTGGTTCGGTCCTGTGTGTGTGTTCATGTGGGCTGCTTTGTGTTCACGTGTGTTGCATTGATGCCAGAGCAGTTTTGTTTCAATATGTTAGTGTGTGTGTGTGTGTGTTCATGTGTGTTGAATTGATGCCAGAGCATTTTTGTTTTAATGTGTTATGTGTGTGTGGATGTGTGTTGTATTAATTTGTGTGTGTCCAGATGTGTTTGGCTCATGCTACCAGAGCAGTGAATCCCGCTCCTTCACGCTGCTGATCCGGAAGTCTCCGGTGTGGGGCGCAACCACCTGCCTGCAGATGGGCACCGCTGCGGACGCTCGCCTCTTCTTCAGCCAGGACGGAGTCCAGGTGCACTTCCTGTTAGAATATAACACCCTTCCAGTTAGAATGCCGCTCGCATCCTGTTCACAGACTGTTTTCTCAACTATCCCTAACCCTGACTACAACTCAATTTCTATGATCATTTCTCTAACTTCCTCTTGGAATACAAATCACTTCCTATTAGAATATAACCAACTCACTCACTTCCTGTTAGGAACTGTGTTTAGATATTGATGATGAAGATGAGTTGATGACGAAGGTGGTGTGTGTGTGTGTGTGTGTGTGTGTGTGTGTGTGTGTGTGTGTGTGTGTGTGTGTGTGTGTGTGTGTGTGTGTGTGTGTGTGTGTGTGTGTGTGTGTGTGTGTGTGTGTGTGTGTGTGTGTCCTGTAGTCTCTGCTGTCCCAGATCTGGTGGGGGGAGATGAGGAGGAGCACAGAGGTGTGGAGGCTGGTCCTCACCTTCTTCTGCCCCTTCCTCTGCTACACCTCCCTCATCGCGTACAGGTGGGGCCTGTGTGTATTCCGTTGATGTTTATCCTTTACATCCTCCATTTGCTTTTTTATATTACTGATCATCTTTTGGATTTTGATGCTGATGTGATGCTGATGTTCTCCCCAGGTGATGTATTGGGATGTTATGTAATGTTTCCTTGTTGTGGTTGTGTGTGTGTGTGTGTGTGTGTGTGTGTGTGTGTGTGTGTGTGTGTGTGTGTGTGTGTGTGTGTGTGTGTGTGTGTGTGTGTGTGTGTGTGTGTGTGTGTGTGTGTGTGTGTGTGTTGTCATGTTATGTCTTGCTATGTGTTTTGTGTTGTGATTTGCTGTTTTGTGTTCTGATGTATTGTTATGAAATTATGTGTTGTTCTGTGATGCTTGTTTGTTGTTGTGTTGTTGGGATTTGTTCAGTATGTGTGTGTTGATGTGTTACTATGGGATGTGTGGTGTGTGTGTTATCGGTGGATAGCTGATGTTCTCCCGTGTGTTTCTCCTGTCAGGGAGGAGGAGGACGAGGAGCAGGAGGAAGGCCACGGAGAAGACATCCCAAGACATGACTACAGAACCTACGGGACCACAGTCTTCTCCTTCTCCGACATCAAACACCTGTAAACACCCCCGCTGTCCCCTGACATCACCCCTAAGTCCCCCCCTCTCCTGTCCCATCACACCTAAAGACCACCTCCTTCTCTGAAGTCATTGCCTAAAGACCGCCCCCTTCTCTGACGTCATCGCCTAAAGACCGCCCCCTTCTCTGACGCCATCGCCTAAAGACCACCCACTTCTCTGACATCACACACCTAAAGACCGCCCCCTTCTCTGACGTCATCGCCTAAAGACCACCCACTTCTCTGACCTCACACACCTAAAGACCACACCCTTCTCTTAAGACCACCTTATCCTGTGACATCACAGCAATGGAGCATCCCCTTCTCTGACATAAAACCTAAAGACCACCTTCTCCTCTGACATCACAAGTAAATGAATGACCTCTCTTCTGACATCACAAGTGAAGACTACCCTCCACTCCTATGACATCACACCTTAAATCCACACATTCCTTTGACATCACAAGTAAAGAATGACCTCTCCTCTGACATCACAAGCAAAGACCACCCTTAAAATTACTCTCCTCTGACATCACAAGTAAAGACCGACCTCTCCTCTGACCTCACAAGTAAATGAATGACCTCTCTTCTGACATCACAAGTAAAGACCACCCTGTCCTCTGACATCACAAGTAAAGACCATCCTCTCCGCTTTGTTCCGAGAGCCTCAGAAGGATGTAGCTCAAAACAGTGTCCTGTTTTAGACCTGTACTTCCTGTCTCACCTTTTTATCCTTTTTATTGTCATTCCAGAGAAGCTTCTCCTGGGGACGGATCTCCAATGTCTCCCACCATTAAAGGTGAGGTTAAGGACATGTTAAAGGTTAGGGTCAGAACATTGTAAAGGATTTGGCCGGTGTGTTAAGACCCTGGGTTAATGGTTGACATTGTCTGTGTCCAGATGTAAAACACTGTGTAGACGCATTCTGAAACTGGGCATCAATTAACATCCATTATATTCCAAATGAGTGTTTAGCAGTTCCAATAGCTGTGACATTGTTTTATCCAACCCAGGTAACCACGTACCAACTGCCCTCACTAGGAAGCTTTCATTAATATTGGCCACAAAAATAGTTTGTGGGCACCATTAACACTTTCCATTTCAGTGTTAACATGCCACTGCGCATCATCATGGATTTAGAGACTGAGGCGCGCAGGTAGAATTTAGCGGGAAGATAATTGATTGATTTCTAGTTCTGACCCTCAGTTCTTCTCTCCAGGCATACGGAGATATTCCACTTTGCCCAAGCGGCCCTTCATCGTGGCAAGATGGCGTCAGTTCTGGTACGCTCCAGTCACCTCCTTCTTGGGCAACGTGCTCATGTACTTCCTGTTCCTGCTGCTGTTCGCCTACGTGCTGTTGGTGGACTTCAAGGACCCACCGCCCGCTGGCCCTGCCGTATCGGAGTACGTTCTGTACTTCTGGGTCTTCACCATCGTGTGTGAGGAGATCCGAGGGGTGAGGTCACACAGTCATCACCGCATCACGCACACACTCACTCCATCTTGTAAGATGTCATAATGCAAGCAGTAGGCAGTGGGGTGTTTTCTAGCAGACTAGAACCTTGTTATTAATACCAGTGTTGTGGAAATGCAGAAACTTTAATTTGAGCGCTTTTGACTCTCTCTCTCTCTCACTCTCTCTAGACCTTCCTGGTTGGTAGTCTGAGTCTGCGTCAGAGGCTGAGGTTGTACTGGCAGGACGTGTGGAACAAGTGTGACCTGACAGCCGTCGTCCTCTTCATAGCTGGAGTCACCTGCAGGTACACACACTCACTGCCACACACACACACAATGTAAAACACAACGATGGGTGCTTTTTGTGTTTGACTAAAATGTGTGTGTTTAACATAATGTGTGTGTGCATTTCAGTGTGTGAATCCATGTGTGTGTGTGTGACAGGATGTTTTCCCCGTGGTTTGATGCGGGCCGGGCCCTTCTGTGTGTGGACTACATGGTGTTCACACTCCGGCTCATCCACATCTTCGCCATCCACCGCCAGCTGGGGCCTAAGATCATCATTGTCGGCAAGATGGTGAAGCCTTCTCCTTGAACCTCTAAAACACACAGAACCAACCTCTAACACTGCTGTAGCACAAAAAACATGCCTCTGAAAACACAGAAAACCTTCCTCTCAAATCTCTTAAACACACAAATCCAACCTCTAAAAGCTATTGAGCTCAAAAGTGTTCCTCTAAAGCGGCCCCTGTCTGGTGTTCTGTCCCTTTAGCTGCTATTCTCCCCCAGTCCACCAGAGGCCCTCACTCTTCCCCTTGCTTTGCAGATCCTGCCACTCCCATCTGTATCCCATCAGTTGATTTCCCTCACCTGAGTGTCCTTGTCCATCTTTACACCTGCAGCCAATCCCCTCACCTGCCCCCATATATATATCAGTTAACTTCCTTTATCCCCTTGTCATATTGCTGTAGCTGTTATGTGATTTTGTCAATGTTTGTGATTCTAGTTGTCATGTTGTAATTAACTTTGCTCTGAGTTGGCGTCTGCGTTTGGCTTTCGTTCCTGCTGCCCTTCTAGCAGCAGTCCTGACCAAAACGTCTTAAAGCCACCAGGTTTTAAGCCGGTGGTTTCACCAGGTTGGTGAAACCACCGGCTAATCACACCACACCTGATGGCATGTCATGGGACCTTTAAACACACACAAACCTTCCTCTAAAACACCAAAACTTTCTCTAAACAAAAACCAACACAATGCATAATACACCCCAATAAGAGAACAGGCTTAACTAACTGGATCTCTCTCTCCTTTTTTTTTCTCTCTCTCTCCCTCTTTTTCCTTCTCTCTCTCTCTTTCTCCAGATAAAGGACATCTTCTTCTTCCTCTTTTTCCTGGGGGTGTGGCTTATGGCGTACGGCGTAGCAAATCAGGCGCTGATCTACTCCTACGACCCCCGGCCGGACCGTATCTTCAGGAGGGTCTTCTACCGGCCCTACCTCCACATCTTTGGACAGATCCCAGTGGAGGAGATGGACGGTAGGACGCTGTCGCTATAGCAACCAACACAGCGGGCTACAGCCTGGCCCCTTTAAGTGTTGAACTAAAAGGCTCCTTCAGCCCGTCTCTGCAGTTCCACCGCGGTCTTAAGACCAGTGAAGATCAGGAAAGTGTGTGTGTGTGTGTGTGTGTGTGTGTGTGTGTGTGTGTGTGTGTGTGTGTGTGTGTGTGTGTGTGTGTGTGTGTGTGTGTGTGTGTGTGTGTGTGTGTGTGTGTGTGTGTGTGTTGTACTTTTGATGACATGACGGTGTGCCACTGTATCACCAAGTTTTGATTTGGGAACAAACCTTCTCCAAAAGAGTGATAGCCTACTTGTAGATATTGAACATGACTGCATCGTTGCTGCGATACCGCTCCTCCCCTTCAATGTGGAGGGAACGACCCTAGCTTTTAACGGTGAGAGTGATTGAGGTGAATGTGTTTCCAGTGGGGAAGGAGTGGGACATGCCGTGCACCACCAACATCACACTGATAGAAGGCGGAGCTGAGCCCTGCAGGAACCAGTACGGTAACTGGTTGGTCGTGATTCTCCTGGTCATCTACCTCCTGGTCACCAACATACTGCTGATCAACCTGCTCATCGCCATGTTCAGGTACACAGCTGTGTGTGTGTGTGTGTGTGTGTGTGTGTGTGTGTGTGTGTGTGTGTGTGTGTGTGTGTGTGTGTGTGTGTGTGTGTGTGTGTGTGTGTGTGTGTGTGTGTGTGTGTGTGTCTAACCCATCTCTGCATATTGCTGCTCTGATGCAGAACCAAAACGTATTTCCCATGAGCCTTTCTGCTTTTTGGAATGAACTGTGATGGTCTTTTCGGGAGTTCAGGGAAGTATTCACACTGTTCCAATGGCCCCCTCTCACTCCTCCGCTCCGCTCCGCAGCTACACCTTCAACAAGGTGCAGGAGCACAGCGACGTGTACTGGAAGTTCCAGCGCTACAAGCTGATCGTGGAGTACCACTCCAGGCCCTCCCTGGCTCCGCCCTTCATCATCCTCTCCCACCTCAACCTCTTCATCAAGAGGCACATCCGCAGGGTGCCCTCCGCCAAGGTGCACGACTTCGGTCAGTCTCCCAGATACCTCGTTATAACCTCAACGTTATAACCGCAACGTTACCTAGTATTAACAAACTTTTTACCTCGTCATAACCTTGTTATAATCTCAATGTGTCCTGTGTACAACTTGCATATTGCCTCACTATGGAAATTTTATTACCTAATTTATTATCAATATTACATCGATATAACGTCAATATTACATCATTAAATTATTATCACCTCATAATGATTTAAATATTGCATCATTAAATTATAATTACATCAATATTCATATAATGAATATACACTTATTACATCTTAATTTTCCTTATTATTACCTCATTATTAGCGGATTACCTGATCATTACGTCATCATTAGCTCATCGTGACCTACCTGAACTACCTGGGCATTAGCTCATCACGCAGGATCTGCCGAGGTGAATGTTGACGGATGACGTGGTACCTGTTCCCCCCTGTTGCTCTGTAGTGCGGGAGCTGAAGGGGAAAGCGGCCAACCGGCTGATGACCTGGGAGAGCATCCAGAAGGAGAACTTCCTGTCCGCCCAGAGTAAACTGCAGCGCGGCAGCGACTCTGAGAGGATCAAACGCATGTCTGTCAAGTAAGATGACACGCCCGTACGAATTGGAACACGCCCGCCCGATGTAGACCACGCCCCCCTGCATGAGACCACGCCCTCCAGGCATCCTTTTTGTTCATTGATTTTTCTTGATTACAGCCTTAATATGAGCCGAAGGAGCTTTTTATTGTTTATTTTCCATGTGGTCTATCGTCTATCGTACCCTTGATGTACTTCCTGTTCCTGTAGATTGGACACGGTCGTCAAACAGATGGGCACCAGCAGAGACTACGAACACAGACTCAGAGCTCTGGAGAACGAGGTAGGGACCGTCTGATCACATGAGACATCTAGAGTGATGTGATGTCAGTTGGTGGTGGTGACGTCCTGGTGATGACGACGACATGTCATAGTGATGATGATGTCATGCCTCCCCACAGATGGAGTACTGCTCCTCCTCTCTGAGCTGGATTATAATGATGTCATAATGATGATGTCATGCCTCTCCACAGATGGAGTACTGCTCCTCTGCTATGAGCTGGATCGTGGACACGCTGGTCCAGAGCACCATGGTCAAGCCCTCCAGACCCCCGCCAACGTACAGAGGTACTGCATACTATACATTATATATGATATTAGGATTACGCATGATATATTATACAAAGATCCCATACTATCCATTATATATGATATTATAAAACGGGTGGCTTAAATCAAGCGATCTGATTGGTTCCCAACTGTTGTATATTGAGCGTATACACACAGCTATGACGCCCGTTCAGTTTACAGAGTTCAGTATCACTCCACGCCTAACTTGAACTGTTGTTTATTTTTATATAAAAGCAATAGCATAGTTCACTGAAGCCTAAAAACATGTTGATTGCCGGAGAGGGTGGAAATGTTGTAAAGCAATAGACACACGGTGAGTGAACTCGATAGTAGGCTAAATTGCCGGTGAACCAAGCTACCGTCTCTAGCCTTCTCTCTGAAGAACGCTACAGTGTGTTGCATAGCAACCGCCGTACACTTTGCAGGCAGCCAGGAGGTACTACTTTTTTGTATTTGTTAAAAAAAAAGCTTTTCCGACTTTTTCGCTTTTCATTTCACCATACTTACGTATCCGTTTTATATACCACAGTTAAGGGGGTCGCCGTCCCGACACGCAACGCCCCTTAACTGTGGTATAATGAGAACATACCACAGCCTGTCGTGATCTATTGCTTAATTGTAGAATTGTTAATATTATAATATTGGGATTATTAATGATATATTACATAAAGAACCCATACTATACAGTATTTAAAGAATAAACATACATATTTATACATATATTAGGATTGGATATGATACATTTTAGAAACAATACCTATTTATATTTAATATAAAGAATGGATATTGGTATATGGAAGTATTTTGTATACTTTATAAAGAATGTATGCTCAATATGAATGATCTTTCTGCTTGGTCACACTTAGAATGTCAAAGCTCAAAACAGAACAGTAGCGGTCTGTAGTGGTCTTATTCATAGTCTCTCTCCCCCCTCTCCCTCTCCTCAGTGCTCCATGCTTGTTCTACCACTTCCAACTGACGAGGTGCAGTAAGATGCACTGCCGCGGACTGGCCATCAGGTGGTGCTGTCCCCTCTTAGCTCACGGAGACCTACAGTTACCCAGCGTTATACTGGAAAAAGATTACTTTTTATCTACATGTTTATCTTTTTTACATGAACTGTTACTGATATTGTTTTTATCTACGGTTTAATAATTGAAAGGCTGATCCAATGTGTATAATTTCAATGTTTCCATAGTAACAACTGATGATGCAGTAGGCTATTATATGTTTTATATTTTGTGCAATAAACGATCAATACAACAGTATTGGAAAATACTACTACTTTGGGGAAAGTAAATGTTCAGTAAAGTAAATGATCTTATATAAAACAAATAAAAAAAACATGATCTGAAGTTAACAAAAATGAAATATGTCTAGTCATCATGACTAAATATTTTTAAAGATAGGCTACTGATTTATACAATAAATACTGTTCTATACATTAAATATACTATTTAGGCCTATAGGTGATATCAATTATGAATACCATGACAAACTATTCTGATTCTGATTAAGTGTTTTAAGTCTACAGCGCTATCACATCCTCTTCTCAGCTCACACCAGGATCACCCAATGTTGCGATATTTAGTAAAAAAAATAAATAGATCTGTCCATTTCCTCAGTTCCCTTTAACAAGATGAATCACTTTTATTTTTAGATAAAGGATGTAAAACTTGAAATAACGATAACATCATTTTGTTAAGCATTAATGATGCAAATCAGAATTGCCTAGATAGATTTTCACTGATCAATAAAGGCACTAAAAGTAGCTTCTAAGGCTTGTTTAGAGAGGTGGAAATGGACAATGAGTTTGTGGAGATTGGAGGATGTTCAAGCTTGGCTTTGGAGAATTCTTTATCTTTCTTGGTCGTTCACACATTTTACCCACATCCATAGAGCCATCTTTACCTGAAATAGCTCAAACTGAATTATATTAAAGGTTGATGTAAATCTGCAGAGGCTTACAAGGCTTTCCAATACCACTGATGGATAAAGGATGGGGGCCCTGCCCTATTGATAGTTCTAGTATTGAAAGTTAAAACGTTTGAGGTATTTATATATATCAGGGGTTTAATAACCATACTTTATAGGATTACCTGCACGGTAACTTACTAACTCAAACTACAGCATTCAGCCAACATCTTTCATCCATCTCCGATTAAATTTTTTATAGTAGGCCTAGTCATATATTTACAATGGAAGTTGTCCACGTGGCTACACTTAAAGTGGCATATGACACTTTTAAAAATGTCATATCTTTATATTTTTAAAGTTGTCATATATTGACACTTTTAAAGTCCTTCAATTCCTCCTTTAATTTGTGATGGCAGAGACAGCACCACTTCCACCAAGACATCACCACCACCCCTTAACAACAACACCCGCCATCCATCATCCCACCAACACCACTCTAATAAAACCACTCAGTCACTCACCACCACCCCTCCACCAGTCCACTACCACCACTCCATGACCTCCCCCACCAGCACCCCTCTAAAAACACCTCCCGTCAACCAGCACCCCCACCCCCTCTGCCCGCCCACCGCCCACCGCCGCTTGGGGGAGAAAGTGCTGCTTTGTCAATGAAGGACGGAGCCTGGGAGCGGCGGAGATTCACGCAAACTTTCCAGATCTGCTCTCGGAATAACAAACCGCTCCTCGTCCACACGCCACCGAACGGAGGTCTCGGGAAACGGACGGAAGCGGCAGCCGGGGACCGGGAGAGCAGAGAAGCAGTAAGTCCAATCTGTGTTTTTTTCGGTAGAAGGACTGAAAGTAGGGAGACGACGTGAATCTTTTCTGTGCGGCGGAGGAGATGAACGGAAGCGGCAGCCCACCGTGACCAGAATAAGACCCTTCCACACCACGCACACACTCACAGCCACCGGATAAATAGTTCACGGATTGTGCGGATCATTTGCACAGCCGTCTATCGCGGTTTCCCTGCAAATTGCATGAGCTGTTTTGTTGACCCACTGTAACAGTTGGTCTGCGTCTTGGAGGCTTGTCGCACATTTATTTGATTTGAATGTGCTAAACAGTGTAGCTTGTAAATGCGACAATATAACCGTACTGTCTTCACCCGTGTTCGCTCGTTCCAACTCTCTGATGGAAAGCTTTGTTCTTTATTTTACATGACTGGCAATCTGAACTTCCATAACTTCGATGCATAACTTTGCACAAGATTTCTTTGGAAATGCATTTCGCAATCTTCCAGACACGCACTCCGAAAAGAGGATGAGTCACAGCCATTCATTCAAGCGGCCGATATCCCGTTAAGAAGGGGAAGCAGCGAGTGGAGCTCTGGTGTGAAATAGATGTTGGTTAGATGTTGTGATTGAGACCAGCATTTCCCCTTAAGAGCGGTTAATTTATTAACTGGCGCATATTACTGTCTGACTTGGGCTATTTGCGACAGAGGAACCGGCCGGTCTCAAGCAGCTTCGGACAGGAGTTAATTAAAACTAACTTCTATATTCTTCTTTTATTTTATTTTATTTTATTTTTTTGCAGAAGTCCGTCTAGTCACGTACTACTCTGGTTGGTAAGCATGGTTTGGTGGTGTACTGGTGTGTCCAGCTGGGTGTTCCTGGTTGTTCTGGGGGGGTTCCTGGTTGTTCTGGGGGGGTCCCTGGCGGCGGACCCCTGCCTCATCATCAGCGAGGTGAACGCAGACAACCCCAAGCTGGACACTACAGAGTTCGTGGAGCTGTACCACACGGGCGGCCAGCGCGCCCCCCTGGACGGCTACACCCTGGTCTTCTACAACGGCAACGGCAACGTGGCCTACAAGGTGCTGGACCTGAAGGGCCAGGCCACGGACGAGAGGGGCTTCTTCCTGGTGGGCTCGGTGGACCTGAGGCCCAAGCCCTCCATCCTGCTGCCCCCCAACACCGTCCAGAACGGGCCCGACGCCATCGCGCTGTACCGCAGCGGGGCGGCCCGCTACACGGAGAAGATGAACGCCACGGCGGTGGGGCTGGTGGACGCCGTGGTGTACATGACCCGCTGGACCAGCAGTGCCGAGGTGCTGGCCGAGGTCCTGACCCCCGGACAGAGGCCCTTCGTGGAGGACGAGGCCAGCCACGAGGGCGACGAGTCCATCGAGAGGTGCCTCCTCTCCGCGGACGCCTGGACCTTCCAGCTGGCGCCGCCGTCGCCCGGGCAACGCAACCGCTGCACGCCACCGGCCCCGCCCCCTGGCCAGCCCCTCATCAGCGAGCTGAAGCTGGGCGGCGGGCTGGCCAACGGGTGGGTGGAGCTGACGGGGGTCCAGGGGGCGGGGCCGCTGGTGCTGGTGGTGCTGGACCGGGCGGGGGTGACGACGGTCAGAGTCGACGTGGACAACGCCAGGGACGCCATGGTTACCGTGGAGATAGAGAAGAGCTTCATGAAGGGTGAATGCAGCCACACTGTCAATACCGTTACATTCACTTGGCTAACGTCATAACCGTTACATCACATTCACTTCGCTAACATCACTATCATCACATTCAGGTCACTAACATCACTATCATCACATTCAGGTCACTAACATCACTATCATCACATTCAGGTCACTAACATCACTATCATCACATTCAGGTCACTAACATCACTATCATCAAATTCAGGTCACTAACATCACTATCATCACATTCAGTTTGCTAACACCTTTTCCATTAAAGCACACAGCGAACATCATCACCATCGCAACACACATAACGGCTGGCTAAACGTATCATATATAAAATCATGTATAATATACAATATGATCACACGGCTCTTCTCAATGCTGTAGAAAGCTCCGTTCATTTGCAGGGGCCTTCCTGACTTCCTCAATTCTTTTTTTGATAATTGACATTGCTAAGCATATAATGACCGCTGTCAAGGAAAGTGGATGTTTCGCCTCTGATTCACGTCTTTCGTATCACTCAGCAAATAGTCTGGTAATTTATAAATCCCAGCGTATTCGTTTGCTAAGCGACGTCAACGTCTTTGGCAAACAATTTCTCTGCTGATCAACACTACGAATGGTAACAAATAAATAGTAAAAAGACACACTGTGTTTTTAGGCCGTGTTTTAGCCGTGTAATAAGTGGGATAATCTATAAGCGAGACACCTCCACTTCGCGTCGGTGTCGCTGTTCGCCCTGTCGGGGCTTATTTCCAGATAATGGCGTTCTATACATTATCCCTTACATATACAATGCCTGTGTTGCTAGGAGACGAGGCAGGCGCGGTGGCGCTCTACGGCGGCCAGGCGGCGGACTTCCTGGTGGGCAGCAGCCTCAACCACTCCCAACCAATCGATGCCTTCGTGTTCTCGGGGCGCGGAGGAGTGCCCAGCGACAACCTGACCGAGACCCTCGTACCTGGGAGACCCCCCTACCAGCTCAGCCCCATGTGAGACCTGTTCTTCTGCCTGTCTGTGTGTGTCCATCTGTCTGTTTCCTCTGCCTGTCTAATGTGATTGCCGTCTTGGTAGGGCGCTCTTGTGTTTGAAGGGTCCGGTATGAACGACCTGTCCTTTCCTTACTGTGTCCTGCAGTCTGCGGGAGGGGGGAGTGTACCTGAGCCGGTGTGGGGTGGCCCCGGGCCCCCGGGACCCAGGGGTGTTCTGGGAGGCCCCCCAGACCCCCAGCATGCCCAACAACTGTCCCTGGCCTCGCACCTGTCCCCAGAGCCCTGGTGAGTCTCCAGGTCTCTGTCTCTCATTCTGTCTCCTTGTCTCATGATCCCTGTCTTCTAGCGTTAATCTCTTACGCTTCTTCTGTCTCCTATTCCCGGTCTCTGTCTCCTGGCCTCCTAGTCCCGGTCTCTTAGACCTTCTGTCTCTTAGTCTCCTAGTCCCTGTCTCCTAGTCTTGGTCTCATAGGTCCTCTGTCTCTAAGCCTGTCTCCTTGCCCTGTCTCTTATTCCACAGTCTCTCAGTCTCCTAGTCCTTCTTTCTCCTAGCATCCCAGTCCCTCTGTCATCTAGTCTCTGTCTCCTATCTCCTAGTCTGTCTCCTAGTCCTCCAGTAACTCTGTCTCCTAGTCCCTGTCTCATGTCTCCTAGTCCGTCTCCTAGGCCCAGTCTCCTACTCCCTCTGTTTCCTGGTCCCCCTTTGCTTGTCTCCAGGTACCTGTGTCCTAGTCTCCTAGCCTGTCTCCTCGTCTCCTCACCCCTGCCCACCCTCCCTGTCTCCCAGGCCCCCCCGGGCAGCACCGCGCCCCCCCCCCTGCCCCCTGTCTCCTAGTCTCCTAGTCTCCTCGTCTCCTTACCCCTCCCCCTCCCTGTCTCCCAGGCCCCCCCGGGCAGCACAGACGCCCCGCCCCACCTGTCCCCCTGTCTCCTAGTTTCCTAGCCTGTCTCCTTACCCCTCCCCCCTCTCTCTCCCAGGCCCCCCGGGCAGCACCGACGCCCCGCCCCACCTGCCCCCCTGGGGCCGCGGGGACTTCGTCATCAACGAGCTGAACGCCGACAGCCCCGGCGCGGCGGAGGACGGCGAGTACGTGGAGCTGTGGCACCCGTCGGGCCGCCGCGTCTCCCTGGCCGGCCTCTGGCTCCTCCTCTTCAGCGCCCACGACAACCGGCCCTACCGCGAGATCAGCCTGAGCGGCCACTTCACCACCGCCCGCGGCTACTTCCTGCTGGGCAGCGACCGGCTGGTGCCGGCGCCCTCGCTCCGCCTGCCGCCCAACACCATCCAGAACGGGCCGGACGCCGTGGCGCTCTACCGCAGCCCCGACGGACCCCCGTCCTCCCTGCGGTCGGGGGTGCCCACGGCGGGCCTCCTGGACGCCGTGGTGTACCGCCTCAAGGGCTCCGACAAGGAGGCACGGACGCTGAGCGACGCGCTGACGCCGGGACAGCTCCCCCTGCTGGAGGACGCCAGCGTGCTGCCCGGGGACGAGGGGCTCAGCCGCTGCGGGGGGCTGCACCCTGCCGACCTGTCCGCCTTCGCTGTGAGGAAACCCTTATTCATATGTTCCTTAATCACTGTTACTGTCTTACTGTCAGTTATCACTGTTACTGTCTGTCCTTTATTTCTGTTACTGTCTGTCCTTTATCACTGTTACTGTCTGTCCTTTATTACTGTTACTGTCTGTCCTTTATTACGTTACTGTCTGTCCTTTATTACTGTTACTGTCTGTCCTTTATCACTGTTACAGTCTGTCCTTTATCACTGTTACTGTCTGTCCTTTATTACTGTTACTGTCTGTCCTTTATCACTGTTACAGTCTGTCCTTTATCACAGCTACAGTCTGTCCTTTATCACAGCTACAGTCTGTCCTTTATCACAGCTACAGTCTGTCCTTTATCACAGTTACAGTTTGTCCTTTATCACAGCTACAGGTGATTCTTTCTCACAGTTTCAGTCTTTAGTTAGTCATAGCTGCAGCCCTTTATCACAGTCATCATAACTTACATCTGGTTTAGAGTAGACTGATGTAGCTGGGCTTCTTCAACTCATGAAAAAAAAGATTCTTACGTAATAATATGTAATTAGCGGATTTCACGTGTTACCGTTATAGGCCATTCGACTGTTGCATGTAGCATGTTCATTTGAATCTGGCATTATTGTCAGTTTTGTGTGAGTGCAGTCGTGTTCTAACATGTGTCCGTCACATGACATGACTTGGCGGCAGGTGGCCCCCCCCACTCCTCTGAGGGAGAACGTGTGTCCCCCGCCCCCGCCCCCCCCAGAGGGAGTGGTCGTCAACGAGGTGTCAGTCGCCCGCTGGACCAATCAGAGCCGGCAGCAGGGGTCGTTCGTGGAGCTGGTGGGCCCGCCCCTCACGCCCCTGAAGGGTCTGGTGCTGCTGGCTCTGGGGGAGGAGGACCGCGGCGCCGCCATCTTAGCTCTGCCACTGACCGGCTCCACGGACAGCAGGGGCTTCTACCTGGTGGGCAACGTCACCGGGGCAGGTAACCACACCGCCTTAATGCCCTCTCAGGGTCTGGGTGTCAGAATGTGTTGCTTTCTCTCTGTTTCCAGTGAGGGCTGAACGCTTAATCAAATTCAAACCGACATAGCGATGTAATAGAACGCGATTTGCAAATCGCAAAGGCTACGATAAAAGAAAAGAGAAAGATTAGGATTTATTATTATTTATTTTATTGAGGTTTGTTACTGTTACTGACTGGAGATCAGTAAGATCCGTATTTTAGTAAACTAAAATTTTATTTTAGTTTCACAATTCAATAGTTAATTGAAGATGTTATAATATCAATTGCTGCATCAATTCATCTCAACACATAGCCCTGGCCTAAAGGAAAGAGCAGTTTATCCGGTTCACACTGAGAGGTAGCTTACATAGTCCTTATTTAGCATGTTATGGTCATTAGCATATAAGCCCACACACACGCATACTGTAGCACTGTGGGGAATGTATCATTAAAAGGTAGTTAGCATGTTGGGTGAGCATAGTCACTTAGCATGGTGGGATTTATGGCATGTTACTAACCAAAAATATTTTCTCTCTCTTCCCCCTCCCCCGCCAGACCAGAGTTTCCCAGAAGGCACCACGGTGCCAGCGAGGGGGGGCGTGGCTCTGTGTCATGGCGTGTTCAGCGTGTGCCGCGCGGTGGCATCCCGGGGTCTGGTGAACGTCAGCAGCATCAGGGACTCTGTGGTGTTCAGCCACCACCAGGCCCTGCTGCTCAGCCTGGGAGCCAGCATGGGGGAGCAGGTCCTGCCTGCACCCAGGTGAGGGAACGAGGGAACGAGGGGGGAGGATGGACGTATGGATGGAGGGGTATGGAAGGAGGAGTAGATGGGTTACGCCGCATTCACACTGCGCGCGTCCGTTGACGGATGACGGATGGCGTGTCTGACGTATGGGGGACGTGATCTGATTGGCCGACGGATCCGTCGCTGCCTGAAAAGTTGAACATTTCTCAACTTTTTGACGTTTATGTCCTTCCTTGTGGTGTTATCTCTACTCTTCATTGTGTGTGTGTGTGTGTGTGTGTGTGTGTGTGTGTGTGTGTGTGTGTGTGTGTGTGTGTGTGTGTGTGTGTGTGTGTGTGTGTGTGTGTGTGTGTGTGTGTGTGTGTGTGTGTGTGTGTGTGTGTAGGTCCGTGCAGGCAGGCCCGGTCTCTCTCAGTCGCTGTACGTGCTGTCAGCCCAGAAGCCCCACCTCCTGGACTAGCTCCGCCCCCACGCCTCGCACCACCAACCTGTGCCCTAGCTCCGCCTTCTCAAGCAGTATCGACCTATGCCTGGGCCCATTGGCCAGTGATTGGCAGGACCACTCGGCCAGTAAGACCAGAGATTCTGCCCGACCCATATAACCACATTCAGCTCTAGTGCTGATGCTACCAATATCACCACTGCTAATGCTATCTCTACCGTTACTGCTACATTAAGCTCTACTGCTGATGCTACTATATCTTTGCTGCTAATGCTACCACTACCTCTAATGCTATTATAATGATATGATAATAATATGTACAACTTCTAATGGTACTTCTATTGCTAACCCTCATGCTACCACTATTGCTACTGCTAATGTGACTATTATATAAACTGCTACCATTAGCTTCCAAATATTACTGCTATATTGAGTGCTACTGCTACATTGAATGCTACAACCAATGCATTATCAACATGTATCAAATTACGTAGAAGACCATGGTGTCCCTTGACTGATGATTAAGATTAGACACCCACCAAACTATACACTTCTAATTGTGTGTATGTGTGTGTGTGTGTGTGTGTGTGTGTGTGTGTGTAGACTGCAGTGACCTCCTCCTACAGGGTAGCAGGGTAGCAGAGGTGGCCGGGTACTTGGAGCAGAGCTGCCACTGTGGCATCAGCGCCCTCTACCTGCAGGGTAAGAAATAACGTACAAGATATATGTATATATATATATATATATATATATATATATATATATATATATATATATATATATATATACACACTTAATATTACACACACCCCCTCTACCCGCAGTGTTTATTTATCATTATTAGGATTGTCTTTATTACTGTTATCCACAGAAGCCAGTGAGGCCATAATCTCATTATGGCTTGATTCTGAAATGTTCTGGGAAAGGTTCCCAGTGGAGCCTGTGTGATGTGTTCAATGAATACACCATTAAAGGAGCGATCATTTGGGATGTAGAAAACAATAACGACATGTGTAGATGTCTCTCCTTAAAGTGTTGTGTACACACAAACCACAGACACACACACGCACGCACGATGACAACAGTTTGAAGACTCAATATACAGAGTTTATATATGCCGCTTTTCCACCGACAGTACCAGCTCAACTCGCCACGACTTAGTGCAGCACGACTTGGTTTGGTTACAGGCACGTCGCGTTTCCATCTAAAAAAGTACCTCTCCAACGTGGGCGGGTCGTCATTAGGTTTTAATCCCGGGGTACAGGATTCCCGGGAAATCTGATCAAGACTATTTCCTGATTCCCGGAAAGAATATGATGGGAAATTAAATTAAATAAAAAACACAATAACTGCACATCTATTGTCATATGGTAACGTTGATGGAGGCGAAAATCGAGCCCTGGGAAAGGAATGACACAAAAACGAAACAGCGAAACGCTGATCCGTGTCCCCCTTGGGAGCCGGCCCGTGGACTCCAGCCACGCCGGACACACACAACCACGCCCGACACACACAACCACGCGCAACCTAAGTCTAGCCCCGGGAAATGAGCGACACACAGGGCGAAACGCTGATCCATGTCCCCCTTGGGAGCGGGTCCTTGGACTCCAGCCACGCCGGACACAACTTAACTTCGAGTGATTATTCCCGTTTGCAGCCGCTGGCCAATCAGTTGCCAGCAGCCTGTTTACGTCATACAAAAGTACCTGCTCAGCTCGCTTGGAACCTCGACGGAGGTGCTACAAAAAAAAGTACCAGGTACCAGGTACTTTTTTTGGCAATGGAAACGCAAAAAATGGCGGGCCAAGTCGAGGCGAGTCGAGGCGAGTTGAGCTGGTACTGTCGATGGAAAAGGGGCAATAGAGTGTAAAAGAACTGTGAACTTTCGGGTCTAATTTTGGTAAACCATTTAGTAACCAATGGTTTCCATGGTGACTTGCAATTGCTGTGATGTCATCTCCAGGCTTCAAGTTCTGGTGCGTGTCAAGCTGGCTCAGGGTCAAGGGCAGCATGATGGCTCTGTCGGCCCACCAGAAGACCCTCATCCTGCAGACCTCCTCCTCACACCTCCCCCCTCCCCACGGAGAGGGCAGCTGCTCCGCCCCCAGCGCGGACCCCCACACCAGCACGGGTCAGCTTCTACCCCTTACAGATCTACAGTCTATCCATCTCTTAACCTTCTAGCTTCTACCCCTTACAGATCTACAGTCTATCCATCTCTTAACCTTCTAGCTTCTACCACTTACAGATCTACAGTCTATCCATCTCTTAACCCTCTAGCTTCTACTGCAAACAGATCTACATTCTTACCATCTCTTAACATTCTAGCTTCTACCCCTTACAGATCTACAAGCTATCCATCTCTTAACCTTCTAGCTTCTACCCCTTACAGATCTACAATCTAACCATCTCTTAACCTTCTAGCTTCTATTGCCTACAGATCTACAATCGACCATCTCTTAACCCTCTAGCTTCTACTGCCAACAAATCTACAATTGAACCATCTTTTAACCTTCTAGCTTCTACCGCCCACAGATGTGGTCTTTTTTTTTTTGAAGGGCTGGTATAACCGGTCTGATCTGGGCTAGTCTAGGCTAGTCTAATTTACACCGCAGACGTTTTAGATGCGTTTTTTAGTCGGCTGTCAGACGTCCGACTTCAGCTAGAGATAGAATTCATTCAAACTAGTTCACTGATTTACACCGGCAGCGTTTTACGCCCGTCTCACGGCAGACCAAAGCTTAACTTACACTTCACTTCTATTTTGTTATGATGTTATCTGATGAATCTTGAAAATATAGCCAAATAAACGGCGGCGGTGTGAATTGATATGCCTACGTTACGCCTACGTTACGCTCACGTCTCTCTCTCGCCTGCGGTGTAAATTCCCCTTAAGTCTAATTACACTGGTCTGAATGTATTTTAATTGTGTGGTCTTATCTGATCTGAATGTAATGTAATTGTGAGGTCCTAATTGTGTCCCTCTAATCGTGTGGTCCCTCTTGTCTGAATGTAATGTTATTGTGGGATCCCTCCGGTCTGGTTGTAATGTAGCGGTCTGTTCTGTTGCAGAGTCTGCGCTGAGGCTCCAGGTGGGTCTGGCCCTGGGTCTAGTGGTCCTGCTGGGGCTCGTGGCTGCTCTGGTCACATACCTCTACAAGAAGAGGTAGAGTCTCACTCTCTCTCTCCCTATCACTCTCTCACTTCTCTCGGCCTCACTCTCTTTTTGTTCTCGTTCCTTTGATCCTTTGTTCTTTTGTTATTTCTCTTTCTCTTTCTCTCTCTTTCAGAGTTCAAGGGTTGTATTTGTCTTACACACAGTATACACAGTATAACACAGGGTCAATTCCGACAGGGAAACTCCCTATGACGTGGCAAGCAAAAAATACGTATAAGGAGATATCAAATTGTTAAGAGTCACAAATAGACTGAGGTCTGAATCATCTCCATAGTCTCGCAGACGTTGACAAAGAGGTTGTTGGTGTCCTGGCACCATGTTGCAAAGTCACCAACCTCTGTAAGCATTCTCATTGTTGTTGGAGGTTCAACGGTGGTGTCACCTGCAACCTCAAATACTGTGTTTGGCCACAGTCTTTTTCTCTCCTACCCCTCTCTCTCTCTCCATCTCTTGACTTTATCTTGGAAGTGAAGTTATTACAATTTTGGAATATGTTTGCGAAATTATTTTTGTAGTTACAAGTTTGGTCAACAAGGAGGCACTGTTCTCTAAACGGCATGGTGAGCTCTGTTTGGTGTTTGTGTCGCCCCCTGCAGGCGGCCACTGAACTACCACTCCATGGAGCTCAGCGAGCACAGAGATGGTCTGTCTGAGTTCTGAACTGGCACAGCGATCAGCTCCCGCTCACCTCTAAAGGAACCAATCAGGGCCCAGCTGCTGCAGAGCGGCACGTAACAATTAAGAACACTGGAAAGACTGAACGGGATTTAGTGCTATTCAACGTGGTTTAATGTTGTTTAGCGTAACTTACCGCTAAATAACATTACGTAGCATTAAATAACACATTTTAACATTATTTAATGTGATCTCACGTTTTTTGACATTAATAAGCCTTACCTAAAGTTATTCAGCAGTATTCAACAATTTAAAACGTGAATTAACACGGGAATTTACACCATACAAGAACATGAAAGGATGGTTTAAAAAGAATACTACTTGAGGTCTGTTTCGAAAAGTGTGTGTGTGTGTGTGTGTGTGTGTGTGTGTGTGTGTGTGTGTGTGTGTGTGTGTGTGTGTGTGTGTGTGTGTGTGTGTGTGTGTGTGTGTGTGTGTGTGTGTGTGTAAGACCAATTTTAGCACACGGTTTACAGTAATTTGTTTTACTCTACTTTCATCTAATGTGTGTGTGTGTGTATGCGGAGGGGGTTTTGTGTATGTATGGGGGGTATTGTGTGTGCGTTTGTGAAGGGGAGTTTTGTGTGTGTGTTTATGGGGAGGGGGGGTTGTGTCTGTGTGGCTCATGTCTGTTGTAATTCATGTTTAACGAAGGGAAAATAACGTGAAAAAAATGTTTTAATTTGATACCTGAGTAATAATCTTTTGTTCCATGAATATATATATATTTACCTTTCTGTATATTAACCCTAACCTTTATGTTGTTTTCTAACATTCGTCTTTAACACGCCTGGAACTTGAAATAATGACCTTTTTGAAACACCCTAACTTTTAACACACTTCACTGATGAAGACAAGAATATTTGCAAATCGTTTTGAGTTGCTTCTTATTGACATTTGTTTTAAATGATTAATAATTGTCTATGACGTTTATGAAATCACGCAAAGGTAAAAGAACATTTTAAATTATATAACTTTTTAATTGTTTTGTTTTTGAATAAGTCATGTTTTTTGTTGCCTTCCCAAAGGTACGTTTGCTCAGCTCATGCACTGTGGAAATTATTTTTGAAATAAAATATATTTTTCTGATGAGCAACAGAATTGTTAGCATTTGTGATCCAACCACACACACAAACTGTAATCCTGTAATCATGCTCAGCTGCAGGCTCCGTGCTTGCACAGAGTGAAAGATTATATTAGGCCACCAAGCTCTTCTGAGACCAATCTGTTAATTATCCCCAGAGTCAACACGAAACATGGGGAAGCAGGATTTAGTTACTATGCAACAAATAGCTGGAATAAACTCCCTGAGGATTTAAGACTTGCCCCAACTCTGACAGCTTTTAAAACAAGACTGAATACTTTTATGTTTGCTTTAGCTTTCTGCTAATTCTTAAATCTACAATGCTTTTTTAATTTTGCCTTTATTTTCTATCTTTTTTAAATTTTATTACTAACTTTGCCTTTATTTTCTATTTTTACCAGAGAGATACATGATCTGATACCAGAGAGACTGGGTTAGAGTCCTAGGATCTGGGTTGGAGTCCCAGAGAAAGGACCAAGTTCCTTTAGGTCGGGTCGGAGTCCCGACATGGGTAAGGCCCAAGTTCCTTTAGGTCGGGTTGGAATCCCGACGTGGGTAAGGACCAAGTTCCTTTAGGTCGGGTTGGAGTCCGACATGGGTATCAGAGACTGTTGATCTTAAATACATTGCACTTTCTAAAATGCTTTTTTTTTTAACTTTGCCTTTATTTTCTATCTATTTTACTTTTTTTACTTATCTATTATTTGATTTTATTGTATGACAATGTTTATATGTGAAGCACTTTGAATCTGCCTTGTGTATGAAAAGTGCTATATAAATAAAGTTGCCTTGCCTTGCCTTGAACTATTTAAACAACAATTTAATCATTTAAATCTCTTCATAGTCATTAAGCAGATGCTTTTATCCCGAGTGGTGACACACAGAAGTGAGGCTGAGAACAACTCTAATTTGGTGTCAAAACTTCAAAGAATAACTGAGAGGATAGGAATCAGAGATACACGCTTAGTAATTTATTTTATCAGTGGTACCTGTTAAATGTTATTGTACAAATCAACCAAATGTGAGGTTATATGTGAACCTGACCATGAGAGCTGTACCCTAAATGTTACCGTCAGCAGGAGACTGAAGGTGTGCATGTGTTTACAGTATCATCGCATGTTCAAACAATGAAGCGTTTCGAGGTGCATTTCTTCTGCACAGGAAGACACGAGGTTAGAGACAGGAAACTGTTGAAGGAGATAGTTTCCTTCTCGCCCCTTGCCAAACTGTCTGTGCGTGAGTGAGTGAGAGCAGTTGCACCGCGAGGAACCTTGGATTGAGCCTTCTAGTGATTAACAAAGTAAGAGTGAACAGGATCTCTGCAGAACCGACTGATGGTGAGTAGGTCCACAGTCTTCAGGACTCTGTTTAATATGAATATGATCATGTTTGTTTGGAATTGAATGAAAGCCTACATCTTCTGATTTCACACCACCTCGACAATTACATTTTCTAAATGATGAGACTTTTTGGATTATTTATAGGTGACATATTATACCACCAGGTCTGTGTAATGGCCAATCACACTCACACCTGATGGTATAATATGTCTCCTTTAAGAAAATACTAATTATATCATGTATATATTATATAGCCTATATATATATTATGTATTATAACCCTCATATAACCACACATTAAATTATATGTTGGCCTAATTAAAATAATATAAAAACACGTTGATACAATATAAAATGGTACATATGGTATGTAGAAGTATGGTATGGCAGTAACTATCATGTTTAGTTCACCGACCTGTTTCCATGGTAACGTAAACACCACTTGTAACGGATGAAGATGTGTTTGTATGATGCAACGGAAGTTGAGGTTATCTTTGTGCATTCCTTTGTCACTGTTTGACATTTATCACAGCTACAGTCTGTCCTTTATCACAGCTACAGTCTGTCCTTTATCACAGCTACAGTCTGTTATTAATAGTAGCAACAGGCTGTTCTTTATCACGGCTACAGTCTGTGTTCTATCACAGCTACAGGCTGTCTCTATCACAGCTATGGGCTTCACTTTATAAAGCTACATTCTGGCATTTATAACAGTAACAGTCTGCCCTTTGTCACAGTTACAGTCTGTTATAAATAACAGTTACAGTCTGTCCTTTATCACAGTAACAGTCTGTCCTTTTCACATCTACAGTCTATCCTTAATCACAGTTACCGATGTCCTTCGTCACATCTCCAGGCTGTCCTTTTATCACATGTGGTCACATGTGGACCCATTTACACACGGCGTTGGATCCCTCACAGCTCCTCCTGACTCCCTGTGCAGGTGAACCTGGAGCTGGCCTGCGGGGGCGGAGCAGCGAGCACCTGTCCAGGTGGGCAGTGAGGGGCCCATGCAGCGCGGCGGCCAGCAGTACGAGGCCCTGCTGGGCCGCAGCGAGAGAGTCACATGGCAGAGAGACTGCTACATGGACCTCCAGTCCAACCCCAGTGGACCCTCCTCCAAGACCGACAGAGACGCCCATGGTAGGCAGCACTCCTCGGGGTCGTGGGTCCTTACCGGATGCAAGATGTGTTGGGTGTGTTGAGATGTGATTATATTGGATGTGTTTATATTGGGTGTGTTGAGATGTGTTTATATTGGATGTGTTTATATTGGGTGTGTTGAGATGTGATTATATTTGGTGTGTTCACATGTGGTCACATTGGATGTGTTCATATTGGATGTGTTGACATCTGTTTACATTGGATGTGTTTGAGTTCACATTGGATGTGTTTGTGTTCATATTGGGTGTGTTTATGTTGGATGTGTTTGTGTTCATATGGGGTGTGTTTACATTGGATGTGTTTGAGTTCACATTGGATGTGTTTCCATTGGATGTGTTGGTGTTCATACTGGGTGTGTGGCTCTCAGGATCCGTGTGGGTCCTTCAGCACCAGCAGCAGCTCCAACGCTTCACCTCCGCCACCTTCCTGCGGCGGATGCTGGTCCACCTGCGGGGGCAGGAGCTACTGAGCGTTGTGGAGGAGATGAGGGTGGAGGATGGCGGAGGGAGGCCGGTGGAGGAGCAGATCATGACTCTTCTCTCCCTGCTCGCCAGCAAAGCCCCCCAAGGCCCAGACGCCCTTCAAGCCTTTGTGGAGAACTCAGACTCCCATGAGGCCCGGCTCATCCTGATACATGGTACCGCCTTCTCAAACTCTCTCCTGTTTCCTGTTTTCTCTCCTGTTTCCCACCGCCCATTTCCCATTCCTACATCCGCCTGTAGAATGTAAAATGTAGAATGTAGAATGCTAGTTTAACCATGAAACAATGGCTCGGGTTTAAGGGGTTGAAATTCTAGTTTCACAACATTTGGAGAAAAACATCTGAAGGAACTAACTGGCACTAATCAGGGAATTGCTGAAGGGGCTTTAATGTGACAGCGTTATCTCTCTTGCCCCTCTCCACCTGTTCGGAATGCAAATCAAAATATTATGTGACACAATATTACAATTCGGAATCAAGAAACATTTGATTGTCCGTACGACGCGACCTACAAGAATACTTTAGTCTAAATGCATATATAAAGAATCAATCACACATTAATAATAATTATCATTATAATAAATAAATAATAACATGCAGAAAGAAAACTTCAGAAGGAGTCTGTAAACAACCGCAGGTAAAGTCTTGTGGTCCATTGCCTGCAGCAGTCAGCCCAAAACGTGAGTACCAGCCACTAAGTCACTCGACCTCCATGTTCCCTCCTGCAGACCACATGGTGAAGGAGCACCAGGCAGTGCTGCTCCAGAAGCTTGCTACCTCCAGGGACCGAGTGTACTGCGCCCCCCCCAGCCTGAGCAGCGCCTCCCGGGCCCTGCTGCTGGTCGACGGGCTCTCCAACCTCCAGCAGAAGGAGCACGACCTCATGCAGGTCAACACCTCGCGGGGCAGCAGGAGGAGCCACCTCCGTCCACTGGCGTTGGCCAAGCTGATGGAGCCCCTGACCCGGGTCAGCTCCTCCCCGAGGGTGTCTCTCACCGTGGGCGTGGCCGGCATCGGCAAAACGGCGTTGGTCCGGCAGTTTGTCGTCCAGTGGTGCCTGCGGAAGGTGTGCAGCGACGTCAGCTTCGTCCTGCCCCTGTCCTTCTGGGAGCTGAACTCCCTGGAGAAGGTGTCCGCCGAGAGGCTGGTGAAGCTGGCCTTCCCGCACCTGAGCGACCCGGCCCTCGTCCTGAGCGGGGCCTGTCGGACACTCTTGATATTCGACGGTCTGGACGAGTTCCGCTGCAGGTTGAACTTCTCGGACGCGTCCACGTGCAGCGACCCGAGGAAGGAGGTGAGTGTGGAGGACCTGGTGACCAACATCATCCGGGGGAACCTCCTGCCCAACGTGTCGGTGTGGCTGACGTCGCGCTCGGCCCACGCGGCGCTCATCCCGGTGGGACTGGTGGACCGGCTCACCGAGGTTCCCGGGTTCACCCCTCAGGACATCCACACCTTCCTCCACCACGGTCTGCCGGAACGGGACACGGCGAGTCAGATCTGGGCTCACCTGGAGTCCCACAAGTTCCTGATGGTGATGTCCTACATCCCCTGTGTCTGCCAGATCGTGATGGACACCCTGAATTACCTCCTGCAGAAGGGCTCGCCGGACAGCCTCCCCAGGACCTGCACAGAGCTCTACGCACACTACTGTGCCATGAACGCCGAGGCAGGGGAACCTCGAGGCCGGGAGCCCATGAGGATGGAGCAGGTCCAGGCCAGCCAACGCAAGCTCCTGGGACCCCTCGGCCGCCTGGCCTTCTACGGACTCATCAAACACAAGTACACGTTCGGCGAGCAGGACCTCCGGACGCACGGGGTAGACCTGCCGTCCGCGCAGAGCAGCCTGGGAGCAGGCCTCCTGGCGCGGGAGGAGTCCGCCATCTTCGTGGCGTACCGCTTCACCCACCTGACGGTGCAGGAGTTCCTGGCGGCCACGTTTTACCACGTGTCCTCCAAGCGGGCCATCTTCGACCTGTTCTCCGAGAGCGCCATGTCGTGGCCCAAGCTGGGCTTCCAGAACCACTTCAGGAACGCCCTGCAGCGGTCGCAGCAGGACGACGGCGGCCACCTGGACGTGTTGGTGCGGTTCCTCGCGGGCTTGCTGTCTCCCAGCGTCACCAAACCTCTGGCAGCGCTGCTGGGGAAGGACGACTGCAGCCAGCAGGTCTGGGCCGGGGGCTTCCTCCAGAGCCTGCTGGGTCCGGCGGGCGGCTCGGAAGGGGGTGCAGCCGTCTCCTTGAGGGAGGTCAACCTGGCCTACTGCCTCCAGGAGCTGAAGCACACGGAGCTGCTGAGGAAGGTGGAGGAGGCGCTGAGCAGCGGCAGCCTCGCCGGGACCCTGAGCCGATCCCACTGCGTTGCGCTGGCCTACCTGCTGCAGGTGTCTCCGGAGTGCCTCCAGGAGACCAACCTGTCGGACTGCCTCAACTACTCCACCGTCAAATGTCTGCTGCCGCAGCTGCTGTACTGCACCCATCTGAGGTCAGATATCTATCACTCCATCAATCAGGCATTTAGTCATTTAGCCGACGCTTTCATCGATAGCGACCCACAGTGAGTAGGACGGGTCATGAAGGCGAGGGATTAGGGGGCATCTTGCTCTATGAGCCCTTCTGTTGCAGACATAGGGGATCGAACCCAGTACCCTTCTGCTGGGAGTCGAACCCCCGTGACCGCTAGACCCTGAGAGTAATAACTATTCATAATTTGTTTAGCCACTCATTTAGTGTGACAAATATTTAGGTGAGGCGGTAAAGCACGAAGAGGTCAGTATTGAAGTGATGTGTGGAAGTATAGATGTATAGATGTACCGATGAATGGCTGTATATAGATGAATGGATGTATGGATGTATCGACATATGGATGTATGGATGTATGACAGATGGATGTTGCTATCCATTGGTGAAACAGATCATCTGTGTTTGCAGGCTGGAGAACAACCACTTCAAAGACAATGTGATGGAGCTGCTGGGAAGCCTGCTGAGTGCCAAAGACTGCCAGGTCCAGAAGATCAGGTCAGGCTCTGAAGTGGAGCATCAGTCCCAACGGGCAAACGAAAAAAGTCCACCACTTTCATGGGGTTTTTGCAGTGCAGTTACGCTGAAGAAATGTGCAATCTCCTCTCTACCTTAAGACTGATTAGTTAACCACTGTTTCCTTCACTCTTCTTCTTCTGCTGCAAGTTTAGTTTAACGTGACGTTGATGTTGGTCGATATCGTTCACGCCAACACACAAGTATGTCCTTTTAGGATGTCCTTGTTTTTTTACTGACTAGCTCTGTGAGTCAAATGTCCTCGCCCTCCCTCCAGTTCGGCTCATTATTATTATGTCACGTTTTAAACCAAACCATCCTCTCTTCTCCTCCTCCCTCCTCCCTCCTCCCTCCTAGTCTGGCGGACAACTCCATTGGTAACCTCGGAGCGAAGGCTCTGAGCCGAGCCCTCCTCGTCAATCGGACCCTCACCGCACTAGAGTAAGGCCCTATAAACGAGTAATCCAATAAGTATTATGTAATATATGATGTTTATAATAACCCTAACCCTCACCACACTAGAGTGAGGCCCTATAAATGAGTAATGTAGTAAGTCATATGTAATATATGATGCTTATAATAACCCTAACCCTCACCACACTAGAGTAAGGCCCTATAAACGAGTAATGTAATAAGTATTATGTAATATATGATGTTTAGAATAACCCTAACCCTCACCTCACTAGATTTAGGCCCTATAATCTAGGAGTAATAAGTAATATGTAATATGCAATGTTTAACCCTAAAACTTACAATACTAGTGACATCATATAATCTAGTAATATACTAAGTAATATGTAACATACATGTAATAATCATAAAGAGAGATGAGAGAGATGTGGATATTTACATTTTACTAGATGTGTACAGGACTTATTATGAGGATGCATCACATCTCACAGCTGTGGATGTTTCTTCTCAGTCTCCGCAGCAACAACATCGGAGCCAAAGGCGCCCGTTTTCTGTCTGAAGCGCTGAAGATGAACCAAATCCTGGTGTCCATCAAGTGAGATCTGCGTCAACACACTCATCCATACGTATATATCTATAAGTGTATTGATCCGTTGGGTCAGCTTAACGGGTTGTTCTGGCGGTAGTTTCCAGAACAACAACATCGGGGAGGAGGGGACGCGGGCGCTGTCCGACCTGCTGCTCGTCAACCGCAAACTGGTCTCGCTCAAGTGAGTCGGCTCCTTCTTGAACCAGTTTAAGATGTGATTTGACACCAGTTTCAGCGGTGATGAAACTAGTGTAAAGAGGGACGAAAATGCTATCAAGATGTGATTCAAACCTAGTTTTCAGATGTGGTATACAAAACTAGATTCAGATCTTGAATCAGAAACCAGCAGTTTACTGCAGAGTTGGTTGTATTGTAACAGTCAGAAGGTGTTGTGTACTAGCATGTCAGAGCTCGCTGAGTGTGTGTGGTGACGGCTGGTTTATCGTGTCTGCAGCATTGATTGCCTGATACATCCCAGGTGTACAGCCTCCACTTACCCAAGTGGAGGCTATCCAATCAGACTCAACACCAGGGAAGGCTGCTTAAACCAACTGTCCACCACACACACCCAACACAGATGTTTTACAAAACCAGTTTTAGATGTGATTTAAAAACTCTTTCAGATGTGAATTTAAAAGGATTTTAAGTATAAATAAGTATAAATAAAATGTATAAATAAACACATTTTAAAGGGAGGGGAAACCAGTTTAAAGGGTGATGAAACCAGTTTAAAGGGTGATGAAACCAGTTTTAAGTCTGATGAAACGGGTTTGCTGTTTCAGCATGCAGAACAACGCCATCGGAGCAGGAGGGGCGCGGCGCCTGGCGGAGGCACTGAAGACCAACCAGGCGCTGACGGAGTTGAAGTAACACCATCATCACATTTACATCAGCTCACTAATTGTTAAAGTACCTCTAGTTTACAATAACATAACATTAACTAGCAGTTAACCTACTGCAAGCTAGCCATAACATAACATCAGCTCACTACAAATGTACTGCCAGCCTACCACAACAAAACATCAGCTAACTACCAGTACTCAAGTAGACCTATAATGGTTTACAATAACATGAAATTAGCTAACTACTGAAATACCTCAGAGCTTACCTTGGTGGTGATGATGTTGTTGTGTCGGTGATGACTGTGTCGGTGTTGGGTGGTGTGGTGTTGAGTGTGCTGGTGATAACGGTGCGGATGGTGTTGACTATGGTCGGTCCCTGTCAGTCTCTGCAGTAACCAGCTGGGGGACGGAGGAGCCACAGCCCTGGCCCAAGCCCTGGTGGAGAACCGCACACTCCTCTCTCTCCAGTCAGTGGTCCTCCTCCTCCTCCTCCTCCTGCTTCTCCTCCTCTACGTCCCATGTCTCCACGCTCACTGTCACTGTCTTCCCCTGGTCTCTCCTTTCTCTCACATTTTTCTTAACTATCTTTCTCTCGCTTCAGTCATTTGTCTCTCCAAGAAATATTTAGTCAAAAACAAATAACAAGCCATATTTGTATGACTCTTGCCACTATAGTAACTGTCGCTATAGTAACTCTTGTCTCCAGCCTCCAGAGTAACTCCATCAGTGACCGAGGGATGACGGCCTTGACCAGATCTCTGAGGACCAACCAGTGCCTGCAGTCACTAAAGTGAGTTGTGATACAGCCTGGTTTTAGCCCCGCTTTAGCCTGGTTCCAGCTGTGATATAGCCTGGTTTTAGCCCCACTTTAGCCTGGTTCCAGCTGTGATATAGCCTGGTTTTAGCCTAGAATAGGCTGACAATAGCTTGTCTTCAGCCCCTGAACAGGATGTGTTTTCAGAGAGCAGAAAGTCAGACAGGCTGCAAATATTAACCACATCCTGAGAGCGTGTTTTTTTGTGTGTATGCGTGTGTGTCTGAGTGTGTGTGAGTGAGATCTTGCATGCATGCACGCATGAAGAGATTAAATTTAGAGTAATTGCAGCATGCATAGTCTACCTCAGTGTTTTGCTCTGGGTCAAAACGCTCTTAATCAATCAGCCTCTCCCAGAAACCAAATTTGTCAGGTTAAACTGCTGCCATGTAGCTGGAGCTTTCCCTGCTTGCAATGGCTCCTCACCCCCGCTAGTCAGTCACAGCTACAGTCTGTCCTTTATCACAACTACAGTCTGTCCTTTATCACAGCTACAGTCTGTCCTTTATCACAGCTACAGTCTGTCATTTATCACAGCTACAGTCTGTCCTTTATCACAGCTACAGTCTGTCCTTTATCACAGCTACAGTCTGTCCTTCATCACAGCTACAGTCTGTCCTTTATCACAGCTACAGTCTGTCCTTTATCACAGCTACAGTCTGTCCTTTATCACAGCTATAGTCTGCCCATTATCACTGCCATAGTCTTTACTTCCACACAGCTATAGGCTGATCTTTATCACAGTACAGTTTGTTCTTTATCACAGCTAGAAGCTTATAATTTATCACAAATACAGTCGGTTTTTTCATCATAGTTAGTATAGCCTTCATCACAGCTTCTCTCTCCCTCTTTCCCTCACTCTCTCTATCGCTCTCTCTTTTTCACCCCCACCTTCTAGTCTGAGAGAGAACTCAGTGGGGGTGGTCGGAGCGAGGAACATGGCCGCCGCGCTCAGGGAGAACGACGCTCTACGCAACCTGGAGTGAGTCACATGACACCACCGAGGAAAGCACTTCCTGTCTGACTTTCTGTCTGGCACACTCCGAAACCCTGCGGTGATGTTCTGTGTGTGTGTGTGTGTGTGTGTGTGCCTGTGTGTGTGTCAGTCTGACTGCTAACCTGCTCCACGACGAGGGAGTTCAGGCCATCGCCGGCGCCATTGGAGTGAACCAAACACTGACCTCCTTACAGTAAGACATGCGCACACACATTGACCCACCGATGTAGGGCTGATTGTAGTATTGATAGTCGAGGACCATCACTAATGACCTTAACTATCGATACTATTCCATGACTAACCTTTGAAATCAAACAGCGCTCACGTCCCCACCCACCTCGCACACGCTTTGTGAGCGAGGTGGGTGGGATTGTTTGGACGCCTCCTGCTCAGCATCCAAACAACCCACTTACCCTTCATCCTCATTATCCACGTCATCTTCATCATCATGTGCTGTTGCTCGGGCTGATGTAATGCTGCGCCAAACAATAATGGTAGTATGGATCAGGGGAGAGGTGGTCTTATTTGCTTCCTGGGCTGGTCTCCACTATCGTTATGTTATGGGGGGGGGGGGGGGGGGGGGGGCTGTTGCTTGGGAAACCAGGAAACCCCTCCACCTCCATGTCCAGGTGGTGTTCGAGCAAGGCACCTCATCCTCACTGTCCTCTGAGTTATTGTTGCCGGGTTTTCCTGGATAACTCACTTCCTGATCCCTGGACGACTTCATATCCTGTTCCTGCAGCCTCCAGTGGAACTTCATCAAGGTCGGAGCCACCAAGGCCCTGGCCCACGCCCTCACCTCCAACACCTCCCTGGACCTCCTGGAGTAAGATCCTCCTCCACCTCTTCTTCCTCTTCCTCTTCATCTTCCTCCTCCTCTTCCTCCTGGAGTAAGATCCTCCTCCACCTCTTCTTCCTCTTCCTCCTCCTGGAGTAGGGCCTTCTTCCTCTTCCTCTTCCCCTTCCTCCACCTTATCACCGCCATCTCATCCTCTAACAGTTAACTCAATGTGTGTGTGTGTGTGTGTGTGCAGCCTCCAGGAGAACTGTATCGGTGATGAGGGGATGGTGTGTCTGGCCAACGCCCTGAAGACCAACTGCTCTCTGAAGATCCTGTGGTCGGTCCCCAAATACCAAAACTCATCCATCCATCCATCCATCAACATCCTCTTACTGACTGGTGTGTGTGTGTGTGTGTTCAGTCTCCAGGGTGTGTCTGCTGGAAGGTGTGGGGCCATCGCCATGGCAACGGCTCTGATGGTGAACTGTAGCCTTCACACACTTGAGTAGGTCCACATGAAAACATGCATAATTTTGATGAAGAATGATTTCTTGTCATAAATTTAAAAATGTGGTTTAACGGAATATGATCATGGGCAGACACACTGACAGCATCTCCAGAGAAACATCTGAGGCGCAAACGTCAAAGTATGTGTGTGTGTGTGTGTGTGTGTGTGCGCAGCCTGCGGGGGAATTCCATTGGGATGGAGGGGGCTAAGGCGCTGGCCGGCGCTTTGAAACACAACCATAGCCTCAAGTCCCTCAAGTGAGTACACACACACACACACACGCACACGCACACACACACGTAATGAAAATCTGATGAGCACAGACACACACAGTGTGAGGATAATAGGTCAACGAGGGGGCTGATTGACACCCCCATTAGGCCTCATTAACCCCCCGTGGCGTGGTGTGAGTGTTGTGTTGTAGGAGCGCTGCATGTGAGCTCCTGTCTCTTTCCAGTCTTCAGGAGAACGGCCTCGGGATGGATGGCGCCATATTCATCGCCACCGCCCTGAGAGCCAACCACCAGCTCACCTACATCAAGTGAGTCCTCTCAACTCTTCCTCCTGCTCCTCCTCCTCACTCCTCCTCCTCCTGCTGCTCCTCATACCTCCTCCTCTTCACACATCCTGCTCTTCCTTCTCCTCCTCCACACTAGCCCTGAATCTGAATTCTGTAGGGCGCTAGGCCAACACGTGTGTGTGTGTGTGTGTGTGTGTGTGTGTGTGTGTGTGTGTAGTTTGCAGGGAAACGGGATCGGAGAGTCGGGGGCGAAGGTCATCTCTGACACCATCAGGACCAACTCTCCGGACTGTGTGGTGATGATCTGAACGCTGGTAACCGTAGCAACCAGATCAGCCCAATCCCAGCAGTCTCATGTTTCACCACTGGTATTTACTAAATGGCCAGTTTGCGTCCCAGGGTGCTCGGTTGAAATAGTCAAACTTTTCTGTAATTGGTTGACGATACCTGAATGTGAATGATACGCCAGTACTTGATATCTGTAAATATTTGTTATCTGTCGAATATGGACTACTGGATGCAAGCAGGAACTACAAGGACACAGAGACGGTAGCAAACTCCTGGTGTCAGTATTAAACAAACAGCCCACACATCAGTAACTACATTGTAACCTGTTGAATCAGAATTATTGGCCAGTATAGGGTTAACCCTAACCTGCTTTAACCCTTTACTCTCAAAGTACAACACTCACTTAACCTATTGTTTATATAAAAAAATTCAATAAAAAAAACAAAGAACAGTACAAAATATAAATATACTGTTAAGAATATAATTTAATTTACAAATGTACAAAAAAGAATATACAATAACAATTTAAGAGATGGAAGAAATGGTGCAATATCGGTACAGTCAGATTTAAATATAAACATATATGGTCAGAGATTTAAGATTTAAATATAAATATAGTGCAAGGCAGTTCAGTGCAATGGCAATATATTAATAACAATATTGGAATTGTAAAATTGAAATGTACATGAGGTAGATGAGCAGAACAGTGTTGATGGACTATGTTCAGTCAAAGGGTGGGGGGCTATTTGTGAAATGTGAAATGTATGAGTGTGCCCCGGCCATTGGACAGGTTATATCAACCCGTTAATAAACACAGTTGACCCAGTTCGCCCTCCCACAGCGATGCGACTGAGCCACTAAGTGCCATAGCAAACACATTAACGCCACATGACATAAATTCATAATGTACTTATCATCATTCATGGGGCTGCCGCTGCACAATGTAGCGTTCAGGAATAGTTGTTATGAGCGTTTCCATGGTAGCACAATGTATGCTAGATTAATATGTATAGATATATTTGTACATTGCTTTAATAATGTAATATATGAACTTGTTTTTTTGTCTCTATACAATTTAGCAATAAAATGGGGAAATTACTCATTGTAGCTGGATGTCTGGTCAACGTGTACATCTTGAATTTCTTGTAAAGGTGAACCTGTTGAAGGTCTGGTCCACGTTCTGAAGGTCTGGGCCACGTGTTGAAGGTCTGAAGGTCTGGTCCACGTTCTGAAGGTCTGATCCACATGTTTAAGATCAGAAGGTCTGGTCCACGTGTTGAAGGTCTGAAGGTCTGAGGGTCTGGTCCACGTGTACGTGTTGAGCATCTGGTATTGGTATACGTGTTGAATGGAGTGAGGTGTTTGATGGTCGGAGGTACAGCACCATGATTTCTCATGATGGGCTGATGTCTTCATCACTGTGACAATGATCTCAAACCTCAAAATCACGCCGGGAATGTAGCATGGCTGTTTTTTTATCAGGTCCATTGTATCATCAGGTCTATTTTTGATGCAAAAATTCAAAAACATTTTGTGTTTCTCCCGGCATGGCCGTGTGCATTGGGCTTAAGAGCTACCAGGGTCAGTGGTGGCTGGTGATAAAAATTGTTGGTGGGGCGCAGTAATAGAAAAAAAAATATTTGGTAGATTTGATTTCCTGTAGGCCTATTCTGGTGCATTTTGGAGATGGCCACTACCTTTTACTTACTATTCATTGAGATTCATAGCCTACATTCTGAATTGCAGGGCCTAAGCTTACAAGCTTACCCATTGTTGTTATTATGATATTGAAGCAAATCATGATCACTGTCGTATAGCGTCCATTTTTGTGTCTCAATGGACATTTCAAATGCAAATGCAGAAATATGGGACAGTTGCTTTATATTGTTTATATGCTACAGGCCGAAAGACTAAATTAATATGGAACTTACTTGCTCCTTTTAAGTATAACATTGCTTGGGGAGTCCAATTCCTCCACTGAAATGGGTGGAAAGTGCTTTTACAACTCTCTCCTAGTTAGCAATCCATCTCTTCTCTGCTGTAGTTGTGTTGCGCGAGTGTTGCTGAGGGAGGTAGCCTATTTGATTGATTCGCTGAATTGTCCAATCGTGTGGTGATAAAAAAAAACAGAAAAGCCATACCATTGGCCAGGGGCACACACTGGTGCGCCCCGATGGCGTTTTTTTTTTTGCGCCAATGAAAAGCCGTCTCTGCTTGATAGACAGCAAAAAGTTTGCGAGCTTACGTTGACTTCAACTTGGCCAGCGCCCCTGACCTGAAGGAGGGCTTTATTTCGAATGACCAATAACTAGTGTAGCCCAAGACGTTCAGATGCATTTAAATGGTTGCTGGCATTTGCAAGTACGGTCTATCACATAATTAAACGAGGATAAACGCTATGTATTTTTGTTGATTCATTTCGTATGTATAATAGATTATTCAAAGTTGGCAGACAAAGTTGGCAGTTGGCAGACTCTGTGAATATTTCACGGAGGGGCGGCGCCCTAGCGCCCTCTATTGACCAGCCGCCACTGTGATAACCGTTCTGCTGTTGGAGTTATGGCGCATACGCAACACATTAAGGCAAGCTTGCGTAAAGCTTGCGTAAAGCTTGCATTTGGTGAAAAGACTAGACTGCGTCCGGTTCTCTGACGTTTCTGGTATTTCTACAACGAGACTCGTAGTGGGGGTTATCTCAGCCATGGTTATGAAGGAATTGGGGGGAAAGGAACTTTGAATTTGACTCCCTGAAGTACATGAACCGCGACATGGAAAGGGATTGTTCCGATTCTCTCCCGCCAGTCCCGCTGCCACGAGGCACCACTGACGCTACCCGCTGCCACGAGGCACCGCCGGCTCTGCCCGCTGCCGCGAGGCACCGCCGGCTCTGCCCGCTGCCGCGAGGCACCGCCGGCTCTGCCCGCTGCCGCGAGGCACCGCCGGCTCTGCCCGCTGCCGCGAGGCACCGCCGGCTCTGCCCGCTGCCGCGAGGCACCACCAACGCTGCCCGCTGCCGAGGCACCACCTCGGCGCTGCCCGCTGCCGAGGCGGTGGTGCCTGGGCAGCGGGCAGCGGGGCTCTGGCCAGAGACAATCGCGGGCAACAATCCCTTTCTCCTCCATGTCGCGGTTCAGTCTACTTAGATTGATGTGGAAGTGGAAGAACCAGAGACGATAGTCTCTGACGCAGTCGTTTGAGATTCATAATATCGTCTGGAGGTATGGGCTTAAATTTGTCTCATTAATATCTGTAAACGCACAGATGGTGATCTACAAATATTTTTGATTTGCACACGTGTTTTGCTATCCACAAATACAAATTTATAATTTGTAACTTGTATTTTGGTTTTTACATACTTGTAAATATATTGTGTTTTTGTAAATACACAATTTTCCATTTGTAAAAACAAAAAGCCATTTGCAAAACTGAAAATTCTGCTCGTGAAGTATGACTCAGCATTTGTGGATCATTACTCACGCACACGCATCTCTTTCCTCACTTACGCATTTTTGAGACATTCTTGTCGAAGATCCGCACAGATCTAGCCTGGTTGGCACGACTTTCCAATGTTGATACTCAGCATTGGGTCTGGCCAAGACGTTAAGAGAATCCATTTCTCAAAGCGCATCCTTCAAACCTGGTTTACCCGCCCCCCTCAAATGCCTCAGTCTGCTATTGGTCGAAGCCAGAATAGGCGGTGTCGAAGCTACTATGGGGTTCTCGCTGAGTCCCATTGATTTGGCTACCAGCGGGGCTAACTGGTAGATTAAACTCTTACCAAAGCCGGTCGGGAGCAAGGCAAATACATCTTTCTTTTCTATAAATGCCTCCAGGGCTGCTCTCTGCTCGGTTTTCAATACAAATGTCCGGTTGAAATCTTTCAACACAGCATCGATTGCTGTGTTGAACGCTGTCCGCTGCTCCATGCTGCTGTTTACAATGAGGTTCCGGTCGCTGCTCTACAGCGTCACTTACTTGAACACGCCTCTACCCAGAGCCGTTGGAGAGGCTCGACGTTGATTGGCTCTCGAAAAAGAGGGTGGAGTTCCCGAAAATTCGGGAGACAGAAATCGAGTTAATAGCACGGTTGGCCAGACTAGAAGTCAGCAGCGCTTTTGCGAGGCGTGACGTCACTAGTGTGGGCGCGACCAGGCTAGCACAGATCCACAGCTCGTGATTCACAAATGGCCCGCCCTCCTCAACCAGTAGGTGGCAGTGTTGTTCTATGCATTGATGTAGCTATGGTTTGCACTCTGCTTAAGCGGACTTTCGATTTCGCGGTAAAACCATGGCTGAAGATGGAGCAACCCGGTATCACGCCAAAGCGTGAAATAGATACGTTGGTCCACCTCGCAAAGCACGTACGTGTAACGTCTTGCCTGATCAAAGCGTGAAGAGTACACTCTTTCTTCCGCCCATCTAAATGAATGGAGGAATAGCACAAACAGGGGGCGAGACATTCTCCCAGCATTTGGTGAAATGTTTACGTAGTCTTTATTATCTGACGGGGAAATGCAATATTTTAGGGAAGATTCACCATTAAACGTGTTTCTAATAACATTTCTAGCGAAAAATATACTTTTAACTTGCAAAATCTTCAGTCAGTGAATGTGTCTGATCTTTAGTTTGATAATTGATTTATTTTTTTCGGTCTCGCTAAGGATGTTTCAACGACGTCAGGTTGCCTCAGTGCAAACCATAGCTACATCAATGCATAGAACAACACTGCCACCTACTGGTTGAGGAGGGCGGGCCATTTGTGAATCACGAGCTATTTGCTTGTGGATCTGTGCGGATCTTCGACAAGAATGTCTCAAAAATGCGTAAGTGAGGAAAGAGATGCGTGTGCGTGAGTAATGATCCACAAATGCTGAGTCATACTTCACGAGCAGAATTTTCAGTTTTGCAAATGGCTTTTTGTTTTTACAAATGGAAAATTGTGTATTTACAGTTTTTTGTGTGTGTTAATGTAAGAATCAGGTCCCGGTCAAATTTGACCGGGAGCAACAAAGTAAGGGCGGAGAAATGAACACGACACAAAGGTTAACCAAGACTTTATTTTCTTCTTCCCAAACGCACGTCTTTCACTCAAAATAAACATTTCATGCGCAACTAAAAGACGCAAGGGAGCAAAAGTCTTGAGCATGTGTACACTAAAGTCACAAATGTGTAACAGTAAAGTTGAAGTCGGAAATATTTATGTTGCATGTGTACACTAAAGTCACAAATGTGTAACAGTAAATTTGAAGTCGGAAATATTTATTTTGCATGTGTACACTAAAACAGTAAATTTGAAGTCGGAAATCTTTTTTCTACCATTGTAAACACAAAATAGGGGCTACGAGTTCACAAGTCCTTTGTTACAGGTGCACAAATCCTATCCTGTGCATCACAACTTCAAAGAGTCACACACTTTTGCTACAATCATTGCAGCGCAGTTGGTGCAAAACACTAGCCAGGCTAGCGCCGCCTACTGGTTCCGGCAAATTGAATTTGCCTCAACCATATAGTCAGGGAACTAGCAATGCGTTTCGGTTTGCTCCGTCCGCCAGAGCGGACGGACCAATCAGCGAGCAGATGTGGCGATGACGGGCGATGACGTCGAACTGAAGCGCCCAAACTGAAATACCGGTGTAGTTCCCAAGCTGCGGTAAACAGTTGACGAGATGGATGTCGGCGAAGCTATACGCTCTGTGCTTGAAACTATTCCGGATATTGAAGACTTAAAGCCAGAACAAGAAGCATGTTTGACGAATTTTTTGGAGGGCAAAGACGTTTTTGGACTTCTTCCTACCGGGTTTGGGAAAAGTTTAATTTACCAGCTGGCCCCGTTAGTGGCGAAGACATTATGCAAGCCAAACGCTAATGCTAACCCTATTGTCACCGCGTCACCACGTCACCGCCAAGCAGCAGCGATTAGTCGAAGCAAACGGAAGCAACCGCCTCCCGGAAGCAAACGAATCTCTACGGCTCGTGTTCAGACGCTATATGAAATGTAATGAAGTAAGCGGCTGATGCATCAGGCTAGCAAAACACATTCACACACCCGTGTTTCATAATCTGAGAATGTGCACATTTGTGCATTCGTAAACCGTTCCTCACAAAAAAAATGATATAGATTGCTATGTTCATTTTAATGAGCTCATTTGCACTCCCTGCACCCCCTGCCGGCAACTTTCATTGGTTTATGCTGCAATTTTGTCCCGCCCACGGACACTCTGTGTCATACGGATACAAATCACTTTTGCTACACATGTACCACCTAGATGTGTTGCAACAGTACCCGCAGGAAAAACAACAGCTGAGACTCGTAGCAGCAGATTCAAGCAGTTGTATCGATGGACTTGTGCTCGCTCATTAAAATGCTCAATGAACATAGTGATCTATATCATTTTATTTGTGAGGAAATATTTCACAGATGTGCAACTTCTGATGCATTAGTTCACATTTGGGTTTACGAATGCACAAATGTTGTGCACGTTCTCAGATTATGAAACACGGGTGTGCGAATGTGTTTTGCTCCAACTGCGCTGCAATGATTGTAGCAAAAGTGTCAAGTGCATGACTCTTTGAAGTTGTGATGCACAGGATAGGATTTGTGCACCTGTAACAAAGGACTTGTGAACTCGTAGCCCCTATTTTGTGTTTACAATGGTAGAAAAAAGATTTACGACTTCAAATTTACTGTTACACATTTGTGACTTTAGTGTACACATGCAACATAAATATTTACGACTTCAACTTTACTGTTACACATTTGTGACTTTAGTGTACACATGCAACATAAATATTTACGACTTCAACTTTACTGTTACACATTTGTGACTTTAGTGTACACATGCTCAAGACTTTTGCTACAATAATACCTTCATAGTACTGGCGGCCGGTGAGTTACATGGGAGTCAATGGGCGAGAGGAGGAAAGTCCTCCTCCGAGTGGGTGGGACCATAGATATATAGAACATATATTATGTTCTATATATCTATGGTCCCACCCACTATATATATGGGTGGGACTAGCTAAATTAGGGATCGAATCGCGCCAACTACGCGGTGGTTGGTTCATACGCACTGCGCTATGAACCAATAAGCAGGAGCCCTGGCTAGGCTCAGTGTTGCCAGATTGGTCAGATTTACAGGTCTACTTTTAACCACGTTAGATTGGAAAGATAATCATTGGGCGGAAAATGTGCCCAATCTGGCAACGCTGTCTCGGTTACGAGATCAAACCCGCGCTGCAGTGCAGCTCATTCTACACAAAGCAAGTGAAAGGTAGACCAATTCCCAAAATCGAGATCACCAAAAGTAATGGCAGAGTCAATGGTGTGAGTGCTACCTGGTTTGCTAAGTACTCATGGCTTACTGGTTATTATTGCTGGCCCTGTTTGCTCATGAATAATGTCAAATCTCCAACGTGGACTGTTCAGGGGCAGGAGAGGTTAACAAATTTGGCCATTATTTTGATTGAAAAGAAAATGCTGAAATCACTAAACAAAAGATCCAGTTTGGTATGACCAGGTCACTGATATCTTCGCAACACAAACCTCAAGGAGGATTGACTTGATATACAAATTAAGTCCCTCAACCATGACCAACATCCACATTTACCTCAAACAATGTTAGGCTTACAGCCCATGTAAATAGTTGTTAAATAATGTTATTGTTGTTCTTTTACTAGTTTGTTACTCTGAGCGTTTTGTGTGATATTGTAGAAAGTAGGGCTGAACGATTTTGGAAAATAATCTAATTGCGATTTTTTTCCCCTCAATATTGCGATTGCGATTTAATATGCGATTATTTTTTCACGGTCCTCATATCATGTATTTTTCAACGAACACAAGCAATAAATCTATCTGTTTCATAATAAACAATATCAGATTTATTTTCGAACTCCTTCTCCCTCATCCTGGTGCTCAATGTGTTAAATGCATCGGCATTTTTATGTGTGTTTGCCAGCATACGTTCTATGTGGGTGACTGCCCAAATGTCCAATAGACATTCCGTCTCCTCTTTGCTCCATGTTGAGCCACGACTCATTTTCACCCGACGGTCCGACAATGTGCTGTTACCAGGCATTTTAATCAATGAAATGTTAACACAACAGTATATATCTGACCATTAAATTTTCGAAATTTTAGGTGAAGCCGAGCTTCCCTTGCAGTAGAGAAGTCGCCACTACGAAAGAATGCAATGCAACTAGCGGGATCTAAACAAACTAAGCTCCAGCGAATTACTACAATGCAGAAGTAGTGGAGAATGGCGAAACACAGTAACTCTAGCCTACTCTCAACCAAAATAAAAATAATCGCCGCCCGGTGCAGCAGTGTGAACTGCCCCGTTTTTAGAACGTCTCAGCCCGTCTCGTCACAAGGAGTCGCGAGTTGCAAGCAGTTGCGTCGCGAATCTTTGGCCTGAACTGGGCTTTAGCATTATAAGCAGTGGCGGTTTTAGGCTCGGGCGAAAAACGAGACACACGAGAAAGAAAATGATCCGCATTTTCTATTATCGATAATAACCCCCCCCCCCCCCCCCTCCGTGATTGGTAGATCATCTACCAAATAAGTAAATGCATAGATACAGTCTATGAGAAAACAGTAGGCCTAAATCAGAACGCTGCGCACGCGAAGCCAGTTGTTTCGGCAGGGCGCGCGCACCTGTATCTCGCGCTGCAAGGATTTTCAGTCTGACCCTGGAGTTTGGCGCCGCGTCTGAGGGTCTGATTATAATTTCATCAACAGTAATTCTGTATTGCATCAACGGTAGATGCAATACAGAATTACTGTTGATGAAATTATAATCAGACCCTCAGACCCTCCCAGACCCCCCCTCCCCAAAAAAAACAACTCATCGGATCTACACGATTCACACAAGTCCCCCAAACAGCCGTGCAAAAAACGGCAGCCGCCGAAAAGCGCGCTGTTTGCATCCCTGTTATTTAAGTTAAAATGTGGCTACATAAACATATTCGGTTTATAAAACCGTGAATATGAACGCGTTAGGGAGTACAAAACAGTGGACATGAACACATTAGGAGAAGTATGAAACTGTGAACATGAACGCATTAAGAGGAGTATGTAACCTTTTATGTACAGATCAGTCTCTTGACCCTGACCGGAGCCATAGTCACCTTCTGGTGGAATAACAGTATGAACACACAAATACACAATAATGTGTTTAGAAGTCGTTGTCGCTCTCGAGCAGCTGGGGGCTTCCCCCTCCCCCCCTGGGGGGTCTGGACGGGACGGGCCCCTCTAGACTGACATCATCGTCCAGCTCTTCGTTGGCCTCCTCTTCATCTTCCTCCTCGTCGTCCTCCTCCACGTCAAAGTCCTCCTCCGTCTGTAGGCGGAGCAGAGAGTGCACGCTTAGAGCCAGGGTACCGAGCACAGCAGGGGTATCTGGTGGAAGACCACCTTCAACCAGTTGACCTTTGACCTTTGTCCCTAGGTTGCCGTATGTCTATTCCGCTCTGCTGTACTATGGGTGCACGGCCTCATGGGATATGCTCCTCTGACCAGGGAACTGTCCAGCCTGTCCTTGTTGACATGCTGTCTAGAAGGGGTCCTGTGTTTGAACTTCCTGTCCAGGGAGCATTTTCCCTTCCTACTGTAAGGGGGGGGGGGGGGGGGGGAGGACAAGGAGCTACAGGTGTGCTTCCTAAGGGTGGAGGACCAGGATCCTAAGGGTGGAGGAGGCCATGTGGATCCTAAGGGAGGAGGATACGTAGCTACAGGACTGGATCCTAAGGGAGGAGGCCATGTGCAGCCGCAAGGACTGTGATTGGTCCGCTCACTAAAACCTGACGCAGGACCATAAACGTTCATGACTACGTCGAAGCATCTGTGTGGTCCTTGCGTTGCGTGAACGCGGGACCATAAAGAGCCCTTAAAGGTCCCATGGCATGAAAATTTCACTTTACGAGGTTTTCTAACATTAAGTTGAGTTCCCCTAGCCTCCCAGTAGCTAAAAATTGCATTAGATGTAAACCGAGAAGTAGGTATCTTGCTCCGTCTTTGAAAAAAGGATTGCTGAAACGCGTAGATTTGCGAGCTGGCCCCATATGACGTCATATGGGGCCAGGTTACCTCCCCTTTCTCTGCTTGGCCCGCCCAGAGAATTTGGCCCGCCAATGAGACAATGAGCTAGGAACGTGCGAGCGCTGTGTGTGTGTGTGTGTGTGTGTGTGTGTGTGTGTGTGTGTGTGTGTGTGTGTGTGTGTGTGTGTGTGTGTGTGTGTGTGTGTGTGTGTGTGTGTGTGTGTGTGTGTGTGTGTGTGTGTGTGTGAGTGAGTGAGAGAATACACACACTGTAACGCAAGTGTTCTTTGTTATTTGGATAACCGTTCTGCTGTTGGTGTTATGGCGCATAACACGCAACACAATAATGCAAGCTTGCATAAGGCTCCCATTTGGTGAAAAGACTAGACTGCGTCGGGTTCTCTGAGGTCTCTGGTATTTCCACAGCGAGATTCGTAGTGGGGGATATCTCGGCATTGTTGAGAAGGAATTGGGAACCGCGACATGTAGGAGAAAAGGATTGTTGCCCAGGATTGTCCGTCGGAGCCCCGGTGCCCGCTGAACGCTGCCCGGGGTTGTATCCCGGGGTTGGGGCTCCGGTGCCCGCTGACCGCTACCGTGGCAGCGGGAGACAGCCCCGGACAACAATCCCTTTCTCCTCCATTTCGTGGTTCAGTCTGTACTTAATATTGATGTGGAAGTGGAAGAACCAGAGGCGTCTGAGAACCCAACGCAGTCGTTTGAGATTCATAATATCATCCGTAGGCGCAAACAGCTTTTGACCATGATAATATATATTATATAAAGATATCTAAATAAAATATGATATTATTTAGATATAGAGCTCCAGGACTCCCACCGGAGCACCCGGAGTGTTCAGTGTTCCACTATAAACACTAGTGCATGGTACCGTGGCCGCAAGCTGCTCAGGGCTACACCCCCACCCTTCACCTTGACCCGCATCTAAAAACGGCACGTTTGTGGAGAGCTCATTGTGGGACTGGCTCGTTAGTGGCTGTAACTCTGCACCAAGGCTGAATTTCTTGAACGTCTTCAAGTACTGTATTAGGGGCCCACTAACACCTATATTAAAGCATCCATAAAATAGCATACCATGGGACCTTTAAGGGTGGAGAAGGCCATGTGGATCCTAAGGAGGACTAGGGACTACAGGTGTGGGCCCTAAGGGTGACGGGGTCCTGGCCCTGACTGAACAAACCTCTCCTCCTCTTCTTCGCAGTCGGCCGCAACCCAACGAGCTTGCAGCCGGAGCCTTGCCCCGCTTTGAGCACGAAATGGAGAGAACAGAACGGTGTTAAAGAAAAGACAAGTGAAAAGACAGAGAGGAGAGGAGAGGGAGGAAGACGGAGAAAGCGGTACTGGAAATGTGCAAAGGGGGGAGGGGGAGATGGGAAGAGAGACGGAAATGAGGGAGATGGATAAGAAGGAGGTGGGAAAGAGGGGGAGGGAGATTGAGAGAGCGTCGGGGGACAAAGTGGAGGACATGTTTAGCAGGAGGTGTCAGACGTTGATAATATAACTAGTGCCTCATCCGAGGGCGGTGGCCTCACCTCCTCACTGTCTCCACCCTGCATGGTCCCCACGAAATGAGCGCCGCCCCTTCCTGTCGGGGGAAATCAGACATTAGCCCTCTTCCTCACAAACTTACTGTACTTACTGATGAAGACGACTGGAAGACACTACTTTAGTGAGGATCAGTGAGGACGACCGTTGTGACCCGACTTCCCGTCGTCTTCGTTATTATGCATAATGAGCGTCTATTAGGGAGTGGAATTACTGTTCCCAGTTTACGTCGCTGAGGGAGCCCCCTGCTGCTCTGAGTTTGGGGTGTTAGGGCCCTGACACACCAACCAGATTATCGGTCGTCGGATAGTCTGGCGAGAAAAGGCAGTCGGACAGATTTGATCATGGCCGATCATTCAATATGTGCAATCTGCTGAAAAGATCACAGGCGGCTTTGACGACGGCCGATCGGACGGCACACACCGAACAGACTCAGGTCACAGCACACACCGAACAGACTCAGGTCACCGAGCTCGCCAGACTGTCCGACGGCCGATAATCTGGTTGGTGTGTCAGGGCCTTTAGGTGGTGTGTTTGGTGTGTGTGTGTTTGGGTTAACCTTCTTCTGCGGGACTCCTCCCGGCTCGTGGTTTGGCGGGCCGTGGTTTGGGGGGTCTGCAGTCATCAATGTCGCTGTCGGACCCCTCGTCCTCCAGGATCTCCATGTCCGAGTCGCCGTCCTTCACTGTCCCACAGGAAATAACATCATCATCAAACGCTGCCCTGCTGAACAACAGCCGGCTGAGGTGTGTGTGTGCGCGTGCGCGTGTGCGTGTGTGTGTGTGTGTGTGTTTTGCGTTGTGTGTCTTACAGCCACTCCTGATCAACTTCCTCTCCTCCTCTCGTAATTTCAGCTGAATGGTCCTCAGTGTGTTCTCAGCTTCCTGTCACACACACACACACACACACACACACACACTTAGTTACACACATCTAACACACACACCTAACACACACTCTTGGGGCTAAGATCATGCTTGGATCCGGTTAATTTGGGTTAGCTCAGATCATGGTTAAGGGGTCATGGTTATTGGGTCAGGGTTAAGGGGTCATGGTTAAGGGGTCATGGTTAAGGGGTCATGGTTATTGGGTTAGGGTGAAGGGGTTAGGGTTAAGGGGTCAGGGTTAATGGGTCAAGGTTAAGGGGTCAGGGTTAAGGGATCATGGTTATTGGGTCATGGTTATTGGGTTAGGGTTAAGGGGTCATGGTTATTGGGTCAGGGTTAAGGGGTTAGGCTTAAGGGGTCATGGTTAAGGGGTTAGGGTTAAGGGGTCATGGTTACTGGGTCATGGTTATTGGGTTAGGGTTAAGGGGTCATGGTTATTGGGTCAGAGTTAAGGGGTTAGGCTTAAGGGGTCATGGTTATTGGGTCATGGTTATTGGGTTAGGGTTAAGGGGTCAGGGTTAAGGGGTCAGGGTTAAGGGGTCAGGGTTATTGGATTAGGTCAGGGTTAGAGGTCAGTGGTGGTACCTCCAGGCGGTCCTGCTCCAGGCGGTGGTAGTCGTCCAGCTGGGCCTCCAGGAAGCTGAGGTTCCTGAACTTCTCCACGTACGTCTCATAGAGCTTCTGGAGGTCTACCTCCATCCTGTCATACTCATCCATGAAGGACGGCCTGGAGGGAGGGAGACAGGGGGTGAAGAGAGACAGGAGGGAGAGCGACAGGAGGGGAGAGAGACAGGAGGGGAGAGAGACAGGACGGAGAGAGACAGGAGGGAGAGAGAGCAACAGGAGGGAGAGAGAAAGGAGGGAGAGAGACAGGAGGGGAGGGAAACAGGAGGGAGACAGAGAGGAGGGAGAGAGACAGGAAAATGAAGAGAGAGCGGGGGGGGAGCTGGAGAGAGACTAACTGACTGTATGTGTATGTGTGGTGTACTGTAGTGTGTGTATGTGTCTGACCTAACACTCTGCAGGGTCTGCAGCCTCTTCCGGTTCCTCTCCAGGTCCTGCCTCTTCTTCTCTATCTTCCCCTCCAGACTGACCTCGTCTGAGGCCACGTTCCCCAGCATCTCCTTGCTGTTCTCCACACTGCCCTGGTGTGTACACACACACACACACACACACACACACACACACACACACACACACACACACACACACACACACACACACACACACACACACACACACACACACACACACACACACACACACACACACACAAACTTTGGGTTATCCTCAACAGAACTCTCCTGCTAGGACCCCTGCTGAAGCTTAGTCCCTCCTGCTAAAATCATCTCCTAGAATCTAACCTCCTGCTAGGATGCCACCATAGGCCTGGGCAATAAAACAATAAATTATCGTATTGTGATAGAATTTGTATCAATATCAATATAAAACATGTTCAATGCATATCGATAAGAGACTGGACCACCGAATCTAGCTGCTGGGTTCTTTACACAAACACAGTTCCATACTTTTTACAATATTTACAATATAATTTACAATATTTTAGTGTTTTTCATTGTTGTATCGACATTGGAGTATTTATAAATGAAGAACAGTGGAAGGTCATATTAAGTGTAAAACAGAAGTCTTTAAATCCAGCATGGTAATTCCTAGTCTTTTTAAGTCATTAAAATGATCAATAGTTATCGATATCGATCAATATGATCAAGGTATATTGTGATATGTCTTTCAGCCATATCGCCCAGGCCTAACCCACCAGGACCTCCTTGATAGCAGCTCTCAGGGCCTTCTCCGTCTCATTGATCTCCAGGGGTCTTGCGATGGCTGCAGCTCGCCGTTCCTGCAGGGGCGGTGGAGAGGCGTGAGCAACAGCATGTTGTACCTAACCCATAACCAGCCTGCCTTGACCCTTAACCCCAACACAAAGCCCCTGATCATAACCCTAAACATAACCCCACAACCCTTACAGACTAGAAGACCATTACTAGCATAGTACATATGGTGTGTACATATAGTGCAGTAGATATTGCACAGTATATACGGTGTGTACATAAAGTGCAGTAGATATTGTACAGTATATATGGCAAATGTATAGTGTAGTAAATATTGTACAGTATATACGGTGTGTATATATATTGAAGTAGATATTGTAAATTATATACAACGTGTCTATATAGGGTGGTAGATACAATATAGTATATGGTGTGATGTATACAGGGCTCTCAAGTTTTGAAGACAGGCAAGAGTGACATTCCCCCCCGCCCCCCGGGTCCCGGCCCGTCGGCGCGTGCGTGCGTGCGTGCGTGCGTGCGAGAGAGATTATGAGATTATGGTGTTTTTGATTGTATGTGTTGGTTGCCTTTTTGGACTCCTTTATCATTTTTGATGTAGGCTCCCATTTAAAACAGTTTGGCTCTAGCCCAGCCATTTTAAGGGTCATAATGGAGGACAATGTCCCATTTAAAGCTGTTGCGTGTAGCGGTTTTGTTTAGCCCGACCATTGAAAACACTTGTAGCAGAATAACGCGAACAAGCTTTTTTCATTGGTTGTTGCTTTACATCTTACCCAGATACACTACAATGCTATTTGCTGATTGGCTATTGTGTAGCCCCTTCTCTCGGCTGGTAAGTGGCGGGCTGCGATTTAGAAAGCCAGGGGAGACGCGCCTGTTCCATGGTGAGAGCTAGAGAAATCATGTTGGGTGCTGCGGCAGCCGCATACAAGTTATTTTTCAGCGTGAGAAATGCCATGTGTGGCGGGAGGGCGTGACAAAAGACCGAAATGAGTGACTGTCACGCTCAATGCGTGACACTTGAGAGCCCTGTGTATACTGCAGTAGACGTTAACGAGTTTTCAACTCGTGGAGGGCCATCGTGTACCTCGTCTGAAGACTGTAATCATCTCTAATTATGTGGGCGTGTCTATAAACCAGGCCAGCTCCTACAGCACCCAGCCCACGTTGCCAGACCTATAGTTTAAAAACGGCTTGTAACGGCTCATCACACTGACACGTGGTGGCATGTCATGGGACCTTTAACACTCTGAACAGGAGCCTTGAGCACCTTGAAATGCAGCTGCTGGAACCTCACAAGAACCACGACCAAAACACGCCCTGGACTTGTGCAGCGTTGGTATATACACCGAGGCTACACCAGCTCAGGGAGTGCTTTGGAACATCTCGACCCCAGCTGACGTAGCTCTGGTGGAGGTGGAACAGAGAATGGGAACAGGTGTCCAACACCGGCCCCTTGCTTCAGAACCAGAACTTCAGTGAAGTGTGTGTCTCACCCTTAGCTCCGCCTCCTGTCCCAGTAGGTCATAGAGTGACGCCCCTTTAGCGGTGATCTCAGACGCCAATTGTCGCGCCTCCTTAAGTTCAGACACCTACTCACACACACACACACACACACACACACACACACACACGTTGCCTTCAGCTTCGGAGACAATTGTTAGACAAACGATTGACACAAGGTGTATGCGTGAATATGCATGAATCAGGGGATGTTTTAAATGTGTGAATGTCTGAATGTTTGTTTGTATACCCATGTGTGTACATATTAAAATGGGTGTATATGCTGTGCATGTAAACGGGAGATGGAGTGTGTGTGTGTGTGTGTGTGTGTGTGTGTGTGTGTGTGTGTGTGTGTGTGTGTGTGTGTGTGTGTGTGTGTGTGTGTGCCTCTAAACGGTGGCTGTGTGGGGGCCTAAGCCAGAGGGTTATGTCTGATCCCGGTAGATCGGCGAGCAATCAAGGCCTAAGGCACGACATTTATAGCCACCGTGCTGTCACTGTTGATGTTACCGTAGCAACATGTCCTCCCAGCAAACAAGGAGAAAATGTGTATTTCTAAACTAGTGCCTGCCTCATCTAATGAATCATTGGCAATTACTTTCCCCTTATAGTATATGAAATAATTCAGGGATTGACGGTCAAGGTATTCAAGGGTCTTTGTATTTGTAGCCGTGAACTTGTGGTTTCCAAGGCAACACAGGATCTCATACCCCTCGTGTATCCCAGAGACATGTGCCGCCTGTCAAGTAGGAAGGATATAACACTTGAGAGGAAGAGCCTATTGAATGACACGCTAGGCCGGCACTCAGTCTGTTGTTTCCGTCTCACATGTTGTAATGCACCGCAGATACCCGGGTGAATCAAAGAAAGAGTGAAAAAAGAAAATGTGATGAAGAAAAAAAAAAAAATGCACTTTGTGTTCAGAACTTCAACGTACCCCCAAATAAACATGGATTATAGGACAATCACTAGCATTGCACCAGAGCTGAGTGAACACACTATTATTATTATTATTACACTATTATTATGCTCCAGCATGTAAACGCAGTCACAGCCTGTGTCAGTCACACCCTCTGACGCCTCGTTCACATTACCTCCGTCAGTCGATGGATGGTCGAGGGCGTGTCTGACGTATGGGGGAGTAGTCTTTGTGGACGCAGCCTGCCGCCAATCAAATCGCTGTACACATACAGGGGCAACACTCTCCTTGCGCTCTCCTTGCACCAGGCGTTATAAAGCCGGCTTTTTCCTGCGTCTTCCTGCTTGTTATTGCTAAATGGATCCCGTAGTCGCAAGGAGAGTGTTGCCCCTGTACGTGTACCACAGCAATCGCCCAATTCTTAAATCCATTCTTAAATGCCCCGCTGCCGACCGGCTTTTTGACATTTCCACGGCGGGTTGCATCACAAAGACCATTTCATTGGACAGAGTCCAAGTAGCGGCACACTAGTGTATTTGCATAACCGCAATCTGATTGGCCGACGGACCCGTTGCTTCCCAAAAAGCCACGGAGCCCAAAGAACGGATGGACCCACAATGCATTTCGAGGGCGCCCCATGCAAAGTCAATGAGATGCGTCCGTTGACGGAGGTAGTGTGCAAGAGGAGTGACTGACACAGGCTGTGACTGACAGTGCTGACAGCCAATGAGAAGCTTGTCTTCAGTTTCCTCACCCTGGAGCCCAGGTCAAACTTGAACCTGCTGCTCTCCTCCTGGCCTGCCTCCTGGCCACTCAGCTCCTTGGTCTTCATGGCGTTGTAGAGCACAGAGCTGATCTTCAGCAGCTCCTTTACCGCGTAGCCCTCCGCCTGGTACAGACGCTTGGTATTCAACCGGATGTGGGCCTTGGTAGCCTGTTGGCAACGCAACACTCAACCTGTTAGCAACACCACACTTAGCCTGTTAGCATAGCCATACAACAGCTGGCCTGTTAGCAACACCACACTTAGCCTTTTAGCAACGCAACACTTAGCCTGTTAGCATAACAACAGTTGGCCCGTTAGCAGTAGGCAATACTGTAGCATCATCGTAGAAGCAAATGCCACACCGGCTGTATTGTAGCTAATATGTTACTCACTACCCGTTGTCAACAAATAGTAATAATAAACAGGCTAAACTCTTGCCATCCTAATGTTTAGGATTGCAAGAAAGGGCCAGAGAGTAGGGCTACAGGGAAGAGATGACATCACCATGAACTGGGCCACGGCTTTGATGAAGAAGACCCGGTCCGTCTCCGTGTCCACATCGCTGGGCAGGTCCATCTGGGGCTCGTAGCTACACAGAGAGATGGGGTTAGTCTGATTTGGGACTGGGTCCAGGTCAGGTATGATACCCTCTTGAAGTCAGGTATTAGACCCAGTCCAGGTCTGGTATGAGACCCAGTCCAGGTCTTCTCAAAGATCAGTCAAGGTCCGGTACGAGCCCTGGTCCAGGTCTGGTATGAGACCCAGTCCATGTCTTACCTAAGACCCGGTCTTCATAACTGCCACAAGCTAGTGTATTGGCTATAGTGTATAATCATATAATCTTGTGTATATATTACTGTGATATAATTCTAATATATAGTTTTCCAGATGGACTACTAACCTCTTCACCAGCCAGATGAGGATCTCTGCTACCAGACCGAAGTTGGGGGTCCGAAAGTTCTCCATGGAGACCAGCCGGGGGTATCCTAGCGCCCGCATCATCTCAGTGAAGTCTTGAGAGACAGGAGGGGACACACTCCATCAATGGACCTTAATCACCTAGCAGCCATGTTGGTTCTAAACGCTAGCTGGGTTGGAGAACGCTCCCCCAACCAGCTAGCGTTTAGAAGAAAAATGGATCCAAGAATCAGGCTCGGTAAACAATCATATGAGTACCGTTTATAGCACATAAACAAAATGATTAGATTCAAAGTGTCTTACTTCTTAAGTCTCTGAAGGACATGATGGCTCCCTGCTGTGCAAAGCTTCTCCAACCTAAAGGGTCAAGTCAACTTCATTAATAATACAGCCCTTATATCACAGTTACAGTCCCATACGACACCACTAAACCCTACGTCCGAAAGGTAAAGGTTATACCCCTCCCCCCCCCCAAATGCCACAGGGGAAAAACCCTTGAGAAGGCACACCAAAGAGGGATCCTTCCAGGGACAGTAAGGAGGGAAATAGGTGTAATGACATGTTTATCACGACACACTGACCATTAGGTGGCAGTAGATCAGAAGGCAAAAGGAACACGCATAGGATCTGTCTAATTATTAGTTATAACATTACCATAGGAGGCAAATATAACGTCACACACAATGGTAGTATAAACAGTTGTTAGAAAATAGATTCGTTATACAAATAAAAGTAAAATGTGGGCTATTTCATGTATAGGCAATTCGTTTGCGGTGTTATTCCAGCTTTAACTATCTTAATGTTTCACATCTCTGGGATGTCGAGCAATGAATGAGCTTGACGACTGAGAATGGACAGATGTATCAGAGTGAAATGAGAAATACTTAGGGTTAGAAAATAAACCACACAGCCTCAGCCCAGGTGCTAAAGCTAGCCAGTTAGCATCGCCCTCAAACCGCTTTATAGTTAAAATAATCATCCACTTTATACTGCAAACTAACGAGATAGTGATGAAACATCCACTCACGTGTCCGAATATGAAAGTAAATAGCTTGTGGAGTTACATGTGGCGCATTTAGTGTTGTGTGGGTTAAGTGTGCGGTTGTTTTATCCGTCACTATGGAAGCCAGCAGTACGGAAGCTTAAAGGGACAATCCGGAGGAGAATACGAACCGCGTATGTTCATTGACTACATGCACATTTTATAATGTTCATCTTCAATGATACACCGTTTGGAGCTTTCAAATCATTGCATTAAGTGGTCCTATACACAGTGGTCCCGTATATAAAGTACTTTAACGATATGAGACAAGAAATATAGGCCCACTTAATCAATCCCAGAAATGTGTCAAAGCATAAAGAATCCCAGCGGGTGTCACAGCATAAAGACGAGGACAGGTAGAAAATACAATACATAACAGTTTCTCTGACTGTCTTCTTTCTAGGTTAATTTCGTGTTTGTAGTGTTTTGTAACAATAGTTACAGTGCTGTTTACAGCGCTACCCGTCCGGTTCCATTGTAGCGCGCGAGCTGAGCAGAGCGGAGCAGTTTGCGTCACCCCTGCAGAATCCACGCACTATCACAGTAAGGGCTCTCTGTTATTTTAAGGAAAATGTATTTATTTAAAGAGCGTGTTTAGGGTAGTTGACGGTGTTTTGGTTTTTCGTAGGCACCACTTGTGTTGACTTTATCCTGGGAATGTCACATTTAAGGTCGCGCGCCGGAGCCCAACTTAATTTGGAGCGTAACTTAATTAGGACAAAGACACAAAATCAAAGACATTATTTTGAATTTAATGATTTCATGGAAGCGGGTCTGGGTTTTGAAGTATCACTTTATTTAGTTGTGGGGTGATTTTTTCGATTAATTGATTCTCAATTAAATGTTCTTCTGGATGTTTTTTAAATCGTTTTAAATCAATGCGTGAAAGTTCATGTCAACGTGTAGGCCTATTTATACGTTATAAACTCTTTTCTGGACTCCAGTTGGCTTTTGACTCTCTAAAGTAGCTTACACGGTCTTTCCGTTCGCCTATGCATTCCACACTATTTCGAAACCCTATTACACCATCAACAACATAATATAAAATTACTACGATTTACTTTATAATGACAGCATTACCGTAATAATATATATATAAAAAGCGGAGAAAGTAGTGGGTAGGAAAGGTTGGTTGAAAGAACCGAGCTGCCGCTCCCTTGCCGCTCCCCTGCCGCTCCCTTGCCGCTCCCCTGCCGCTCCGTCTGTTGGCGCCGAAGGCAGCACAGCCTGCACGCTGGGGTAGCCTACGGCACGAGACGTGGGTGGCTATGAAAACGATGGTGTGAATGACAGATCATCTGGTCACGAAGCTGAATTATTTTCGTTTATAGCCTTTTAAGGCCTGTCGACTTATATAGCCATACATAGGTCTTCATATAGGCTGTGTATATGCGGGAAATAGGCCTATAATTTTCATTTCAATATTCATGCTCAACGATGATGATGATGTTTATATTTGGTATGTTATTAATAACATATAAAGGCCTGCAGGTTCTGAATTTCAATATTTCATCTTGATGTAATAAAAGGGATCCAGCCCTGATCATTCCAGCTTTGAGTCCCAAATGTACATTTATTAAAGTTCATCTTTCCTAGAAAATATCCGGAGGGAAGAAGGATAATATATAACCTCCGGGTCTCGACACAAACCCCAGAGAGTCAAAACCTTCATCCACCATGAGTTGTTATTCAAGTTTTATATGAAAGAAATACAGCTTTTCTCTATAAACCCCGTTCCTCCACTCCTAGGACAGGGGTCGGGGGGGGGGGGGGGGGGGGGGGGTTCTGCGTAGCTGGGTGAAATACCATGACCAATCCGTACAGGATGACATTTTCTGAAACATCTCGAAGTGTCATCTTGAAAGAGCGGGTGCTGCGGCACTCCGTTGCCATGACATTAAGCCCCTTGTCCTTGGTCATGCGTCAGATAACATGTCACGGAACACAGCCGCCTGTTTTTTGCTCAGCTGGCACAATATCAAGAGTCAACCCCCCCAGGCCCCCACCGACCCCCCTGACCCGCGTGAGGGGGAGGATGGTGTAATTGCTGTTATTGTAGTGAAGCCCCACCTGCCCATGTTCTCTCAGGAGAGTGTAGTCCCCAGTTCAAACCCCAATGTCCACCGTCTGTTGGCATCCTAAAGCCAGATGCCTGTTCCTTCCTGGCATGTGTCTTCAAGATTCACTGTGAGTCGCTTTAGAGAAAGATCTCTGCTCTCTTATAGAGATAATACTTTATCAGGTATCTCCTCAAAATAGATGTTCTCTACTGTTTTAGTGTGGTCTCTGGTATCTTAGTAGAGAGGTTCTCTAGTATCTCACCATCTCTTCTCAGCAAAACAGAACATGATGTGTCAAGTGTTCTCCTGGAGACAGGACTCAGGAAAACTGTTCATCCTGCTCCTCCTCAAACTGTCAGAGGTGAGCATGCCTTCACCACACCCTTCCAGATATGCTTCTACATAGTTTAACAGCACCATGGTACACATGAGCCTGCCAACAGGTATTTTGTATTGACATGAATTGGAATTGAAAGTCTTTTATTGTGGATGCAGATAATGAGAAGTCTTTTATTTTGACAGCTGGAGGGCATCAGCGGGAATGTGTTGGAGGAGACGTACCTGAAGTGGGTGCAGTATAAAGACAACTGCATGAAGACCATCTCCCAGGAGCCCCCAGGAGAAGGTGTGTGTGTGTGTGTGTGAGTGTGTGTGTGTGTGTTGAGGTATATCTCGGTTTGTGTGTGTGTGTGGGTGTTGAGGTATATCTTGGTTTGTGTGTGTGTGTGTGTGTGTGTGCGTGTGTGTACGTGTGTGTTGAGGTTTCTGAGTGTGTGTTTGTGTCTGTGTGTCCAGGGTTGTTGTGTAACCGAACGTTTGACCGCTACGCCTGCTGGCCTGACACCCCGGCCGGCTCCACCTCCAACGTGACCTGCCCCTATTACCTGCCCTGGTTCCACAAAGGTCAGCCTGAACACCGCTCTCCTATTGGTCAGCTCCAACAGAATGCATCCACCACACTGAGACTGAAAACCAAGGCGAAATGTTCTTGGTTCGATGTCTGATCCTTCAAGGTCCCAAATTATACCACCAGGTGCGAGTATGATTAGCTGTTACAGATTTTCAAAACGGCTTGTAATGTCTAATCACACTCACGCCTGGTGGCATAATACGGGACCTTTAATGTGCACAGACTATCTGTAGGCACGCAGACCAGACTTAACTATTTGTGTGTATGTGGATGTCTATGTGTGTATCTGTGTGGGTGTGTGTATGTCCATGCATCCTGTGCCCATTTTGTGTGTGTGTGTGTGTGTGTGTGTGTGTGTGAGTGTGTGTTGTTTGTCTCATTGTGCGCGGTAGTGAGCTTGGTCTGGGGAGGCTGCTGTAATTTTCCTCAGCACAAGAGACTTGATCAACGGGCCTAGTTCAACTGACTCTGTACGCAATTGGCTGCTTGCCGTTGCTTCCCTGTCGTCATTGTGTTAAACCAGCCAATAGTGCGCCAGGGGGAGAAGCCAGCTTGGTGATTGGCTCCCGCGAAAACGTTTCGGAAGCAGAAAGAAATGTACTGCTCTTCTCCAGATCCTTCTGCAGGACGAATTCAAATCGCTGGCAGAACGGGCCGGGGGGTACCCAGTCTAGCGTGTTTGTGCATGTGTGATAATGTGCGCTCCTCCTCAGTGTCCCAGGGGGTTGTCAGGAGGATGTGCGGGTCTGATGGCCGCTGGCTGCAGGAGGCGGGGCAAGTCTGGCGGGACATCTCCCAGTGTGAGGAGGAACAGGAAGTGACGTCACAGGAGGTGCGTTGCTACGGACTCCGGGAATGTCGGAGGGAGACGAGAGGAGCTGGCGTTTGACGTTACGTTCACACTACCTCCGTCCGTCGACGGATGGGGGATTTTTGACGTATCCGTGTGTTTTCCCGGGTTGTATTACAAAGGCGATTTCATTCGAAAGTGTATTTGCGTATATTTGCGTACTGCGATCTGATTGGTCGACGGATCCCTCGCCTGCCCGAAAAGTTGAACATCCGTAGGCCAATCAGATCGCATTATCCAAACTGTAACGCCACAATGCATTTCGAGAGCGCCCCATGCGAAGTCAATGAGATCCGTCGACGGACACATAACTGGCCCCCCCTTTCTCTCTCTCTCTCTCTCTCTCTCTCTCTAGTGTGAATCAGGCTTAACACCCGACGATTTGTATTGAATAGTTTGTGCATCGGTTGCTCTGATATTTACCTTTGTAAATATCAGAGCAAGTGAGGCGGGGAACAGCCATAACGTGCAATCAAAAATAATGTGCGAGTATGTATGTATCTCCAGCTGTGGTACAAGGAGCTGATGGTGAGCTTCAGAATGCTCTACACGGTGGGCTACTCCCTCTCCCTCTCCACCCTCACCATGGCCCTCCTCATCCTGCTCAGCTTCAGGTCAGTTCCTGCTCCTCCTCCTCCTCATCATCATCATCATCATCATCATCATCATCATCATCATCCACCGCCTCCTAATCATCATATCATCATTCTCCTGCTCCTCCTCATCCTCATCCTCCTCTTCCTCCTGCTCAGCTTCAGGTCAGTTCCTACTCCTCCTCCTCCTCATCGTCATCATCATCATCCACCTCCTCGTCCTACTCCTCCTCCTCCTCATCGTCATCATCATCATCCACCTCCTCATCCTCCTCCTCCTCATCCTCCTCCTCCTCCTCCTCCTCATCATCATCATCATCATCATCATCATCCACCTCCTCGTCCTCCTCCTCCTCATCGTCATCATCATCATCATCCACCTCCTCCCCCTCCTGTATAAACTCTGGGAGATGGCTAGCCCCAGATCTGTTTGGTGTTCCGTGTCGACAGGAAGTTGTACTGCACCAGGAACTACATCCACGCCAACCTCTTCCTGTCCTTCATCCTGCGGGCCGTCTCCGTCATCGTCAAGGATACACTGCTGGAGCGGCACTGGGGCCGCCAGATCATGCAGCAGGCCGACCTGCATCACATGCTCAGCCACCAGGTCAGCCAAGCACATGCTCAGCCATCGACTTGGCCAATCACACGCCCAGCCATAGAATCAGCCAATCACACGCCCGGCCACCAGGCCAGCCAATCACATGCTCAGCCATCGACTCGGCCAATCACACGCACGGCCACCAGGTCAGCCAATCACATGTACAGCCACCAGGTCAGCCAATCACACACTCCTCCGTCAAGTCATCCAATCACACGCACAGCCATTGAATCAGCCAATCACATGCTCAGCCATTGAATCAGCCAATCACCCGCCCAGCCACCAGGTCAGCCGATCACATGCTCAGCCACCAGGTCAGCCAATCACGCGCTCCGCCACCAGGTCAGCCAATCATTTACATTTTACATTTACATTTAGGGAATTCTGCAGATGCTTTCATCCAAAGCAACATTTGTCAGTAGAAAGAGAAACAACAACAATATATCGCTTTTGGAACAGTAAATATGTTTATAGAAACAGTTGCCAAGCTAACAATGGCTAGATTACAATCACACCCATAGCCACGAGATCAGGCAATAACATTTAGGACCCAATGTGAATTATCATTAGCCTTGTCAGTTAAAGAAAAATAAACAAATTCAGGCACGATGCGGGGTAAATTAGCTTTATTCCTATTTAGATCCATGTGTTCATTTCTTCCTTTTTGCGTAGACCACTGAGCAATTGTTGTTCATCCCATTGAAATCCTGAGCATACTATATATATATACTTTATACTTTTTGAAGTATACCTTTCTCTGTGTATGGTCTGGGGGTGCTGGTCTTGCTTCCATGCCAATCAGGACCTTACAAGTAGGTGGTTCAGGCACACTTAAGCCCAAAAGCCCCAGACACCCCTATTATTTTCGATGTACAACCCCCACACCAGCGGCAGTTAGGCACGTGCCAGCGCTCGCCTGCGTGCCGGCCAGCGACCCTTCAAGCCACTGTCCTATTGCACAGCGTCACCGCCCCTGAAAAAGCTTTTTTCCGCCGCAAGGTGACAAGTTTGCTTGCCTAGGTCTTCCTGTTGACGCTGCAGCGCGATGCTTCTTATTGGTACTAGGGGCGGCACTTGACGCGCGTCATATGACATGCTGCAGAGCCGGTAAGTTTTACGCTAAAGTCCATAAAGGCTGGCTCTGCAAGACTTCATAGACCATCGCTTACATAATTAACAAGATTTAAACTGATAGAATCCATACAGATTAAATCGGGAACTTGAGTAGAACATGAGATGTGATATGATGCGTTGCCATTCCATAAAACATGTTTTAATTCCTGCTAGGCTGCTATTGGCTGCCGGATTGCCCAGGTGGTGATGCAGTACTGTGTTCTGGCCAATCACTTCTGGTTCTTTGGAGAAGCGGTGTACCTGCACTCAGTGCTCATTGGCTCAGTGTTCATCGACCACAACAAATACCTGCCGTACATCTGCCTGGGCTGGGGTAAGGCTCCCATAGACCTCTGAAGAATAAGTCCCGTCTCCGAGGCTCCCGGTTAAATGTCTATGGGAAATAACATGCCATTTTTGAATGATCATACATAACAAACTCTGTAGGTGGCGAAGAAGTAAAAGCTGCATCACGATTTGAACGACACATTTGGGAAAGTCGTGACGTCCGAAGTCTGCGCAGATCCGTGTTAGCATAATGCTTCTTCATAATAGTTAACTACTCTAACGTCACATGAGACGATCCAAAACTTCAGTGGAAACTAGATGGAAGAAGTGTGTAGTTCAAAACGGGATGCAGCTTTTACTTCTTTGCCACCTACAGAGTTTGATATGTACGATCATTCAAAAACACCATGTTATTTCCCATAGCCATTTCACAGAGGGAACCGGGAGCCTCAGAGTCGGGACTTATTCTTCAGAGGCTCTTAGGCTCACTCTCTGGCTCACTTACAGTTTGACTGTTGATTAGTGTGCAATGTCCCTGAAATAAACCAATAAATAAATAAATAAAAGAGGTCTATGGCTCAGCTAGCCGTCCATGTTGACAGTGGAGTCCTCACCGTTATATTTACACACGTATTTAATGTGTTTGTTGTTAAGGGTATTGATTGAGTATGAGTTTATATACATGCCATCAAAAGAGGAGTTAGGATATGTGTTTTTGTAGTGATTAACGTTATAGTTTGGGAAGTGTCATGATATGAGGAGTTTATGTGTTTATATGAGGAGTCAGATTTTGTATTTCGCTATTTTCTCAGGCACTCCTCTTCTGTTTGTCCTTCCCTGGGTTCTGGTGAAGCTTCTGAAGGAAAATAAAGAGTAAGAAGGGGCGCTGTGTGTTTTATGTGTTTTGTGGGGTCCATGTTGTTTGTGGTGTCCATTGGTTTTATATGTTTTGTCGGGTTCATGCAGTTTATGGGATTCAGGTGTTTTGTGGGATCTGTTGTGGTTTGAGGGGTCTAGGTGTTTTATGGGGTTGATTACTTGTATGTGTTTTGTGGGTTCCATGTTTTTGTGGGGTTCATGCAGTTTGTGGGGTCCATATGTTTAGTTGGGTCCATGTAGTTTGTCGAGTCCATGTGTTTTGTGGGGTCACTATGTTTTGTGTTGTTTTACGGGGTCCTTGTGGTTTATGGGGCCCTGGTTGTCCATGCCAGGGTCACTGAGACCAGCCTGTGTGTGTGTGTATGCAGGTGCTGGGCGCTGAACCAGAACATGAACTGCTGGTGGATCATCAGGCTGCCCATCTTGCTGGCTTCACTGGTGAGTCCATACAAGAACACTGTTCAATTCACACCATAACCACCTGGAATATATTATGTTTGACGGGTAGATTTCCCTTTCCACCAGATCAATTTGTTAATTTTCATGATGATCCTGAAGGTGATTCTGTCCAAACTAAGAGCCAGTAACCAGAACGGATACCCAGACTACAAACTTCGGTAATGTGCAACCACTTACTTAAACAGGATTTTCGATTATTGGTAACAGGGAAAATAGATTGCCTTTTTACTCGTAGAGAAAGGTGTGAGAGAGAGAGACAGCGAGAGAGCGAGAGAGAGAGAGAGAGAGAGAAAGAGAGAAAGAGGTTTAATATGAATGAGATGACAGACAGGCGCGATTCTAGGTTTCTTAAACATCCGGGGCTCAGTGGGACGACGGGGGGGGGGAGGGGGGGGGGGATCGCGGGCGGATGGGATTGTTGACGGGGGGCGGCGGTGGACAGAAGGTTGAATTCTCTTTTTTTTAGGGTTAGGGTTTATTATTATTTTTTCAAACAAAAATAGATTCGGGGCTATTTCAATTTGATCCGGGGCTTTAGCCCCGAATAAAACAGCCTAGTGACGCCACTGACGCCACAGATATCGAGAGATGAGCTGAATAAATGTACTTGTTGTCTTTGCACAATCCCGTAAGCATTGCCACTTTAATTCCACCATTCATGTGTATGTGTATGTGGTGAATATAAAGAATTGTCTTCCTCTCCACAGACTGGCAAAGGCCACGTTGACCCTCATCCCTCTTTTCGGGATCCATGAGGCCATCTTCGTCTTCGCAACGGACGAACAGACAACGGGGCTCCTGCGCCACGTCAAAGTCTTCTTCACCCTCTTCCTCAACTCTTTCCAGGTTCACAACGTCCGCTTCCTCCAGGGAGTCACAGATGACCTTTTTATATTCTGTTCAAGGTTGCTTTCTATTTACATTCATGCTTCGCCTGAGGACTGAGGACCTTTTCTTTTCTCAGGGTTTCCTGGTCTCCGTGCTCTACTGCTACACCAATAAAGAGGTGAGTTTTCAATTTCCACACTCACACCTCACCACTGTTCCAGACAGTTTTTTTTAAAGGTTAGGTGTGTGCAGCGCCGTCGTATAGGGGGTAAAGGTTATGACAATTATAAGGGCCCACAGCCCCCTAGGGCCCACACACAGCCCCCAGTAGCCTCTATGACAAAATGATTATGCATACACTGAACTAATATATATTTATATGAATTAATCCGAATTAAAACAAAGCCACAAATCATACAATATTCTTATTTTAATTTCGCGGACGAGCGCTATTGCGGCGCGATTGTTGAGGGGGGGGAGGGGGGTTGGATCGCGGACGAGCGCTATTGTTAACGGGGGCGTTCGATCGCGGACGAGCACTTTTGCGGGCGCGATTGTTGAAGAACACTCAGAGGGCACTTTTTACGAGGCAAAAAGGGCAGGGGCTCAAGCACCCCTAGGGCCCTATGTGTGCACGTGCCTGGTTCTTCCCATGGTTCTTCCTCATCGGAAGTGAGTGAGCGATGAGACTTACAGTGAACAAACAATCAAATTTAAACTTTAATTGAGATTAGATGAGGCCTGTTGTTGTTTTTGATATTTGTTTTACAACAACGTATTCCATGTGCTCTTTGTTTCACTTGCACATTTAAGTTAAATGCTACATTTATTATTTTTGCATATCAGTGCTTGATTGTTAAATACAATAAAATACCCACACCTATTTGTTGAGTGGTTAATTGAAAATGTATTTGCAATCAGAGGTGTAATAACGTGTTGCAAATCAGGGAAATGAGAATAAGACAATTAATAATACATAATTTACATAATAATACTCTGACTTGTTAAGTCGTTAAATGTAAAAAAGGAAACAAATTGGGTGTATTACACCAGGCACCGTCAAGAACACTGAAAAACAAGAACATTTAAGGTGCCAATGAATGGCGGAGAGGGGCCCACACCGATATTCTTTCAGGGGGCCCAGAATTCCTAGCAACTGCCCTGGGTGTGTGTGTGTGTGGGTGTCGGTGTGTGTCTGCATGTGTGTGTGTGTGTGTGTGTGTGTGTGTGTGTAGGTGAGGTCGGAGCTGCAGAGGAAGCTATCCAGCTGGAGGGGGGATCCGGCGACGGCGTGTTGTGGACAGTGACTAACGGCCTCTGACTCCCGGGTCCACACCTTCTCCATCGCCTCGGTCCCGGACTGCAACCACTCCTCATCCTCCTCCTCATCCTCCTCCTTCATCCCTGGCCGGGTCATCTGTGTCGGGGGGTGCTTACCTTCAGACTCCCCCACGAGGGTGATGGGTCAGAATAGCAGACCTCCAGACCCCATCTTGCTACAGAGCAGAGCTCAAAGCCTGAGGGAAGGCCGGAGGCAGGGTAGGGGTCACGGCCTGGGTCAGGAGCCTGGACAGAGCTCGGGTCAGGGCCTAGGTCAATGTCTGGGCCCAGGCCTGGATCAGGACCTGGATCAGGACCTGGGTCGGGGTCTGGGGCAGAGCCGGGAACAGGGCCTGAGTCTTGGTCAGGACCTGGGTCTGAAGCAGGGCCTCGGTCAGGGTCAGGAACTAGATCTGAGGCAAGGCCTGGGACAGGGCATGCGCAGTAGTGAGCAGGAGAGTCCAGAGTGCACCATGCAGGTGTCTTTTCTCATCCATCTCCCAGACCCTGTAGAGATACCTCCTCACGAGGTCCCGCTGCATGCAGACTGAAACTTCTCCGCCCCATTCTCTCATTCAGACTGGTGGCAGTGGTTTAGGAGGTAAAGCAGGTTGACCGGAGGGTTGCTAGTTCGATCCCTGGCTCCTGTCTAGATGTCGCGTGTGTGTGGTTGACACCGCCGTCTGTGTTTGAATGTGTTTATGAATGGTTGTAAGTCGCTGCGGACAAGAGTATGTGCTAAATATATATAAATAACCTGTACATATACTTTTATACTGACGTTTTGAGTAGAGAATAGAAGATGTAAACTTGTTTGTTTTGAAAATCTGTATCGTCCCCCTGTGGAACTGAATGCCTTGTCTTTGGCACTGTGTTTTATTCTTCAAATGCAGGAATACCCTTCTGTAGTGTAACAACTTGTCCAAGACCCAAAAACACTCTGGAGACACACTCACACAACTAACACATGAGATTGTGAATGTGGTAGCGTTGGGAAATATTTGAGAAGTGCAAACCTCTCAAATACATGTTCAGAGGTTGCTTTTTTTGTGTCTCATTCTCCAGAGATAATAAAGTTATGTACAAAACAATGGATTCCTGTTCTCCTGGATCCTCATCATAACTGTCCAGACAAGAACTAAGCCCCATGATTATTAGTATTGATGTTTTCGGAGCACACTGGGTTGACCAATATTTATTCATTCCCCCCGGGGATGAATAAAGTATCTCGAATAGAATTGAATTTAAAGGTCTCATTCCCCGAGAAACCGTTTAGTACTTTTTACTTTTGAAATACGAAAGGTCACTTAGAGTATGCATGCTGTTTGTTTTTTTCAGCGGTTGTTTTTTTTTTGACCTGCGCGCATGTTTTTTTTTTGCCCTGCACACGCATGTTTTTTTTTTTGGACATGCGCGCAGGTAAAAAAAAAACATGTGACTAGTTTGCATGCCTGTGTGTATAGCCTACGTGTGTGTAAGCGTAGGCTATGTTGTAGTTCCGACCTGCCATGGCACGTCAAAATAGCAACAACAACTGCGCTATCCGCTATAGACCAGGTATTTTTCGGTCAGTGGCGCAATTGCATTGCATTTTTTTGATCACTAAAATAGCACCAAGTATCATTTGCGCCGGCACACGCCCCTGCTTTTCGCCGACACGCCTCTCCAGGCGCAAGTGTAGTGGTGCCTGGTTGCTGCGGGGGAAAATCAGCTTTGCGCTGGGTGCAAACTAGCAACGACACATGTCGGTGTAGAAAGTCAATTGCACCAGGCGCAAGATAGGGCCCTTCTTCTGTTTGGCGCACATGGCTAATTTGCATACGCGCACAGGACTGGCTGGCTCCGCTTGGCAAAAAATAGAACATATTTGTGAATAAATGTTTAAAATTCTGAATAGGCTGAATAGGCTACTGGACACCAGCTCATTTTTTCTTTTCTTTTTTTTACGAAATTTGAGACCCCCTTCAAATTTTGCTTTTGAGGCTTTCAGGGGGTCTCATGGGTTAATCGGGGGGGCCCAGCCCCCCCGGACCCCCACGTATTTCGCACACTGCTCACAGGGCATTCATTGCTACTATGACCAGCGCAAAATTAATGAAAAAACGATGCAATGACACCTTTAATATATTGCACACAAACACAACGTGCTGAAGCCATGGAAGCGAACTATCAAACTGGATCAACTGCTGAACCAGATTCTCCCCGACCTAAAAAGCCTCAGCCTCTTTTGAACGAAACTCCATGACCAGAGCGGTGCTAAAACACGGGTAAGTCATAGACTAATTAGACTGTCATTTGAAAGACGGAGACAGTTAATTACAAATGTATACATGAGCTGATCAACTTACAGTTGCAAGCTTGTCAGTAATAGCATATTTGCACTCGTCTCAGAATATTATGTTGCTCCCTCCGCTGGTCTTGGGTGTGTTGCTGTGACAGACAGGACCAGCTAGGGGCAATGAGGGAGAGGAGGTGTGAGCTCACACATTGGCACGAATGCACACACACACACACACACACACACACACACACACACACACACACACACACACACACACACACACACACACACACACACACACACATTCATGCATATCTATACATATAAATGCACACACATTTACACACACACACACACACACACACACACACACACACACACACACACACACACACACACACACACACACACACACACACACACACACACACACACATATGGATCTCTCTGTTATTGCATGTTTCTCAGCTGTTTCTGTCTTGTTGGGGCATGAAGAAATATCCAAAGGATTTTCATTGGGATCCAGTAGCGAGTGAAACAGGTCGTCCAATCAGCAGGAACAGGTCCAAGTGTAGGAACCATCATTGGACAGGTAGGGACTTCACTGGAGTCTTCTGAATGGCTATAGGAGACATAGGTCTTTTGATGGGTCAGAAGATAGAGAATCAGGACATCTCTGCTAAGTGGTATTATTAATGAATTCATTCAATAACTATCAAATGAGAGTTTTGTGGAAATATATGGTTGAACCCATTGAAGTACACCAGCAGGTATCATTAGGCTCTTTTGTAACAGTGCATAAGGGTTGTTCCTTTTTTTTTTTTTTTTTTTTTTTTTACTGCGGGGTGATGCTCCAATAAAGAGAATGGCCTATTCAAAAAGCTCTCTATTGAACCTATTCATCTTGTGAAGCAGTGGGTACCTGTGTGTGGGTTACGATGGCTACCACGACCTGATGGAGACTTGCAGTGTGCCTACTGGAACCCCCTGTTGGGTGAGGTAGAAATTACTTTCTAGAAAAAGTGAGCACGCTTTCAATAGTTGACCTATAAAAGTGGGTCATGGCAACTCGGCTGACTCTAAACTTTTTAAGCTGCCGCAGAAAGTGGAGTCGCTGGTGGTTCCTTTCACTGAACCTGTGTTGATGGTCGTCTCTATAGCTTTTAGCTCTACTTATAACTCAAATGGAGCAACGTTTTGTCAAACTACTTATTTCTGATGTTGGAAGCCCTGTGGAGTTTAGAAAAAAAAAACCTGTTTCTGAAGAGTGGAGCTTTGCAAGTAGCCTATGCCTGTTAGTCAGAAGCAGTACTTAGGGGCAATCTTCATGTCATGTTGCCTTTTGTGAGGATTTCAAACCAGCATGGCGCTTGAGAAGCTTGTAGAACACGCTGCGGGGGTTTGGGAGGGAACCTACGTACAGGCGGAGTCTCTCATCACCCTCCGTCTTAACGTTCGTCACACTCGCTTTCCATTGGTATTCATGAATTACTTCTGGTCTGTAAATACTATCTTTCTGCTCCCTATGGGTTTTAATACTCTAGGCTTACATCTTCTCATATGACGAATGTCATATATATCTAATATATCGAAATGTATCTAATGCCAGTGGTGGTAGTCATATGTAGTCGTTGATGAGTTTTCACATTAATAATAGGCCTACACTTTATTTTTCTTTCTCCATCTCAGCAAACTGTGTCCTCATGATAAAAGGAGCCTGTGCCTGTAATTATGGAGATGTGTTGTGCCAAGGCCACACGATTTTGTGACATCACATCTCAGTAAGTAATCTTCTTCCCATTTTCTCATTCAAGCTTCTCCACAACATGACAGTTCTGAGTTACAGCTTCATAATACCATTTGATTGCCAAAGTGCTCTCTAATAACTGGTATTGTGTAATTTTAAGGGTTGCTGCTGATCTTGTGCAGTACCAGCGTTATGAAGGAAGGTTGCTGTAATCAATGATCCTTTTACGTCTGCTCCATCTCCTTAATTAGATGCTCTTTCAGCCCAAACAGACCTCAGGGAGGGGAAGGCACTTCGTTTTATAGTTATAATATTTAGTTCAATTTATTTATTTATTAATATTATTAATATAATTATTATTGATAATATATAATTATTATCATATCAATAATATTATTTAAAAAAAATAATGATATCTAGATCACAGCCTAATAACCATTTATAATATCCTGCCGAAAACAGCTTGACTGCGCGATCCGAAAACAGAGGCTGCCTTCCCTCTGTGGACCTATAGTGTCATCGATGAGAGTGCGTTGAATATTTTACCGCATATTGTTTGATTGTATTTCGATAACAATCGCTAACGGTCTATTTCACATAAGAAGGACAGATCGAAGCGGATGAAAAAAATTGAGGGGGCACCCGGATTTGAACCGGGGACCTCTTGATCTGCAGTCAAATGCTCTACCACTGAGCTATACCCCCGCTGCTCTACTACTGTGAAATAATTTGAATATATTATATACATAATTAGTATATATTGTTTGACCCGTCGTATAGTCCACAACGATAATAGCGACGTAACAAACACTTCGACATTCAACAAACTGTATTTTAAGGTCTAAGTGGTTTGCCAAATAACTGATAATCCCTGAAAATGTGGGGACAAGAAACAAGATTGTAAAGTGGCCTATTGTAGAAAGCCTGTTGGTCAGCCCCACCGCTAGTTTGACATAACTAACAGTAGGCCTATTTTGTGTCTGCAATCCAAAATCAAACTACTGCAGTTCTAGTTCTAACTGTTCTAGACCTACATCTGCTAAGGAACAGGCTCCGGACCTCTCTCTCTGTCTCTCTCTGTCCCGGGTTCTTATATGCTTGTTGTATCTCCACTGGTCTACACCATGTAAGGACATTCCCGAGACCCTGAGCTCACCCATCCTTCATTCACATCATTCCTGCTCCCAAACTCAACCCCAACAAGACTCCTCCTCGTCTCAACCCAGTCTCCTCTCAAAGTCCCGTCCAACACAGCGCTAAAAAATCACTGTTAAAACTTATCGATTCAGCTTCGTGTCCAGGGGATTATTGTGAACACCTCCCGCTATGAATCCACCGTGTGGAAGATGCAGCAAAGCCGTGTACCCGACGGAGAAGGTTAACTGCCTCGACAAGGTAGGCTGAGGATGCCACTGTCTCAAAGTTTTTGATATTTCATACATGTTTTGACGTAGCCTTCTATGTTGTGGAGATGAAAATCGTTGTGAAACTTGTATGGGCCTTCAAAAATGTTGTACATTTTTATGAAAGGTTTTAAGTAAATTAATATATTACTTTTGTATAGTAGGTATTGTATGTGTTTTATATGGCCCCAGAAGATGTTAAATAGCGGCCATAACTAAGGGGATGGGAGATCTACATGATAACAATAATTTATATGTAGGGTGGATTGCCCTAATGTGGGACATTTTTTGCTTTTCAGACTTCTGTAGAATATTACGATGTGAAGGCAACACATTAAATCCACATCCAATACCTTTTTGAAACCCTCAGGGGGTGTCCTAATCAAATCAAAAGAGAAAATGCAGATAACACATTCATAAAATAAATGATATAGATATCAGTGCTCTTAGTGCCAAACTGTCTGAGAAAATGTGCAGCTTCCTAATGTGGGACAATCATTTGCCTAGTGTGGGACACTGTAAAGTCTATGTTAAAAGGTCTAAACCATGGTGCACCTTCATTCATGAATGATAGTTAAACTTCCTCAATAAGTAATTCTGTAGGTTAAAAAACGAATATTATCAACCCAATAAGAAACAACTAGAAATAAAATCATATATGCAACTACAAATGTGATAAAGCAATGTGATAAAAGAACTACATATCCAATATAACTATGCGATACAGAACGACAAATTCGATTTATCCCGAATGATGTGATAGAACTGCAGATATGATGTGATCTTTATTGATTTTACAATAACCTAACTCTCTCTAGTTCTGGCACAGGAGCTGCTTCAGTTGTGAGGTCTGTAAAATGGCGCTCAGTATGACAACCTACAAAGGCTTTGGCAAGAAACCCTACTGCTCCATGTAAGTACTGGACCAGCCTATCACAACCACTAGAACCACCACTAGAGCCAATCACAGCCACTATAACCACCACTACAGCCAATCACAACCACTAGAACCACTACAGCCAATCACAACCACTAGAACCACCACTATAGCCAATCACAGCCACTATAGCCACCACTACAGCCAATCACAACCACTAGAACAACTACAGCCAATCACAACCACGAGAACCACCACTACAGCCTATCACAACCACTAGAACCACCACTACAGCCAATCACAACCACTAGAACCACAACTACAGCCAATCACAACCACTAGAACCACTACAGCCAATCACAACCACTAGAACCGCCACTACAGCCAATCACAACACTAGAACTACTACAGCCAATCACAACCACTAGAACCACTACAGCCAATCAGAACCAACCAGAACCCTATAGGCTAATCACAACCACTATATCCACCACTACAGCCAATCACAGGCATTAGAACCATCACTGCAGCCAAGCAGAACCAACCACAACAATTATACATTCAATCACAATAAACTTAAGCCACCACCACAGCCAATCAATACAGACTAGAACCACTACAGCCAATCAATACAGACTAGAACCACTACAGCTCATCAGAACCAACAAACAGTACCATATGACCTTCACGCACACACACACACACACACACACACACACACACACACACACACACACACACACACACACACACACACACGCACACGCACACGTACACACACACAGGAGTGTAAAGGTTACCTTGAAAGAATGAACATTTTGCTCCTTCTCCTCCTCCTCCTCCCTCTCTTCTTTTTTAATGAAGTATACTCCCTCCATCTGATTGGACAGTTTTTGGTTAATAAGCAACTCTCCCTGTTTCAGGCATTACCCCAAATCCTCCTTCACCATGGTAACCGACACCCCAGAGAACCTCCGCCTCAAACAGCAGACTATGCTCAACAGCCAGGTAGCACACACACACACACACACACACACACACACACACACACACACACACACACACACACACACACACACACACACACACACACACACACACACACACACACACACATTCACAAATACACACACACAGATACAGAGTTAGTTTAGGTTAGGGTTGAGCTGATTATAATATAATAATTATTTTAATATAACAATATAAAGTCTGATAGCTGACTTGCTCAAATCAAACTTTTACATTTTTACATTTGTTTGGACCAATCATTTGGACCAATCTGTTATTTGCAGTAGAAACCACTAACTCGTTTACACGAGCTACTGTAGAAATCCACCTATTAAAATCCCCTAAAACAAATTAAAGATTGCATGCCCACATTGTGTTCAGTACCTCAATAAACCCTTAAAGAATTAACCTCCATCATCTCAGGGATAGGACTCATCATTGCACCAGAGCCATGTTCAGGATGAGTCGCACTGGGAGGCTGATGAAAGGCAGAGGCTGAGCCTCGGGTTAGGGTGGGATAGAGTGAGTTAGGGTGAGATAGGGTGAGTTAGGGTGGGTTAGTGTAGTATAGGGTGAGTTAGGGTGAGATGTGTGAGTTAGAGTGAGTTAGGGTGTGATAGGGTGAGTTAGGGTGGGTTAGGGTGAGATAGGGTGAGATAAAGTGAGTTAGGGTGAGATAGGATGGGTTAGTGTAGTATAGGGTCGGTTAGGGTGAGTAAGGGTGAGCTAGGGTGAGAAAGGGTGAGTTATGGTGTAATAGGGTGAGTTAGGGTGAGATAGGGTGAGTTAGGGTGTAATAGGGTGAGTTTGGGTGAGATATGGTGAGTTAGGGTGGGTTAGTGTAGTATAGAGTCAGTTAGGGTGGGTTAGGGTGAGTAAGGGTGAGTTAAGGTGGGATAGGGTGAGTTAGGGTAGGTTAGGGTGAGATGGAGTGAGTTAGGGTGAGATAGGGTGGGTTAGGGTGGGTTAGTGTAGTATAGGGTCAGTTAGGTTGGGTTAGGGTGAGTTAGGGTGAGATAGGGTGAGTTAGGGTGTAATAGGGTGAGTTAGGGTGAGATGTGTGAGTTAGGGTGAGTTAGGGTATGATACGGTGAGTTAGGGTGATATAGGGTGAGTTAGGCTGGGTAACTCTAGGATAGGGTGGGTTAGGGTGGGATAGGGTTAGTTAGGCTGGGTAACTCTAGGATAGGGTGGGATAGGGTGGGTAGGGATAGGGTGGTTATAGGTAAGTGTGGGCTAGGACGGTTTAGGCTGGGGAAAGATGGGGTGCGTCAGCTCTTCCCTCTGGTCGTTCGGTCCTTCCTCTCCTCCTCCTCCTCCTCTGGTTCTGTTTACAACCATAAAAGTCCTTCCCACCCTCACACCACATGACGTGTTTGTGTGTGTGTGTGTGTTTGTGTGGATGTGTATGTGTTTTTTGTGTGTCAGGCCCTGTACAAAGAAGACTTTGAGCGGAGCAGGGGGCGGGGCTTCAGCGTTGTCACGGATACGCCCGAGATGCAGAGGGTGAAGAAAACCCAGGACCTGATCAGCAACGTGAGTCCTCTTAACTTAACATAACTAACCCTGTTCCCTTACTTAACTTGGCCAGTATAATATAATAATTTAATAATTTAACTTGACTAACCCTTCATTTAAATTCTTCTGCTGGGGGAGGGTAGAGGGGTTAGAGAAGGAGGGGTCGGAAGGTGAAAAATGGAGGAGGGGTGAGAGGGAGTGAGAGATGGATGATTTAGAGGTTGAGGGGTGAAAGATGGAGGAGTGAGAGTTGTAGGGCTGGGAGGTGGAAGGGTGAGACATGAAGGGATGAAAGGGTGAGATGGAGGGGTGAGACATGAAGGGATGAAAGGGTGAGATGGAGGGGTGAGAGGGTAAGCGCTTAAGATCTGGAGTCTCTCTCAGACCCAATGCTTCGACCTCAGAGGAATGGCTGCCCTATATGGTCACAGTATCCCAGCTGGAGACACACACACACATACACACACACACACACACACACGCCTGCTCTGATCTCTCCCGGGACCAGCTATAAACAGAAGGCTGGAAGTAAACCATTTATTCTTTCATTCGTTCTGTTCCCTTTCTTTACTTTTCTCTCCCTTATATCTTTCATTATTTCTCTGTTAATTTCCTTGCTTCTGTCCTCACTCTCCTCTGTTCTTTCAGTTCTGTGGATTTCTTTCTGAACTGTTTTTAATGAGTTTAGATTCTCTCTCTGGTCGAACCAGAATAGAGCACAGTAGGATCCCCCTCTCTCTCTCTCTCTCCCTCCCTCCCTCTCTCCCTTTCTCTCTTCCTCTTTCTTCCTTCCTCTCTCCCTCTTTCTCCTCTCTCTGTCTTCCTCCCTCCCTCCTTCCCTCACTCACTCCCAGATTCCTCTCTCTTTCCCCCTCCTTCTCTTACCAAATAAAAATAAATAATATAATGCATGATTTCAAGAATAGCCTACTACTTATTTCAGGGGTATCTTGCTGAGATTTATATTGCTTCAGTTTGTGTGTGTGTGTGTGTGTGTGTGTGTGTGTGTGTGTGTGTGTGTGTGTGTGTGTGTGTGTTTGTGTTCGTGCACGCAGATCAAGTACCATGAGGAGTTTGAGAAGAGTAAGGTTAGAAGTGACGCACCGCCACCCGAAAACAGGCAAGGTCTGACTTATTTTTTGTTGTTGTTTCTTTGAACGAAAACGTTGGTATATTTCTGTTTATTTAGTTCCGTTGCGGGATTCTTTCCCTTCTGTGTAATTCTGTAGACTGCGAGGAACAGCAACAGCAGATGTTCCGTCCGACTCCCGGGCCCGCAGCTCCTGTTGCCACAGCGCCCTCTGGTGGAGCGGTAGGGACAGTATACCTTGTGATCCACAGTTCAATACCAACTGCTTTATTGGCATGGAAAAAATAGATTTACATTGCCAGAGCACAATGTGCATATATATATATATATATATATATATATATATATATATATACACACATATTTATATGCATATTTATATACTATACATATTCCTCACCTTTTTAAAAAAAAACGGTGTATATGAGGAGGTTCTGAGCACTGTGCAGCTTTTCTCCAGCAGTGTATCTATGAGTTATGTATATCCATGTGTATCTATCGTTGTGTATCTCTATACAGAGGCCGCGGTTCCAGGCACTGTACAGCTATGCTCCAGCCGATGCTGACGAGGTGAGCCTCCAGGTGGGGGATGTCATCTTGGAGCCCCAGTCCATCGACCAGGGCTGGATGTTCGGGCTGAACCAGCGCACGGGCCAGCGTGGCATGTTGCCCGCGAACTACGTCAAGCTGATCTGAAGCTCCTCATGCCGCTGGCCCTTAGCCCACAGCAACTACCTTTAAATTCATGCCCTTAGCCGTTAGCCTACAGCAACTACCTTCACTGTCATCCCATTAGCCGTATACCTTACAGCAACTACCTTTACTTTCATGCCGTTAACTGTTGGCCTACAGCAACTGTGCTTACTGTAATTCTGTTGGATTTTAAAGACCTGGGAAGAGCAAGAATCTTTGTGGAATTTGTTGTGGAATTTTTTCACCAGAGTAAAATGGTCTTTGGGAATATCTGTTTTGAGTTGACCTTTGTATGAGACCATTTCGTTTTGAGGCTGTTGCATGAATTCAATACTTTGCAATGGCAGAGAAACACAGGGAGGGAGGGAATGGAGAGGGTGGGCAATTCTTTTTGGAGTTATCAAGTATATATCTCTTTATAATTCTCAAATCTTACCCACAGCTCCTTTTACCCTAGGTATACATTAACTGTTTTCATGGTCATGTAGTTAGCCATTAGTTAGTGTGTTAGTTAAAGTGATATTGTTAACTTACATTACCGGCCTTCATCCTCATGCTGTCCGCTGCCAGTTTGTATCAATTGTATCCATATTGTTAGCCACTAGCCTACATTAAACGCTCATATTGTTAGCATAAATGGATCTGTGGTGAACATTTTTTTTTTACAAATCAGAGGGCCGTATTTAAAGTGATAATCTCGAAGATCTCCAAAGATTTAGATTTTGATAAATGTCAGTTCAGTCACTATCCCCCGCATAATTAGGGATCACAATGGTGATTGGTGACAATTATGAAAGCCCCTGCATTCGCAGTAATGTGAATGTTACGAACTAGGTTTCGGTGGTGACTTTACCTTCACAGATTCAAATCACAAGCGGCCTAGTTAGTGATGGATTTCCTATCACCCAGCAGTGTTTGTTACGGCAGAGACGGCATGGCGGAGCCCCCGCAACAGACTTGCTCTTCAACTCACCTGTGTGTGTAGCAGCGCACAGCCTTCTTTTTGCCATAGGTGGCGCCAAAGAGGGCGACACAAAGATCTTCGACATTACTACTTCAAGAGAAAACGTTCGGAATGATGAACATTAGTTTGAGTAATCCTGGAGCTATGAAGAGCTTTACGAACCATATGATTAAAATCTACCTTTATTATTATTTTTTTTTAAATATATTTTACAATATTGGTATAATATATATAATTGACATACAAACTAGTTAGATTCATTTAATATACGGCCAAGTTGGAGTTGGTCAAAAATAGGTCATGTCATGGTACAACGTCCATATGACCTGGATCTTCGACCATGGTCGTCAAAGTGTTCGGTGGGGAGCTGGTGGGTGCGTAATGCGTACCTTTGCGCTCTGTGCACCAACCCTTGTTTCGCTACTCCCTAAATATGAGGGTCACCCGCTGCCACTAAATCCCGATGGTTTGCTGTCCTGGGCCCACGAGGGCGGCACAAGTTCCCCGCCGAAATCAGGACCCTGCACATCTTTCGTTGCAGACTGAAAAATCATCTGCTTAGACCAGTGGCATGCACAGACATTTTGGGGGGCAGGTGCTCAGTGAAAAATAAGGGCAGTGTTACGTCCCCTAAGTGGGCTAGGGGTAAGGGGAGTAACATAGTACCATGTCAAAAACAGTAGGAGTCATGTAGTCCAAGTTAGGGGTGTTTATTGCCAAACTCAAGCGCTTGTCTTCAGGGAGATCCACGGGCAAAAACAAAAACAAAAAACAAAACGTAGCCTATCCCTGACTAGAAACAAAAGACAACTTTCGAAATTAAATTACATGTTCTAATCCTCCCTAGCAACACAGAACCAGGAGAAAAGTGGGCACAAACATAATGGCAGGCTTCCTGGCTCAACACAAAACAAAGAATAACAAAAGAGCTGCTAAACTGTTGCCGGGACAGGGATACCGGGCAGCAGGCGGCAGCAGGCAACAGCAGGCAACAGCAGACAGACAGGACTCCAGGTGTGCACAGTCTAGAGGTGGAGCTGAGGGGGTGGAGCCGAGGGTCTCGAGCTAAAGGCAGCATACACAAAAGCACATTAGAACACATGGGAATGAAACATGCTGCATGTGGAACTGCCGGCTGCCTTATCATAGCAGTGTGAGAATTTTTGTGTGTCATTTTGAAGTGAAGAGTGATCATTACCACTCTCTAAAGCAGCATCCTCCTCGGTGCCATGTCTTTAAAGATGTTGATGACATCACTATGATTGATCTTGATATCTTTTTCTATAGCAAGCAGGAGAAGGTCAGAGAGCCGTTCTTCTCCACACAGACTTTAGTTTAGTTTTGATAATTTTCAGCTTTGAAAATGATTTCTCCACAGAAGCAGTTGTCACTGGCAATGTTGCATAGATTTTTATCATCTTCACAAAGGCAGGAAAGATGAGCTGGCCACTGTTTTCCCTCAGTATGGCAAAGATTTCTTTGAGGTCTTTTGCAGGAAAGCTGGAGTGGAACACCTTTAGTTCTGTCTTCAGCTGGTCCTCGTCTTCTCCATAGAAATCACAGAGGATGTGGACAACTTCCTTGGCTTCTGCGTTTGGCGTGCTTACCCAGTTGGCATGTACCGTTAAGGGGTGGAAGGACTGAATGATTCTAGCAGTGGGACTTCCAGTGTTGAATCTCCTGTTTAGCTCCTCAGTCATAGTATCCAGAAAGGTGAAAAACACACTACTCCTGAAGTATGACTCCACAGACTCAAACTGAGCACCAACTTGAGACACTGTTGGGCTTTGTTATAAATGCACTGGCACTTTCCTTTTCCTCTCCTGACCAGGCACTACAGTAGGTACTGGGATGTTGAGACTCTCTGCCTTCTCTGATGCACATCCAAATATTTCCCCAAACTTCTCCTCAGACCTCATGGTTTGCAATGTGTGAAGCACACCATCAATTACCTTGTAGTCAGTGGAGTGGTCCAAGTGTTCTTCCTGCAGAGAATCTGATGCCACAGCAGTGACGATTTCCAGGCAGAGAATAAACATGAAGTTGATGGCATTTCTGTACATCTGAGCATCTCCTCTGGCCAGGTTAGGTGGGTCGCTGTCACTGATGTCATCAAGGAGCTTCAAAATAGCTTTCAGATTTCTCTGAAGGGCCTTCAGTGCTTTCTCCCTGCAAGCCCATCGGGTATCTGACAACTGCTGGAGCTCCATAACACGCTGTCCAGGGTACAGAGACTGCTGCCATTTCACCAAGGCAGCATGGCGCTTTGGGGAGCCTGTGCAAAAGGCATACAATTTCTCCACAAGGTTGAAAAATGTCACAAAATGCTTGTTGGACTTTGACATTTCTCCAGCTCCTGGCCTGTAGTTGTATCAACATTGCAGACCTCAATGAATTTCTCCTTTATTTGCATATGATGAAAATATCGCACTACAAATGACACTTGTTCTTTGTGTGAAACATCAGAGGTTTCACACAAAGAGTAGGATGGAGTACAGTTCAGCCTCTTTTATTTCACTTTGTATCTCCCTCCTGATGTAAGTACCAAGTGCTGCAATTATGTCATTTTGGCTTCTGTTAGAAAGCAGTGACACCTGGGGCCTTGTCTTGGTGACTTTAACTTTGGCAACTTTTTCCATATATATATTCAGCAAACTGTCATACCGGGAAAACACATCCACCAGTTCAAGGAATTTTCCACAGTTGTTACTGGACTCGCTCTCATCATGACCTCGGAATGCTTGTCCCTGACGTGCAAGATACTTGCACATCAAGATCAATTAATTTTGTCAGGATTTCTCTATTTGTCTGCCTCTCTCGCTCTCTAACTTCCACCCCCTTTACATCTGAAACATCAAATGCAGACTGGAGGGCCTTTTTTTGGAAATTGGTCCATCTAACCATGCTTGTCATGTGTATCTCTGTGATGGAGTGTTGCTTGATTTTTTTCAAGAGCAGTGTTCCACTTTCTTATGCCATCAGTTGTCCACGCTGTTCTGTTTTTATACTTTTCTTCAGAAAGGAAGAGGCGACAACTAAAACAGTGGATTGAATTAGCAGTGGGAGAGTATTCCAGCCACACATTCCCAGAAAACCATTGTTTCTGGAATGACCGCCCCTCAGCATTTGGGTAAGGCATATCTGGTTGACATGGGCCTACACTGCAGCACATTGAAATGTAGCTGTCATTGCACTTGATATGAAATGTGTCAACATGTGAAGGATCTGTTGGATATTGCATAGCAGCTATCTTTTTAATTGTGTCATCACTTTCACATACAGATGCTTCAACATGCCTTTCTTGTTCTCCCTCATCTTCGTCATCACAGAGCACTGTTTCTGTTTCTGAACCTGGTGCTGCACTGGAGTCTGCTTTATCTATATATTCTGGGGATTCATCTACCTCATCTTCCATGCTGGTAGATGCCCTGGCCAGGCTGGCCCTATTGCAGGACAGAACTGAGCTGCTCCCCTGCTGTAGCTGCCTAGAATAAAATAATAATTGTTTTAATAATATCCTATTAAGGTAAATACAAGATTACTGCAAGTCTTGTAACATAGAAATAACTTATGGTTGGGACAAAATAATATAATTAGCTTATATAGCTTCATGACTGATTTAGTACCATCAATCCACTTTGCGTAGACTGGGTATCCCCACCCCCTTTGGGGCAATTGGGAATTGCCTGTTTGTCATTTAGCAAATAAATGACTGCTAGTGTTAATTATGTAGCCTAATGTAAACCTACACTAACACTAAATATTCAGCATACTGATAGATTCACATGCTGTACCAATGACAAACTCTGCCGACATTAGTTGTGTGGTGGTCATCACGTCATATCTATTATTGATTTGGGCTAGCTTGTTAAGCAGGTCAGTCGGCTAATTCATGCTCAGCTGTGTGGCGCTGCATGAGAGAGGCTACTTCACAACAGAGACAAATAAATGCAAGTTATAGCTTGGCAACTGAGGCTTAGGGGGCAAACAATACACTTTAGACTCAATTCATTTATGTGTTACCTCGCTGGTTGGGCAGGGCAGGGGAGTAGGTGTGTGTGTGGCCCACACACACACCTCCGTTTGTGTCCGCTCTGCGCGTTCACGTTGACGAAGGAAGAGAGGTGTGTGCGGAGGAGGAGGGGAGGAGGGGGGCATATTTATTGGGCCATTATTATCACACGTTTTTAATCGTCGAGCATTTATAGATGATAATGTCGGCATGGGCCACATACACTGTTTAAAAAAACAAAAAAACAACAACAACGAACTTTCTGATTTTTTTTTTCTTTTTCAAAAGGGCACTTGATTGGGCCAGGGTGCAAAGGGCAGGTGCTATAGCACCACCTTGGGTCTACCTGTGCACGCCACTGGCTCAGACTGCAGCCTGGCCCGTAAAAAAAACCTTTCTCTACCTCTTGTTTCTAAAATTAAGCACTTGTAGCACTGGCTTTATTTGATGAATTTATGTACCCGCATGAAGATTCTTGCAATTTCTAGTTTGTGTCTTCATGGTTGAATGCACTTATTCTAAGTCGCGTTGGATGAAAGCGTCAGCAAAATAATTGTAATGTAACGCGATGGTTCTCACGGTTTGTCTCCTGGTAGGGGATAGGACGGGCTAAACTGCCGTTACTCATCGCCTGTTACCATGGCGACGGAGACCCCGAGAACAGGTGCGGGGGGATCTGGACCCCGGGGGTCAGAGGTCGACGGAGTTCAACCGCAGGAAACGCTTTGATCTCTGCTTCCAGCTAGCGGCCGGTATGGGTCCCCCTACAGCCAGGCCCGGTTCTACGGGGGTGCATAAGCATGCATTGCACCCCCAAAAAAATTGTTTGCACCCTCAATTGAAAAAAGGAGGGAGTGAATTATTATAATTTTTTTATAAATATGATAAAAAAATAAAACACTTGCTCACAAAACGAATTGTTCCATTAAATACCGTTGTTTGCTGCATTTATTTTGCTCACTAAACCGATAAGAACGTTGTTATTATTATTATGACAGGTGCGCGTGAACTGCGCCCCGTCCGGCGGCGCGCACGTCAGTGACATTAAACTTCTTCGGCAGCAACAATTAGGCATTTACAATGGATATCCGAAAATAAAAAAGAACACCGCAAAAGAATCCAATACATCAGACAGTATAACCGTTGTGAACACTAGCACTAGCAACGCTAGCTCAATCCTGCCCGACTCGCTGCCTTTGCCGGCGCAGCTCTCACTCCCGGACAAGCAGCCTTTGCCGGCGCCACTGTGTTGTTCATAAGAACCCATATTTGCCAATTGTGTTTTGATTGTATTTATTTACAATCTTGTGAACTTTAAGAAAGGCACTATGTATTATTGATTACTTTTTGTGAAAATAACATTCCTAATTGGGTTTTATCTGTCAGCATTAAAAGTTTTGGGCAGCAGAATAAGCACTTATTGACATTAAGTGGTTCACATAAAGGTGCATCTCATAATATTAGAATATCAGGGAAAAGCTATTTTTTTGTAATTTAATTCAAAAGGTTCCATATAATCTAGATGTATTAGACATGAAGTGATATATTTCAAGCATTATCTTGTGAATGATAATGTAAAATTATTTTGTGACATTTAGTGGTTCACTTATATAAATACAGAGCATGTTTTATGTTTATGTTGTTAAATTATTTGGTCTCACAAGGCTACAGTGCTGCTTGAAAGTATGTGAACCTCTTGAGCCTTTTCAAATTTGATTTAATTTAACCATTATTAATTCATTCTCATATCCAAAGCTTGGATATCAATAAGCTAACGTTGCAGCTGAAATGTTCTCCACATCACAAGACATGATGTGATACCATCTTTTAAGCACAGTAAATGTTTTTGTCCCAACATGTCAGTACAACTACCCAGAAGTGCTTGTCTATCTACTGGTAGAAAGGCCTAGTGTAAAAAGCGAAGTCTGAACTGAAGCTGGGTAGCTGGTTTTACTATAGTACTGGTGCACCCCCTATAATCTCAGATGCACCCCAAGGCATTCTGTTCTGGAACCGGGCCTGCCTACAGCGTCGGGTATGCCGTGTCCATGGCCGCCCGTCTCATCCCCACGCTTCTCTTCCTCCTCTTCAGGTCAACACTCTCTAACCCCTACCTGCTCCTTAATCAATCCTGAATAACCTGTCTTGGTTGATGCCTTAATGGATTAATGAATGGATGGGTGGATGGATAGAGGGATGATTGATGGATGGATTAAATGGTTTACTAAATGGATGGATGAATGAATGCCTACATTTATGTATTGTGGATGCATGGATGGATGCCTGAAAGATGTTTCTTGATCCAGCTATTTGTGGGGTGTGTGTATTTTTTTTTATTATTATTATTTTTTTATCTTTGACGTTCTTAAAGGTCCAAACTGCAATCCAAAACACTTAGAAAACTATTGGTCTAAGGTATTGGTCAAAGACCTTCCAACTCAAGAATATGCTGCACAAACTAAAAATAGACAGCAGATTTCACAATTCAGTTTTCAGGGTTAGGGTTAGGGTAACTGTTTTTATGTTGCTGTTATTAATTGGTAGACATATTGAGTATGTTCCTTCCTTCACCAGATGGAGTCGCTAGTGTCCTTCCATCACCATAAATCCATTTATTATCTGGAGGAAATCAATTCCTTATTGACTGCCTAAATGACGATGGTCGAAATGGCCAGTTGAAAAGTCTCTAGGTTATTTATTATTTGTTTATATTGCCGATGTTCTTTCTATCGTGTGCACAAAAAGCCCGAACACGGTGTAGGCCTACAGGTTCTGATGACTGAGAGCCGCGTCCTGACCAATCACAGCCGGAGGGGCTGGGAGGAGGGGGACGAGGGGAAATCTCAGCTCCGAATTTCCGAGAATAAGATGACACCAGTTTACGTTTGTAATCACATGGATCGTCTTCCTTGTCTGTTCATGATCCGCTCCTTTGAACCAGAGCAAAACTCGAAACGACCTGCGCAGAAAGACCTGCAGAGGGAGCTGGGTCCGCCAGAGTCCCCCCCGCCCACGCCAACTCACTCAACTCACACACTTCGTCCCGCTTCACTGAAGTCACAGTGCACAGACGACCTTTTACACCAATCCAATCCTCACATAAAGGACAGATTCCTCGTGATGACTATTGTTCCACGGCCTCGTACACTGGTTTATTCAGGCCTTATAATTAAGCGTTTGGATTGTTTTATTGTATAGGGTTAGGACTGGCGCGTCTCTGCGCACTGTATTGCACGAGTCGCGGAGAATGCGTAATCATTGCGCACGTATCTCATAGGTAGGCTACAACACGCGAGTGGACGACTACACAGGTAGGCCTGCGCAGGTGGCCTACTGCATTGCATATGGATTGTAAAAAGATGGAAAACCCTGATCGCCGACAGCTGGGCAGCGACGGGGTTCTCAGTCCAAGCGTCGGAATGGCTTAACGCGTTGATCCTACCTGCCGCAAATCTCCGGTTTCACCTCCAACTCTCAGCTGCCCCGTGGACTGTCCGGCCCGCGAGGAACCGACTGCTCAGTCCAAGTCTCCACCGAACTTCAGTCTTACCCCCACGTCCTGGTTCCGTAGAAAGGCCCTGGTTCTTGAGAAAGGTCCTGGTTCCGGAGAAAGGACTTCTGGAGTTTGTTTTGCGGCGCAAGGTAAGACGCTCAACGGTCAGACTTTAGTGGCGCACAAACTCACAGGCCGATGAGGTTGTAATAATACATACTTGTTTTTGTGAGTGCTCGGATTTATGTCCGTATTTAGGTTAAAGTTATGAGACCTTGTGGTCTAATGACCCTGCTGGTTTCGTTTCATGGGGTCGTTGCTTGGTTTTAGAATAATCTTGCTGACATTGCTTTTATTATATAGAGCATTAAGTAGGCCTACACTAAGTCCACATTATATCTATGACAGTTTTTAGTAGGCTAAATAACGTTCCCCATTGACCGATTACAACATTACAAACATAAAATATACTAATAATTAAGGAGACATGATTAAAATTGTATGACTTCATGTATGAACGTGTGAACTTATTTTTTATTTTCCACCTCATCATCCAATCTATCGATCAACCCAGTAATGGCTCATCGATTTGCCATCGGTTAGAGATGTATATTAGTAGATCGACTAGCGCTTGGGATTGTCATTCTGCAGGTTTCATATTCCTCTGACGTTGTACCGCGCTTTGTTTTCCGATGCGTTGCGTCATTGCCGCCCTTTTGTGACGCAGCTGCCCCCAGCGTCCTAACCAGCTCTTGTCCTCACCTGCCAGGTGTGAGCTTGTCAGAAAAGGCACTTGTGTTGGGTTCAGGGTCTCTTGGCCCCTATTTATAGCTTCTCTCCATTTGGACAAGGTTCTAAAATGTTGACACTCAAACGTCTCTTTCCGACCAGGAGATCGGTGCCTCAGACATTTTTTTCTTGCTATTTCCGTTTTGAAAAGCATAGTGTTGGCCACTATTACTATAAGATAAGATTACCTTATAAATCCCGGGGGAGGGGGGCAAGGCAAAGTTAAGGACCAAACAAACGATATTCCATGTCTTATCACTGACATGTTTGGTGACTCTCTCCCTGTACACTGAAAGCAGCTGGGCAGTGTTGGAAGGAATGTTGGAGTGTGTGGTACAGGCAGAGTCTCGGGTCACAGGTTCTTGGACCCAGAAGGTGTTGGTTTTGGGTTTCTTTCACCAACTCAAACCATGTGACAGCCTGGCAAGGTGTCACACAGGGGGAAACCAGGTCAAACACATCCCACTCATCACTTCATTATTCCCTTAACCCTCTTAACCCACATTGTTTTATTTAAACTCCTGGTCCGACCAGGGTTGAGGGGGAGTAATATTCTGTGCGGGTCGGAGTGTCGCTGTTGTCTACTGACGATGGCTACGCTGGTTTTGAGGGGATGGGGAGGGAGATGGGTTACTGTGATAACGTAAAGTAATATTATTCCCCTCTGCTCTCCCGAGTTTTCATGCACTGGACTGAATGTCCTCTCACCTGCCCCAGGTGAAGCTTCTCAGGTGTGAGAGACTGGATACGTTCTCACTGGTATATCGGATTCGAGAGGATTGACTGTATTGAATGGAGTTGCCCCTCTTTGAACACTATTTCATAATCCTGATGTGCACATCTCTTCTGGAAAGAGTCACATCATAAAGTTATAATCGTAATAAAAGTTATAAAAGTTTGTTGTTGTTGTAAAAGTTTTGATAGCTAAGGTACAGTAATATGTTAAAGGTTTAGTGGGTCAGGTGCGGTCAGATGTTAGAGTTCTGATGATTCAGATAAGGTGGGATATTAAAGTTCGGATAGCTACGGTATGCTGAGATGTTAGAGTTCTGATAGCTAAGGTAAGGTAAGATGTTAGAGTTCTGATAGCTCAGGTACACTGAGATTTTAGAGTTCTGATAGCTACAGTACGTGTAACGGATGCCAACTAGCCTGGGCTAGCTGGCGGTAGTACTTTGTAAATCCTCACACCCCTAGCCTTAAGAACGCTGAGTTAGAAGCCTGGGCTTTTAGCTCAGTGGTTAGATTGTTCGACTCCCATGCCGGTAGTGTTGTTGTAGTTCGAGAGGTGGCAGGTTTGAGACCCGCGAGTGGTCGAACCGGCTTCTGCTACATACGGTGAGAGTTCTGATGGGTCGGGTAAGGTTAGGTGTTAAGTTCTGATTGTTCAGGTATGGTGAGAGGTTACAGTTCTGATGATTCAGGTGAGGTTTTCTGGGCAGTATCCCCTCGTCAAAAGTTTGTTCTCCAGTGGTTCTTTGGGATGGTGATCTGGATGAGGAGAAGGGTCGGGATGACTGCAGGATGTTGAAGAGAGAAGCACAGGCCTGCGTACCACTCTGAGTGGAACCAGCCAGTAGACCACCACCCATATGGAGGAGTTTGAAGCCTTGTTTCCCTGTAGCTCTTCTGTCTACTACTTCTGACATGCTGGATTCTGGGGTGAGGAGAGGCTCACACAAAGTTCAGTCTGTAGGGCTAGTTAGCTAGGTACCACACTGATTAGTGTGATACGTAGATATTGTTAGCTAGGTATGTGGCATGTGCTTAGCTAGGTATGTAGCTGTTGGTAGCTAGGTCAGTAGCAGTAAGCTAGGTCTGTAGCTTTTGTAAGCTTGGGTACATGGCTGTGGCTTTAGTTCAATGTGTAGCGGTGCTTAGCTCTGTATGTAGCTGCAGTTAGCAGCATTCAGCTAGGTATTGTGGTTATAGCTCACTGTGTAGCTGTGGCTAGCTAGGTATGTAGCTGTGGTAAGCACTGTATGTAGCCGCGGTTAGCTGGGTAAACTGCCGCCAGCTGCTAGCTTAGCTTCAGGAGAAGAATGCGGTTCTGGCAGCTGCAGCAGCTGTGGAACCAGCTATCTGCTCCTCCACCAATCACGTCGTCTAATGTAGCATGTAGCATGGCAGTTTGGACGAGATTCACTGACACTAAAGTGTACATGTTTATTATTGAGTTTATGTAAAAGTTTATGTTTATGTAATCTAAGCAAAGCAAAAAAGCTGTGCACGTGCACGTGTGTCTTTGTGTTCTTACAATTTCAGACTTAAATTGTCTTTCCGGAATTAATATTTGATAACAACATAGGAAACAGGAAATGGTTTAACTAACTCAAACGGCTACCATTTTGGGACATTCTGTGTTCGCTGAACTCTTTACGATCTACTTCAGATCTTATTTTCCATGGTAACAGAACAAATTGATTTATTGTGGTCCATAAAAATGTGACGTTTTTTGTGTCGGTCTCCTAGTCACAGCGTTAATGTCGGGTACGCAGATCGTTCACACGGAGACGGACTGAAACTTATCCATCCTCTGCCGGGGTATTTTAGGTTCGGATCACTTCAGAAGCACCGACAAACCTACCCCCCCCCCCCCCCCAGAACTCTTGCCCCTTCCTCTCCTAGTGCCCTCCTCCCTCCCTTACCTCACCCCAGGGGGCGGGCTGAGACAGGATCAATGCAGTGATCAAGGGTTGGGTGTAGTTGTACTGAGACCAGTGTGTGACAGGGCTTGTGAGTGTGTGCATGAGACTCTGTGTGCCGGTCATGCAACGCTGTGTGTGTTTGTGTGTGTGTCTGTTTGCGTGTGTTAATGTGTGTGTGTTTATGTGTGTGTCTGTTTGTTTGCGTTCATGTGTATGTCTGTGTGTGTGTGTGTGTGTGTGTGTGTGTGTGTTGCTTGTTGGTGGTGTTAAGTGTTGGCGTGTGCCATCGAGTGAGAAAGTGAGAGAGAGAGAGACTGTGTGTGTGTGTGTGTGTGTGTGTGTGTGTGTGTGTGTGGAATGTGCTGCCTCATGGCTCTGATGTAACTGGAGGCGTATAGATGATCAGCAGCTGGCAACATCTCCTACTCTCCTTCCTCCTTCTTTCCCACCTCCTGCCGTCTTTCATTCTCCTCCTCTCCTACTCTCCTACTTCCTTCTCACCAACCTCCTATCCTCTTTCGGTCTCCTACCGCATGTTGCTCCTCTGCTCCTACTCACCTCCTACCCTCCTACCTCCTAAGGTATTTTTGTATCCTACACTCCTATCTCCAACTCTCCTACCTCTAACTCTCCTCTCGTTTGTGGGTCCTCTGCTGCTATCCCCCAGAATGCTTCAGACCAGGTCCTGCATGGAGGCCACTGCAGCGAGATAGCATCGTAGAGCTTTCATGTTCGATCAGGGACCAGGGTTGGGGATGTCATCAGAGAGCGCCGTGTTGTGAGTGGTCCGTTTGGCCGTCAGTCATGTGATTAGTGCAGGGGTGGTCACCCCAGCTCACCTCTGGAGACTGGTTCTCTTAACACGGGGGCAAAATTTGCGGAAATGAAAACTAAGAACCGAAATAACCAGGGGATGTTAAACCCGGAGAGGACACGTCTGCTAAGCTAATAAGTAACATGATGTCGGGAAGGGGGTGGGTGGACACATATACATACACACTACCACACACACACACACACACACTGCATGATGTGTGTGTGTGTGTGTGTGTGTGTGTGTGTGTGTGTGTGTGTGTGTCGGGAGGGCGGTGTAGGGCATGCATCCATAGAGTGTACATTTATGACTTACTTAAGACACAGACAGACAGACACACACACACACATCGTGCAGTGTCTGTGTGTGTGTGTGTGTGTGTTTCGGGAGGGACAGAACCTTGAACAAATTGTCTCAAGCTTTTAGCTTTTCTTGAAATTTCTCTTTCTCTCTCTCTCTCTCTCTTTCTCTCTCTCTGCGTGTGTGTCGCTCTCTCTGCATGTGTGTCTCTCTCTCTCTTTCTCTCTGTGTCTCTCTCTCCCCCTCTGTGTCTGTCTCTCTCTCCCTCTCTCTCTCTCTCTCTCTCTCTCTCTCTCTCTCCAGGTGTCAGTAGAGAACGGCCGGTGTGGTCGGGGTTCGCGATGCCCAGATGGCGTCTGTGCTCCCTCCCCCGGGCATGGCCGCGTTCCGTCTCTTCACGGCCGACTCTCTGGTGCAGATCGAGAGGCTGGCGGAGGAGGAGGGGCGGGCCCAAGCAGCGGTGCATGGCCAGGAAGTAGAGGGGCGGATCCCCGAGGCCCCCAGCGTAGACCTGGAGGCGGGAAAGAGCATCCCCATGATCTACGGGGACCCCCCGCCAGACATGCTCAACACGCCACTGGAAGACCCAGACCCCTTCTACCGAGCTCAGAAGGTACCAGTACTACCAGTACTACAATACTACAATACTACCAGTACAGTTCTACACCTTCTACAGAGCTCAGATTACTACTGCACAGTGTATTTGGTGAATCCTTAGTATTAATGATATGCTGTTTTTGTGTGTTTGTGTCCTGTGTGTGTGTGTGTGTGTGTGTGTGTGTGTGTGTTCCCAGACGTTCATTGTGGTCAGCAGAGGTAACACCATCTTCCGGTTCAACGCCGACCCGGCCTGCTACTTCCTCAGCCCCTTCAGTCGTGTCCGCAGAGGAGCCATCAAGATCCTCATCCATTCATATCCTTCTGATACAATCCATCGACATAGACATCCATTCATATCCTTCTGTTACACCTCATATAAAGAATGGTTAAAATCATCCATTCATATTCTTCTGATGCAATCCATTCATCCACTCATATTAGGGGTGACCTCAGCTAAGATTTAGCATTTTCAAATCTGATTATATAGGCTAATCGATTAATCAATCCAAAATCAAACAGCTGCCGGTCTCTGATTCGAACAATGCAAGGCTAGCCTCCTCATCCATTCATATCCTTCCGATACAGATTATAAACAGCATGGTTTTGAAAAGGTATGTACATATGCAGGAGATCTCCCTTAGTGTGTGTGGTGATGGCTGGCTCAACCCTTGCACATTGATTGCTCAATGTACACTTTACCCTTAAATGTACAGATCAGATTATGTGATCAGATGATCACATAATAATCATCATGATAATTGATGATTATTATCATGATAATTGTGGTGCTACCTTATACCAGATTATCAGATTAGTTAGCATGTTGATCATGATGGCTATAGTCCTTAACTCCTATATCATATTGTTTAGCTTGTTCATCATGCTCACTATTCTTGCCAACTGTTTCTTCATGACGATGAGCAACCCTCCACCCTGGAGCAAAACTGTAGAGTGAGTACTTCATCATAATCTAATATAATCAGATCTCATAATCCTGTATAATCTGGTCTAATATAATCTAATCCTGATATTACACGTCAGATCTAATTTAGTCTGCCATAGTATGATCTAACTGAATACAGTCCTAATCTAGTCATGTATAATCTTGTCTAGTCTAATATAATATAATCTAGGATATTGTAATCCAATCTAGTCAGATTGTATCTAATCAAAACAAGAGTAGTCTATTCTGATATAATGTTATCTAATCCTGATATAATCATTATCTTATCACTATATAGTCATAGTATATACTATCCCTAATCAAATTATATCTAATTCAATTTGAATCCTGTTCTAATCATATTCATAATCTAATCCTAATTGAATCAAAATCTCATCTAGTCAAGTGTAGTGTAGTCTAATCTTATATGTATTTTAATCAGATTTAGTCTGGTAACAACATGTGTTTTCCAGGGATGGTTTTACTGGTATTTACACATGTGTTCCAGATGTTTTTTTTACTGGTATTTACACATGTGTTCCAGGTATGATTTCACCAGTATTTACACGTGTGTTCCAGGTATGTTTTTACTGGAATTTACACGTTTGAGGCGACGACAAAGGTGTTGGCACGAGGCTTCGTTATCGGACCATTCACATTCCTAAGAGACCCTTGGAACTGGCTGGACTTCATGGTCATCAGCATGGCGTGAGTTTGTTAACCTCAGTTATTAACCTCAAATCGTTATTAGCGTCATTAAGTTATTTGGCTCATATAGTAAAGTTAGTTGCACAAGAGGACTGGCATATCATTGCATAAGAGACAGAACATCCCTGTGGTACTGGATGATCTTGGTAGTTAGGTTACTTGACTGACAGCCAAATGGTCCTGGGTCCTGTCGACATCATAGAGTAAGAGGTCTAAACACCTAGCTGCTCCTTAAAGGGGACATATTATACCACCAGGTGTGAGTGATTAGCCATTACAAGCCATTTTGAAAATGTGCTGCTTCTGACATCATGACGGATAGATGAGCAACATTTGCTACTGGGGTAGGCTGGTAGACTGATCTATGCAGAATACATCTTGGTGGACAAGCCCACCTGTGATGTCAGAAGTGGCACATTTTCAAAACGGCTTGTAATGGCTAATCACACTCACACCTGGTGGTATAATATGTCCCCTTTAAAATGTCTGCTAAAGGAGATGCTCGAAAATCCCTGCCAGAACATTCAAGCAGTTCAAGTACGGTATCTTATCGACACAGCCATACAATCTATCAATCTCACGCCAAACCTGCTTAGGCAGTCGATATCTGTTTATGTACCAGGGCCGGTAGGAGCATGTCATGGTAACAGTGTCCGGACCGGACGGGCTTAGGAAGTCAACACATTGTTACTCTGTGTCATCTGCTGTCATCCGACTCAGTTACACTGAGCCACTCAGATTCGTCCGAGCAGCAAATTAAAAATAGTACTAAGCCAAGCGATATGAGCCACATTACATTAATGTGTGATATTATATATTCATGAAAGGCTAAATGAATATTAATAGGCATATTAATATTCAGACACCTTTATCCAAAGCAACTTCCAAATGAGAATCAAACAATCAATTTTACAACTTTGATGAAATATCATGGTCGGGATATGAGTGGTGTTATTGGTCTTGTAGGGTGGTGTATTTGGCAGGGGTGGTTGGTGTTAGTTAACGTGTGGTTCTCTCTCCAGGTACCTCACTGAGTTTGTGGACATGGGAAATGTCTCAGCACTCAGAACCTTCCGGGTCCTCCGGGCACTCAAAACCATCACTGTGATTCCTGGTACTGCTTTCATTCTGCAGCAGAAAAACATTTACACATGTAGAATCAAGAATAGAATCTCCATATGTAACCCTTAAAGGATTCTTTATATACTGCACGAGAGATACTTAAAAATGTTAGGAAAGTTTAGGAAAGACAACTTTTGTTAGCTGCAACAACAGGTCCTACTAGGGCTGCTAGATTATGTAAAAAATCATTGTCATGATTATTTTGGTCATTATTTAAATCACGATAATTCAAACAATTATTTTTGTGTTTAAAAACATGATGCATTTATTCAGCATTTCTCTAAAAAAAAAAAAACACATTGTAACTGAGAACTTTGAAATTTCCCTTTAAAAAAATACGAAATAGATGGAAAATGGTCAAATCGAAAATAATGTACAAATATGTATGTACAATTGATATAAAACATTCAATGAACAAAATAAATATACAAAAAAAAACCTAAAAAAACCAAAACGTTTCAGCTCGATTACATTAGTTTGGAGATCAATCAATCAAATTTGGATTCATTGCACAGCCCTAGGTCCTACCATATAACCAATGGTTCTGAGGCCCGGTGGCGGTGGAGTATCGTCTGACCCCCGCTGTGTCCCCCAGGTCTGAAGACCATCGTGGGCGCTCTGATCCAGTCGGTGAAGAAGATGGTGGACGTGATGGTCCTGACGGTGTTTGCGCTGGCCGTCTTCGCCCTCGTCGGTCTCCAGCTCTTCATGGGGAACCTGCGGCAGAAGTGCATCCGCTGGCCGGCCCTCACCAACGACACACTGGTGGACAGCTTCAGCAACGCCACCGCCCTCAACGGCTCACTCGCCTCCAACCACACCTTCAACTTTGGGGAATATATCGAAAATACCGGTAGGTTTTGCATACGACTTGAACATTCAGTCGTTACTCATACGTTACTCTATCAGAAAACACCATGGATCACGATACTTATTTTTGGTCAATGGCTGGACTGTCCCCAGTGACGAAAAGAAAAAGTGTAAAAGTAAGAGAGATTAAAAGACACAAGGAGCTGGTCTACAAAATTGAAGAAGACATGGAATTAACACAGATTCCTGCATCACCCCCCTGTCTTGGATTATTGCCCAATTATGACCATCTTGCTATACATTATCCATTACTTATTGAGAGATGATCACGATAATTTTGTCATTGTTGATGGATGATGTTCTATTCATAGAGAACCATTATTATCTTGAGGGGAGTTTAGACGCTCTGCTCTGCGGTAACAGCTCTGATGCTGGGTGAGTACACCTACTACAGTACTACACTCATATTCTACTATGCTACTACAATACTACTAGTACCCAAAAGTTGTTATTTTGCTTTGATTTGTAAACATTGAATCTTTCTCTTTTACTGTGGATCGTTGGGTAGTTTATCAGGTAGTAAATGAGACAGGGTTGACGTTGTCTCTGATTGGCCGGTGGGTGTGGTGTTGACAGGAAGTGTCCTGAGGGCTACATGTGTATGAAGGCGGGCAGGAACCCCAACTACGGCTACACCAGCTTCGACTCCTTCGGCTGGGCCTTCCTCGCTCTCTTCAGGCTCATGACCCAGGACTACTGGGAGAACCTCTTTCAGCTGGTCGGCCACCTCCTCCTCCTGTTCTTCCTTTTCCTCCTACTCCTCCTTCTGCTCCTCCTCCTCTTCTTAATCCTCTTATTATTCCTCCTTCTCACCCTTCTGTTCTTCCTTTTCCTCCTACTGCGCCTCCTCCTCTTCTTGATCCACTTATCATTCCACCTCCTCCTGCTCTTCCTTCTCGTCCTCCTGCTCTTCCTTTTCCTCCTACTCCTCATCTTCTTGACCCTCTTATTATTCTTCCTTCCCTCTCCTCTTACAACTCATACTCCTCTTATTCCCCCTTCTCCTGCTGTTCCATCTCCTCCTTCACCTCCTGCTGCTCCTGCTTCTCCTTCTCAGCTCCATCTTACTTCCTCCATATGTTAATGTTGTTTCTCGCGTGTACGTGTGTTTGTCCAGCTGTTGCGCGCGGCAGGGAAGACCTACATGCTGTTCTTCGTGGTGATCATCTTCCTGGGCTCCTTCTACCTCATCAACCTCATCCTGGCCGTGGTGGCCATGGCATACGACGAGCAGAACGAGGCCACGCAGCGGGAGGCCCGGGAGAAAGAGGAGGAGTTCCAGCGGCTGCTAGAGCAGCTGAGGAACCAGGACCAGGTGATGGTCCGCTGTTACACACATCAGGGTTTACGTATCGATTTATCATCTCTCTCTCTCTCTCGTTCTCTCTTTCTCTTTTTCTCTTACGCATATGGCCAAACGTGTCCCATGGTGCCATCCGCTGTCGTGTTTGTTTGTTCACGGACGACAACAGGAAGCTATTGTTTGTATTATTTCTTTGACAGGAAGCTTTCGCAGGCAGCCAAGCGTCTCTGACCAGTAAGAAGTCCCTGAGTCACCACACAGAGTTTGAGTTTGACAAGGAGGGCGACGGCAGCGAAGACGTGCTGAAGGACTGTAACGGGCGAATCATCCCGCGACTCCTCATCAGAGTGCCCACCATGACACAGGTGAGGATCTGCTGCTGCCCACAGCCCCGTTACACCTGGTTTATACCGCATCTGGTTAACACCTGGTTTACACCTGGTATAAATCTGGCTTGCGCATATTTTATACCAGGTTTATACCTCATCCTGTTAAAACCTAGTTAATACCTGGTTTACACCTGATTTATATCTGGTTTACACCTATTTTATACCTAGTTTACACCTGGTTTATAGCTCATTTTATTAACATCTGGTTGACATCTGGTTTAGACCTTCTCACACCTGTCTTACATCTGGTTAACACCTGGTTATTCCTGTCTTACACCCGACCCTGTCACCACCTGCTTTTCAATGTGTTCCTCAGCCGCATTGTAAAGAGGAGGTGGAGCAGGATGAAGAGGGGCGGTCTCGGGGCTCCGCCCTCAGCGTCGTACACCTGGAGGCGCCGGCTCTCAAACACCGAACCGCCAGCGCTCTCACCGTCGCCACGGTAGCCGCCATGGAAGGTATCGCCCTGGAAAGGCCGACAGAAAACGCAGAAAATAAGCCAACATGAAATATAATTGTAGCCTGCTGTCATTAAGCTACATTAGAACAACTAGTTGGCTACGCTAAGCCTGTAGCATAGCCACATTAGACCCACTAGTGTGTGATGCTAAGCCAGTGCTAGTGGAGCTACATTAGACCAGAGAGCTGCTATGCTAAGCCTGTGGTAGCGTAGCCATAGGTCAAATGAAGTGCCAAGCCCAGCAGCCTCTATAGAGGCTCTCCTGGCTCAGTCCCAAGCCCCTTCAGGCTACACTAGTGTGGGCTGTAATTGCTAAGCTTAGCATGTGGCTACTGACACTGTACACCCAGCGGACCAAGGTCAGGCCAGTTGCAATGTCTGGCACTAGCTTCACAGTAGTGCTAATGACATTGTGTTAGAGTGGGACTCACAGGCCCTCTACCCTCCTGGTGCTAAGCCTTGACCAAACCTCAATACAGACCAGGCTTAGATACCCATGTTGCTGATTAAACACTTATGTACAAGTAGGACTGCCCTTCCATACACATCCAGCATACCCATCAGTCAGCGTTTTAAAGAAGCTCTGAGCACTACCCTGGTCAAAGGAAGAGAAATGTTGAACCCACCTTTGCGGACATGTTAACATCATCATAAATACCTTTCAGGAGAGGAGGAAGCTCGATTGATCAGACTCTGATGATTTTTATTGAATGGATTATAAGATGTAAATACCAATACTCCAGTGCCAATGACGATAATTGATCTGAAACATCAACAGACCTGTAACTTCCTGTCCAGTGTGTGTAACTTCCTGTGTGGTGTGTAAAACGTCCTGCTGTGTGTTTAGAGCTGGAGGAGGCCCAGAGACCCTGCCCCCCCGGCTGGTACCGCTTCGCCGACCTCTTCCTGAAGTGGGACTGCTGCGAGGTTTGGGTGACGTCCAAGAACTGGGTCAACTTTGTGGTGATGGACCCCTTTGTGGACCTGGCCATCACCATCTGCATCGTTCTCAACACCCTGTTCATGGCCATGGAGCACTACCCCATGACGCCCGAGTTCGACCACATGCTGTCAGTGGGGAACCTGGTGAGTCCCTGAACTGGGTTCTACTGGGTTCAACTGGGACATTCTGCTGATGGTCTTGGTGGGGAGAGTGGTGGTGTGTGTTGGTTCATTGGCTCCTGTTAATCATGTATTCACAGGGGTCTCTGTGATTAATGTGTTCACTGTTATTCATGTGTTCATAGGAATCTCTTCAATCTCTTATTCAAGGGGTGTTCAAGGGGGTTATGGTGATTCATGTGTTAACAGGGTTCTGCTTATTCTCATGGGGTTTTTGGTAAATCATGTGTTGACGGGGGTCTTGATTGTTCACGTGTGTTGACGGGGGTTGTGGTTATTCATGTGTTCCCCGTGGGGGATCTCTTTTATCCAGGTGTTTACTGGGATCTTCGCGGCCGAGATGTTCTTCAAGCTGATCGCCATGGACCCCTACTACTACTTCCAGGTGGGCTGGAACATCTTCGACAGCATCATCGTGACCATGAGCCTGGTGGAGCTGTGCCTGGCCAACGTCCAGGGGCTGTCTGTCCTGCGCTCCTTCCGCCTGGTGAGAGAGCCCGGCGTTACTCCACTCTCTGGTTACAACGGGTGACCTCACCTGGACTACAGTAACCATAGCAAAAAAAACAGTTACCACAGTAACCACAGTCCCCTTAGTTACCCCAACCACACAGAAGCGTCACTCCTCCTCTGGTTACCGTTGATACCACATTTAACAGACACTACTGACAACACTGACCCCGTTGACTTGTGTGTGTGTGTACATGTGTGCGTGCTTGTGTGTATGTGCATGTGCGTGTGTGTTTGTGTGTGTGTGTGTGTGTGCCTGTGGGTTGTGTGACGGCGGTGCTGTGTAGCTGCGTGTCTTTAAGCTGGCCAAGTCGTGGCCCACCCTCAACATGCTGATCAAGATCATCGGCAACTCCGTGGGGGCTCTGGGCAACCTGACCCTGGTCCTCGCCATCATTGTGTTCATCTTCGCCGTGGTGGGCATGCAGCTCTTCGGGAAGAGCTACAAGGAGTGCGTGTGCAAGATCGCCGTGGACTGTGTGCTGCCGCGCTGGCACATGCACGACTTCTTCCACTCGTTCCTCATTGTGTTCCGGATCCTGTGCGGCGAGTGGATCGAGACCATGTGGGACTGCATGGAGGTGGCCGGCACCGGCATGTGCCTCGTCGTCTTCATGATGGTCATGGTGATCGGAAACCTGGTGGTGAGCTGAAAACAAATCTAGTTAAGGATGTGTCAATGATGTGTCTAACGAGGGGTCTAACGAGGAGTCTAACGAGGTGTCTAACGAGGGGTCTAACAAGGGGTCTAACGAGGGGACTAACAAGGTGTCTAACGAGGGGTCTAACGAGGCGTCTAACAAGGTGTCTAACGAGGGGTCTAATGAGGGGTCTAACGAGGGGTCTAACGACGTGTCTAACAACATGTCCAACAGCGTGTCCAACAACCGTGTCCAAAATTTTTTTTTTCTAACGATGCATCCAACAATGTGTCCAAAGACGATAAGATCAAAAAACCTGTTTCACCAGTGAGTTCTATGTAGGGGGCCTAGAGGAAGGACTAGTTGTATGACAACTTGTCAATGTCATGATCCGAGGTCTGCTAAACCAGCCTCTACACCAGCAGTATATAGCTACTATATTAGTACACGTATATATATTTATATATATTTATATAGTAACATATATATAATATGTAAGGGATAATGTATAGAACGCTGATCATTATTGGGAAATAAGCCCCGACAGGGCGAACAGGACACCGACGCGAAGCAGAGGTGTCCTGTTCGCTCTGAAGGGGCTTATTTAAGATAATGACCGGCGACGTTCTTTACATTATCCCGCTTATTACACGAATACTTGCCAAAACGAAAAAATAATTTCACATGGTGTGTCTTTTTAAAATGTATTTGTTACCAGCATTAGTAGTGTAGATCAGCAGAGAAATAGTCCGCCAATGACGTTGACGTCGCTTAGCAACCGAATCCGCTGTTGTTGATAAGTTACCGGACTACTTGCGGAATGATACGAAACACGTGAAAAAATACACTTTCTTCACAGCGGTCATTATATGCTTAGCAACGGTCATTATTGAAAAATAATTCACAACTGGAAGTCAGGAAGGCCCATGCAAGTGCAAGCATTCCACAGCATTGAGAAGAGCCGTGTAATAATACAAATAATAATTATTATATTATGTTATTATGTAGTTATGTAATTAATTATTATTAATCATAATTATATTTAATTATAATATTAATTATTTATAAATGTGGTGCCATTCTTATTAAACTATTCTTTTATGAAACTTAAAATTATTCTATTAAACCAAAATTATGCAACTGTTTCTGCTGGCAGCTACATATATATATATATATATTTATACTATATATATTTATACTACTATATATATATATATATATATATACATCTATATGTTATGTATAATGTATGATATATATTTTAAAAGCAATATGATACGACAAGCATTGGATATAGGATACGATACATATGACAAATATCCTTTATGATATATTGTGATCCGGCCGCACCACTGTGGGTGTGGACGCGGCGCTGCTGATTCACACGCAGAGAGAACCCGATCCCCGTCTGAACCTAGGGAACCAGGAAACAAGTGGCGGCCTAAAGATAGACCGCTCGCCACTGCGACGCACCACAATATTTATTGGCGTCTCCTCATCAGAACCACCTGATATGTGATGTGTATCTGAGACCCAGCACACAAGTTAGCAGTCCGGGCTTAACCTAATAGGCTTGTAGGTGCTACAGACTTTGAATACAGACTTATTACCACATTATTAAACCGACTAATTACCACATCATTAAACAGTATGCATCTTTGAATAAAGATCAGCTTCTTACGGTGGTAATGTCATTCTGAGCTGGTTACGAGATAGTGTGTATGAAAGAGATGCTCATTAAATGTTGTTTGATATAAGTCTAAACACGTATAATATAAATATATAACTATAAACTGTATACTCAGTATAAACTGTTGAAATGAGGGGATTATAGAGAGGCAGGCACAACCTCTGAAAATGTAGCATAGTATGTTACGGTAGTATTAGCATGTAACAGAAGTATGTTTTAGTATGTAACAGTAGTATGTAATAGTATGTAACGGTAGTATTATGTTAAATTATCTAACGTTAGTATTTTATAGTATGTAACAGTATGTTATATTATGTATCAGTAGTATGTAACAGTATTACGTTATAGTATGTAACAGTAGTGTGTTATAGTATGTAACAGTAGTATGTTATATCATGTGACAGTAGTATGTAACAGTATGTAAAGTAGTATGTTATAGTATGTAACAGTAGTATGTTATAGTATGTAACGGTTGTATGTTATAGCATGTGTAACAGTATTATGTTATATGATGTAACAGTAGTATGTTATATGATGTAACAATAGTATGTTATAGTAGTATGTTATAGTATGTAACGGTAGTATGTTATAGTATGTAATGGTAGTATGTGTAACAGTAGAGTGCGTGTGCAGGTGCTGAACCTGTTCCTGGCGCTGCTGCTCAGCTCGTTCAGCGGGGACAACCTGTCGACCGCAGACGAGGACGGGGAGCTCAACAACCTGCAGATCGCCATCAACCGGATCTCCGGCGGCGTGGCGTGGGTCAAGACCCTCCTCCGCCGCCTGCTCACCCCGCTGCTCCTCCGCCTCACCCCCGGCCTCGAGGGGCCCAAGGGCGGCGGGTCCGTGGAGATGAACCACCTGGACGCCGGCGAGGGTCCGGCACCCAGAGAGGATGATGGGATATCTCACTGTCTGGTGGAGGGGTGGCGGGGCTGCCCGGTGGACCACGATGTCGTCCTCACCGTCCCCATGGCCCAGGGAGAGTCAGACCTGGAGAACATGGACGACGATGACGACGACGACGACGACGATGATGACGACGACGATAACGATGATGAAGACAATGATGAGGAGGATGAGGATGATGATGCTGATGATGGAGGGCAGAAACTGCATTGTAATGTAAGAGCCAGAGGTTCCAGAGATACTAGACATTGGACTGTAGGTGTGGATATGAATGTGGGGGTTCTTTTTAGCTACCTTGTTTCATAAATGGATTTGGAGACTTTTTTTTAAAGTATTTCCCGATAAAAAATGTTACCAGTAGACATAACCGTTTATATAGAGAAATATTGATCTCTTTTACTCTTTCTCTCTCTGTATAGACAAATTATAATTAAAATTCTCACCTTTTTCCAGGGAAAACTTCCTTCTAATGTACATGAACCTTTCAAAGTGAGTAAGTGATGGCTTAAAGCGTACCAAAGGTCCTGCTGGCATAGTGAGCAAAGCATGTTAGCATAGCGCTTCCATAGACGCTCAAGTAGTTAGCATCTTTAAAACAGTTAGTAACTGTACCTCTGCCTTGATGCGTCTGACCTCTACTTCCTTCTTCCTGGCAGCTGATGGGCGTAACCAAGGGCGACGATGACTCTTCGGTGTGCAGTACAGTGGACTACCAGCCCCCCGAACCCGAACCTGAGCCAGAGGAGGAGGAGGAGCCAGAACCGGTGGATCCAGAGTCCTGCTTCACCGATGGTACAGCCACTACTTTTTAAATCAACACAACCCTCAAAGGTGACATATTATACCACCAGGTGTGAGTGTGATTGTGATTAGCCGTTACGAGCCGTTTTGAAAATCGGCCTCTTCTGACATCACTAGTGGGCGTGTCCACCTAGATGTGTGCTGGATAGATCAGTCAACCAGCCTACCCAGTGGACTGTAGCAAACGTTGCTCATCTATCCGTCATACATCAAGGTGGACTCGCCCACTTGTGATGTCAGAAGAGGCAGATTTTCAAAACGGCTTGTAACGGATAATGGCACTCACACCTGGTGGTATAATAGGCCACCTTTAAAATAAACACTGCGACTACACTGATTAATCCCTCGATGTAGATTTCCAGTCAGTGTATTTGAGATTGGCTGTTGTTGGCTTGTCTCCATCAGAATGCATACGGCGGTGGCCATGTCTGAGCGTGGACATCAGCCAGGGGCGGGGCAGAACCTGGTGGAACATCCGGAGAACCTGCTTCACCATCGTGGAACACGACTGGTTCGAGACCTTCATCATCTTCATGATCCTGCTCAGTAGCGGAGCGCTGGTCAGCCTTTTACAAATAATCTATAACCCTCACATATTCATAATAATCTGTTCTCTATAACCCTTAATTAATAACCAGTAATCCCTCATCTATAACCCTAAATCAATAACCAATAATCAGTCATCTATAGCCCTGAATCAATAACCAATAATCAGTACTTCTGTTCGCTATGAGTTGTAATCTATATTCAATAATTAGTAGTTAAATCTGTGCTAAATGTCACTATATATGTAGCAGCATCTCAGTGGTTAATGCTATAGGGAACGGACAGATCTGCAGTCTGGACTCGGACGGTTGGGATGGAATCGTTGACATCCCAGACATCCAGTGACTGTTCTCAGCACAGCTTCGGTCTCTATGTTGCCGTGGCTACACGTTGGTCTCTAAGTTGCCCTTATACACATCGGTCTCTAAGTTGCCGTGGCTACACGTCGGTCTCTAAGTTGCCCTTCTCTACACGTCGGTCTCTAAGTTGCCCTTCTATACGTCGGTCTCTATGTTGCCATGGCTATGCCATTGGTCTCGACATTACCATGGCTACGCCGTAGGTCTCTACAGACTATTGTAGACCAGCATAGAGAACATTGGTGTACCTATTGTGACATAGGGACCCACAGTGAGACCCATGACGACGTAGGAGCCCACAATTTACGTACGGTTTCCATTTGACACAGAAGTAGAATTGAACCTTTGGTGATCCAGAATGATCTAATCTACTGTCTCAGGCGTTTGAAGACATCTACATAGAGCGACGTCGGACCATCAAGATAATCCTGGAGTACGCCGACAAGATCTTTACGTATGTCTTCATCATAGAGATGGTCCTCAAGTGGGTGGCTTATGGCTTCAAGACGTACTTCACCAATGCCTGGTGCTGGCTGGACTTCTTCATAGTGGACGTAAGTTCCATCACCTGGTGGTGTATCCGATTTTTATGACCAGGGTGATTATAAAAAAATGAACTTTTATATGATCTTTGTTCTCCATTGAAACCAGGAAGTTAACTGACAACCCACCATCCCCAAAATGTGGCAGACTTTTGTCAATGGTACGAATTTACAATGTAGACAAATGGGGTGTATTTTTTAGATATTTTTTAAAGCGTAAGAAAGATGGGTGGCCTGTTGAAGTCTACAGTCCACCAGACAGGGTTGCTAGTGCCTGAAATGTTAATTTCACACCCTGATTGTAACATGTGACTAGGATATGTCTTGGTCCCACCACAGGTGTCTCTGATTAGCATGGGTGCTAATTTGATGGGCTTCTCAGACCTCGGACCAATCAAGTCCCTAAGGACCTTAAGGGCGCTCAGACCACTCCGTGCACTCTCCAGATTTGAGGGGATGAGGGTGAGTTGGTCACATGGTACAGTGTCTCATGGTTTCCATGGTGCCAAACGTATGAAAGTTGTCTTCAACTAACTCTACTAACTGATATTTCCCTATACCTCCAAACATGGCTGCCAGGGCTGAAGGAACAGAGGTATGAGTTATTACATAGGTTTTGGTATCCATGGGGGAAATGGAACTATCAACCCTTTAAATAACGTGTTCATGAGCTTCTGTTATGCATGGTTGTATTAAAACCAAAACATAGCTGGTCCAGGTGAAACCTGCCTGGTAGAACACCCTAGCAGTAGATGAAGTTAGAGGAAGCTGATCTCTGACGGGAGGTGTGAAAGGGTGTCTAAGTGGTTGTGAACCACTTGGTGAACCACCGTCAATCCATCTGACAACCTATCTTTCTATTAATCTATCTGTCTGATATCCTGTCTGTCTGTCTTCTTACCTGTGTCTCTGTCTGTCCCTTCAATCCTTCTGATAACCTGCCTTTCTCTTAATCCATGATATCCTGTATGTCTTTCTGTCTGTTTTCCTGTGTCTCTGTCTCCCTGATTGTTCAATATTTGTCTGTCTGTCAACCTGTCTGTCCTTCCACCGGTCTGTGTCTCTCTTGACAGGTGGTGGTGAACGCCCTGGTCGGGGCCATCCCGTCCATCTTCAATGTGCTGCTGGTGTGTCTGATCTTCTGGCTGATCTTCAGCATCATGGGGGTCAACCTGTTTGCCGGCAAGTTCTACCGCTGCATCAACTCCACCACGGACGAGCTGTTTCTCCTGGACCAGGTCAACAACCACAGCGACTGTCTGGCCCTGCAGGAGGCTACCAGCGAGGCCCGCTGGGTCAACGTCAAGGTCAACTACGACAACGTCGCCACGGGTTACCTGTCCCTGCTGCAAGTGGTGAGAGACCCTGTAGCCGACCAACCGATTGTACCGAAACCAAGCAGAGTGCAGAGGAGCTCACGTTCACATCTAGAATTTGAATACATTCACATACAGAATACAGAATTTGGAAACATTTAAAATTAGTTTTAAATGAGTTTTGAATGGGTTTTAAATGTAAGTGACTTCAGGTTGGGATAAAGCATTGTGGTAGGTCTCTGATTGGTTTTAATGGCCGCTCGTTTAGACTAGGTGACAATAACGTTCAAGTTGAACAGGCTTATAATATATGAATAGAGAGGATTTTAATACATTTGTGTTTTCATCTTTTTAATTAAAATTATGTTTTCTCTCTTCAGGCCACATTCAAAGGTTGGATGGACATAATGTACGCTGCGGTGGACTCGCGAGAGGTAACCACTGCTATTGGACGTGTTTCATATCTTCATCTAAATGAAACATTACTTCAAATAATAAATGACTTGACTGTATATCAGGACTTTCTTTGGTTTCATGTTGATCTATGCTGCAGGTGGATGAACAGCCTTCCTATGAGATCAACCTCTACATGTACATATATTTTGTTATATTCATCATCTTCGGATCCTTTTTTACTCTCAACCTTTTCATTGGTGTGATTATCGACAACTTCAACCAGCAGAAGCAAAAGATAAGTGTCCTTATCTGTTCACCCAACCTGTAGATTTGACGTTGTTAACTATTCCTAAAGTTTAGTTCCATAGGGTTTGCGTGATGCATTTACTAATGTTTTGTGATAATCCATCCATCCATTAATTATTTAAACTGCTGAACTAGATAAGATGTATATGTTCATGCTTCTGTTGGGTTTGTGCACCTTGGAGACAAGGACATCTTCATGACTGAGGAACAGAAGAAATACTATGAAGCCATGAAGAAACTAGGGTCCAAGAAACCTCAGAAACCGACCCCCCGACCCACGGTACGTCACCTCATCATACATCATACCAGCTCTGAGCCATTAAGCAGGAATGCTTCCTGAGCCTTTAACTCCTGACCTTAGCCTTGACCTCTGCAGGTGTTAACAAACACACTAATGGTATTCATGTTCTCCCCCCTCCCCTCTCATTTCCCACCCTCAACCCCCCCGTGACCTCTGACCCTCAATAGAACCTGATCCAAGGTTTGGTGTTCGACTTCATTAGCCAGCAGTTCTTTGACATCTTTATCATGGTGCTGATCTGCCTCAATATGGTGACCATGATGGTGGAGACAGACGGCCAGAGTCCTGAAAAGGAGGAATTCCTCTTCAAGCTCAATGTGGCCTTCATTGTGGTCTTCACCGGGGAGTGTACCCTGAAGCTGTTCGCTTTGCGGCAGTACTTCTTCAAGAATGGGTGGAATATTTTTGACTTTGTCGTCGTCATCTTGTCCATAGCCGGTGTGTTGAGATCTGATCAAAACTCATTGAAACTCCTCTGTTAAATAATGTCCTGCTGGAAGTGTTTACCTCTAACTATCTATGTGTTTTATTTCAGGCACCATGCTTTCTGACATCATAGAGAAGTACTTTGTGTCACCCACTCTGTTCCGAGTTATCCGATTGGCCAGAATCGGCAGGATCCTGCGCCTCATCAAAGGAGCCAAGGGCATCCGGACTCTGCTGTTTGCCCTTATGATGTCACTTCCTGCCCTCTTCAACATTGGCCTGCTGCTGTTTCTCATCATGTTCATCTTTTCTATATTTGGCATGTCCAACTTCGCCTATGTTAAGAAGCAGGCCGGTATCGATGACATGTTCAACTTTGAGACGTTCGGTGGCAGCATCGTGTGTCTGTTCGAGATCACCACCTCTGCGGGTTGGGATAGCCTGCTGCTGCCCATCCTGAACCGAGAGGCGCCCGACTGTGACCCCAACTTCGAGAACCCAGGCACGGACGTGCGGGGGAACTGTGGGAACCCTGGCATGGCCATCATGTTCTTCTGCAGCTACATCATTGTCTCCTTCCTGGTGGTGGTCAACATGTACATCGCCATCATCCTGGAGAACTTCAACGTGGCACAGGAGGAGAGCGGTGACGCACTGTGCGAGGAGGACTTTGAGATGTTCAACGAGACCTGGGAGAAGTTTGATCTGGAAGGGACCCAGTTCATCGCGTACGCCCGCCTGTCGGACTTCTGCGACGCGCTGCAGATGCCACTGCGGGTTATGAAGCCGAACCGCCAGCAGCTGATCGAGATGGATCTTCCACTGGTGATTGGAGACCGCATCCACTGCCTGGACGTCCTGCTGGCGGTCACCCAGATGGTGCTGGGAGAGACTGTGGAGATGGCCGCCATGCGCGAGAGCATCAAGGCCAAGTTTGTCATGAGCAACCCCACCTCTGACTCCTTTGCCCCCATCACCAGCACCTTCCGCCACAAGGAGGAGGAGCTGGCTGCCGTGGTCATTCAGCATGCGTACCGCAAGCACCTCCTCAAGCGTGCCATCCGCCACGCCTCCTCCATGTGGCGCCAGAAGAGGATGAAGGTCAAGGATGAGGACCTCCATGAGAAGGAGGGGTTGCTGGGCAGGCGGATGGCTGTGTTTTATGGCAGCCAGGTGGACATGGCCGATCAGGAGGTGGAGCGGGTGGAGCAGGAGGTGCAGGTGGATCTAGAGGCTCCTCCGAGCCCAGAACCCGTTCATGCTGGGGCCCTCAATGGGCCCAACCTCCTGGTGGTCCCCGTGGAGGTGACCAGCGAAGTGGTGTTGCACTCAGCCCCCCCACCAAGCAAGGTCTTGAACTTCTATGAGGTCCTTCATGAGTCTGTAGTATAACAAACAGTGCTTCACCTCCATCCATCTTAGTTCCCATGAGTCCTGGTCAGTGGTGTTCGCAGCGAAAGTGGCGTTAGCGGTGTTCGCCGCATTAGCAGTGTTAGCATAAGTTGTAAGTTGTTGACATCACAGAGATTGTTCCAAAGTCATAAAGATTGAATCACATGCCCATGTAATACATATTTTATGTTTTGTTATGTGATATTGTCCCGCAAAAATAACCAATGAAAAGCGTCTTACCTATGAGTGCTACACACTCACATTTTTATTAAGTCAAGGCTATGACATCTGCCTATTTTGGGTAAGAAAATATATTAAGGTGTTAATTAAGATGCTAATACCCAGATCCAAATCCTACACACTCACACCAGCACAGGTTCAGTCAGTATTTAAACCTGAGAATTGTACATGATGAACATGAGAAATACAGCCCAGTTTTTAAAACCACAATTAAAGATAGCTAAAATATTATATTTCCAAAGTCCTTAACCTTGAGGAATTAATGTATTTCAAGGTTCACAGTGTCAGGGCTAGAGGATTTTTTCTGAACTCCATTCTCTGTCTTACAAAGTCTAAACCCGTCTTACAATTAGACATCACTTCATCTATTATTTTAGAAAATTTGCCAAAACTGGGCAAATTCCTTTTCCTGCTTAGTTTGGGTCACTTTTCTGAATACAAATTGTCTGAATACATAAGGTCCTTATATTGCAAAAAAAATAAATCTACTAAGGTTCTATCCTCCAAATTGATTGTATATATGTCAACTAAACTGCAGTGATTATTAGTCCTAGGGGTTATTATTATAACTGATACATTTTTCTGAAAGTGAACGTATTTTAAATGGTTGCCTAATTCATCTGCTGCTGTTTTTATTGGATGGGAATGTGAGATACACCTTTTATTTCGACACTCACTGGACCTTTCTGGATCTAAGAAACTCATCTCAACAGTTGATCCAAACTCTTCTTAAGTCTTAAACTCTACTCTAAACATTTGTAAACTGATGACGAGTGTTTAGTCTTCTTTGTGTAATAGAGTTAGCTTACACCTGTTTACATGTTTGATAGAGCTTGAATGCAAAAGCAGTACACCGTCACTATGCCCTGTATATAACAGCACGTAGATTTGGAAAATGTATTTTTTTTTGTGTTTTGTCGGTATTGTATATTTATACACTTTTATTATTGTTTACAAAATTAAACTAAATTGTTAGAATAAAACAGTATGAACGGTATTGCTGTGTTAACGATTGGAAACGTAAGGTCTACAGCAAGGTGGTTTTAATGATTTTTAAATAATAAATGTTGTAGGCCTACAATTTAATATTTAAAATTGATACGTGTCATTGGGGAATGTGAAGAGACTATGCGCAGGGTGCTCTTGTGAGAATGAACCAACATGAGGGGTAGTTTACTGCAATAGAGGAGGTACTTGGATAGAAACTAGTACTTAAATGTAAAACAATTCGTGCCGCCTCCTCTATTTAATATTCAATTGACCAACTGAGGCAGCGACATCTAAACGTGGTGCGTTCGCCATAACGTCAACTTCACATTCCCTATATAGCTCGATGTTTGAGTCCAAATATATATATATATATATATAAAATATATTTCTGTATTGATAATAGGTTATATTATTTATTATTAAATACTAAAATCTGTTACTGAAGCAGCATTAGATAATATAACTTTAGCATCTTAGCATTCTGCTAACACAACTATGCAGGTGTCTCAAGCTACCGCCCAGCTGTGTGCAGCGGTCTGTGGTGATACCTCGATTTGCCTACCGGTGTCATGATCTCACCCAGTCACCAGCCTCACAGACACTTCTTGATCTAAACATCACTAGAGAATCCTCCTGATATCTGACATGCGCTGGCTCTTTGATGTCTTGGCTGTTGGACTTTGTGGACTGGCTTTGGTCAATCTATCAGGTAAATATACCTAACTACAACCATATTATAAATATATAATATAAATATTAAGGACATTATGGTAGTTTCTTTTAAGTCTACTCAATGTGGTCCAACTGGTAATTCTCTATTGTTATTTCAGAGAAATTGTAAATTAGGAGAATCATCTTTGTTTCTGACCCAGTAGGGCAATAACTGAGGTGAAGATAATATTTAAGTTTATTTTGTTTTACATGTTGTTTTGAGACTGAAACACTCCAAACACTATGAAGAGGAACTGCCTCTCTCCACGCTTGATCATGAACCGTGATTTCACTTCTGGGTTGAATGAAGTTGTCTACTCTTATTCTCCCCCAGCCCCCCTCCCCCAGGCCCCTCATATTACCCAGAAGCCTAGGTTCTATGGCGTGAAGGCGAACCGCAGTGTGGTCATTCACTGTGTGTGTCCGCTGAAGCCGCCCCTGCAAGTGGACTGGTTCTGGGCCAAGGATTCGGACCAGGAGGCAGAGGGGCCGATAAGTCCAAACGCCAATGTGGTCATACAGGGGAAGACGGAGCGGAAAAGCGCCTACCTTTGGCTCAAGTACGTGAGCCCCTCGGACAGCGGTGTCTACTACTGCAAGGTCAACGGCACCAGGGGACCCGGGACCGGCCTGCAGGTCATGCGTGAGTCTTTCTGAGCTCTGGTACCAGCAGCCTGGCCGATCCGTTTGCTATTCAGTCATTTATCAGACGCTTTTATCTGGAGTGACTTACAGTGAAGACAGTGAGTGCAGGGACAGGTCATTAAGGTGCAGGTAAATACAGATACAGGTAACTAAATACAATTTATAAATCTATCAAGTAACCTCATCCCTTAACACCTGTAATTCGATACTGTCGTAGACGATAACAACAATATATATATATATATATGTATAACAAAGCCTTTAACAAGAAAACTGAACTTTCAGTAACAAAAAAATTATCCTGTAATTATTGCTATTATGCTGTTTGTCCCCTGCAGGACATATCAACGTCCACAAGATGGAGCAGAGGAGCAAAATAAAAGACGCGCTCATCATCTTGCAGGCCTTGATGTTGGCGAGCTACGTGACTGCGCCGCTGCTGCGGAGATACACTCTGGTGAGCCGCGAAAACACTGGTTTTGTTACATGTTATGCTATATATAGTAAGTTGAATAACATTTGCTAATATATATAGTATGTCGATAGACATATTTCATTTCAATGCTGTTTTCTTGCTACTATATAAGGTTAAAAAAGAAGAAGCAATTTATGAGGATCCACCACAAGACCACATCTACGAGGTTTGTGTTATTTTTGTGTTGTTAGTAATGTTGTTCATAGTGAAGTGGTGGGGTGACATTGTTTATTACTATTGTTATTATTTTATAATTTATAATTTATAATTTAGATATTTCATAGTCATAGAAAGGCACAAGGTTTATGGCCATGTGATCACCATTATCTGGATAAACAGGAAACAGCTTGCCCTTGCACCTGTGGCACACACACATACTTAGCTGGCCAACACTTTCCATGCTTCAACAGTTTGGAGAAGCCTTTGTTGAAGACTGCAGCATATGCTGTAGTAATGGATTGCTCTCTCTCTCTCTGTAATAGCTTGGTCTCTCAATGTATGTAATTGTTAAATCTCTCTCTCTCTCTCTCTCTCATAGTTTTGTCTGTCTGTCCGTTTGTGTGTGTGTGTGTGTGTGTGTGTGTGTGTGTGTGTGTGTGTGTGTGTGTGTTTGTAATGGTTTGGTCTCTCTAATAGTTGTCTCTGTTTGTCTGTCTGTCTGTCTGTGTGTGTCTGTAATGGTGTGGTGCTCTCTCTCTCCCAGGGCCTGAGGGTGGAGATGTGTGAGGGAGCGATTTATGAGGACATCTCAGCCTACGCTACAGCCAGCGATGCCCTGGCACCCTGGTCAAACTGACTTTGCTCTGGCAACCTGCTGTCATGACAACCATCAAGCCATGTTGTCATGACAATCATTCACCCTTCGTCATGACAATCATCCACCGTTCCCATGAGGACCATCCACCGTCGCCATGACAACATACACATTCATCAAGACTATTGTCTCCACAGTATATAGCTGCCTTGATCATATTTTGATTTAAAATAATAAACACACTTTAAGCTGGTGTATGAGTATAGAGGTAATTTCCTGGTTGTGTTGATGTGTTTACCTCTCTAAATCCACTTTCAAAATAGAGTTCCTCGTCCGTTTACTTCAACAGAGCTGTCTGTTAAACCTTGGAGACCAGACCTTTATGTTTGAACAGTTAGAAGTATATGTAGAGAGAGTATTCCTACCTCTAGTCCTATCTGCAGTTCTGCCTGTAGTCCTCCATGAAGTCCTTGGCAGTGTGATTCTTACAATTGTCCCCATGTTCAATTTAAACATGTTAAACTTAGCCAAACCCACTTGAAAATCCTTTAATCAGTAATATGGCCAAACCATATCACTTCTGTTCATAATCGTTGTCAAGGGAAGCTCAAGGGAAGATCAAACTTAAGCAACGCACAAGCAAATTATCTATTTATATACTTTTATGACCATTCAGGCATTGCTGTGTTGACGTTGTTTGTGAACTTTAAAGGATTTTGTCATTTTAACTACCTCATGGTGGAGGATTTATTTTGTACATTTTGTAAATTTTAGGTAATTTCCTGGTTGTGTTGATGTGTTTACCTCTCTAAATCCACTTTCAAAATAGAGTTCCTCGTCCGTTTACTTCAACAGAGCTGTCTGTTAAACCTTGGAGACCAGACCTTTATGTTTGAACAGTTAGAAGTATATGTAGAGAGAGTATTCCTACCTCTAGTCCTATCTGCAGTTCTGCCTGTAGTCCTCCATGAAGTCCTTGGCAGTGTGATTCTTACAATTGTCCCCATGTTCAATTTAAACATGTTAAACTTAGCCAAACCCACTTGAAAATCCTTTAATCAGTAATATGGCCAAACCATATCACTTCTGTTCATAATCGTTGTCAAGGGAAGCTCAAGGGAAGATCAAACTTAAGCAACGCACAAGCAAATTATCTATTTATATACTTTTATGACCATTCAGGCATTGCTGTGTTGACGTTGTTTGTGAACTTTAAAGGATTTTGTCATTTTAACTACCTCATGGTGGAGGATTTATTTTGTACATTTTGTAAATTTTAAAGTGTGAAGATTGAAACGTTGTAGAAGCAAACCCCGCTTCTCTTGAACAGCTTGATTTTTGAGACACACATACTTTTCTGTTGTTTGAACTTCTGTTTTGGGTGCAATGGTTCACTTACAGCTGTATCGATTAAAGGTCCTACTCAATAGATTAATTACAAAGGGCTCTTATTGACGGAAGTGAGACAAAATAAGAGAATTAAACAACATTAGCATCTTAGCATTCTGCTAACACAATGCAGGTGTCTCAAGCTACCGCCCTCCTGCGTGGATGTGTCCCCCCCTAGCGGTGGAAATGGTCCACACATGCCCAGCGGTCTGTGTTGATAGGCCGACTCTCGACTCACTCTTGATTTGCCTACCGATGAGAAACAATCATCACCACCCCCTCACAAGCCTCCCTGACACCTGAACTAAAGAAGATCTCTACAGAATACTCCGGACATCCGACATGCGCTGGCTTTTGGTTGGACTTTGTGGACTGGCTTTGGTCAACCTATCAGGTAAATATTCCTAACTACAACTATATTATAAATATAAAATATAAATGTTAAGCACATAATGGTAGTTTTCACTATGGTAGTCATTTCTTTCAAAGCTACTCAATGTGGTCAAACTGGTCATTCTATTTTAGAGAAATTAGAAATTAGGATAATTTTTGTTTTTGACCTCTTCATGTAGTAGGGCTATTACTGAGGTGAAAATAATGTTTTAACTTTATTTTGTTTTACATGTTGTCTTGAAACTGAAACTCTCCAAAAACTTTCAAGAGGAACTGCCTCTCTCCACGCTTCAACAAACTAACAAGCGATTTCCCTTCTGGGCTGAAAAAGTTAAAGTTGTTTCCTCTTATCCTCCCCCAGCCCCCCTCCCCCAGGCCCCTCGTATTACCCAGATCCCTAGGTTCTATGGCGTGTATGCGAGGAGCAGTGTGGTCATCTACTGTGAGTCTCCACTGAAGCCGCCCTTGCAGGTGGACTGGTTCTGGGCCAAGGATTCGGACCAGGAGGCCAAGAAGCAGATGAGGCCAAACACCAATGTGGTCATAAAGGGGAAGAAACCAATGCACAGTGCCTTCCTTTTACTCAAGGACGTGAGCCCCTCGGACAGCGGTGTCTACTACTGCAAGGTCAACGGCACCAGGGGACCCGGAACCGGCCTGCAGGTCATGCGTGAGTCTCTCTGGGCACTACGCTTTTATCCAGTGTTAGTGTCTAGAAGGTTGGACAGCACAGAGACTCATTTAGGAGCAGGAAAGGATGAGGGCATCTTGCTCAAGAGAGGAAGCAGGTTAGGCCTACTTACAGGAGGTATACAAGTCTAGCTAATGAATGTTATCCCGAAAATTTGGTTGTTGGTTTGACAACGTTTATGTAATGTGTGTGGTTAATGGCTGCTGGATTAAGCAGCCTCACCTGGCCCTGGCTGGGAGGAGCCCAGGAAAGCCACCTAGGTTTCTGCTTAACTCAACCTAGGTGGTTTTACTGGGCTCCTCCGACACCAGGTCACAGGTTGATGTTGTAGAAACCGAGGTTTTGCTGCGGTTTTGCACCTCAGTACCACCGTAGTTTTGCCTTGCGTCCACATGACAACTGAAGTTTGGGGGGCAAAAAAACGATATTTTTGGATAATTATAACGACACGCTTCAGTAGAAGGCGTTGTACGCAGACTTGTGGTTTTCTTCTGTGTTTTTTGGCATATTATAGCAGAGTTACAACACCCTCTACTGGCCTCACATACTTACTCCAACATTTTCACTAGTTGAGTCCGTGTGGATGAAGGTAGTTCTGAAAACAATGACGGTGGACGCAAAATGTTTTTCAAATTCAACAGAAAAAAAATAAGAAAAAAACCTCCAGTGTCATGTGGACGGGGCCTAGTAAAATCAAATATCAAAGTCACACTCACATCATTGATCTACGCATAAACTGACGAGGCCTGTAGCAAGAACACTTTCAGGCATCCGCCAAACTAGTTGTCTTGGAAGTACTGCGATATATCGTGGTTTTTCCCATGCAGGACGTCAGAAGAGCAGCAAAATGAAAGATGCACTCATCATCCTGCAGGCCTTGATGTTGGCGAGCTGCATCGCTGCGCCGCTGGTGCAGAAATACATTCTGGTGAGCCGCGAAAATATGAATATGCTATATATAGTTAGTTGATAATCATTATTTATATAAAGTTAGTTTTTAGATATATAATTGAAATGCTGGTTTCCTTCTATTCTCTCAGGTTAAAAAAGATGAAGCAATTTATGAGGATCCACAACAAGACCATACCTACGAGGTTTCTGTTATTTTTGTGTTGATAGTACTTTTGTTTTCACTGAAGTGACGACATCATTTATTACTGTTATTATTTGTATTAATATTGTTCGTAATTAGAAACAGTAAAATGGTTTATGACCATGTGATCATTATTTAGATAAACAGGAAACCTGCTCTCACACCTGTAGCACACACAAACACCCTCATATTCAAATATATCTCTTTGCATGTTTCTCTCTGAATGTGTGTGTGAACCTGTGCTCCCTCTCCCAGGGCCTGATGGTGGAGACGTGTGAGGGAGCGCTCTATGAGGACATCTCAGCCTACGCTCAGACAGGTGGACCTGGGGCACCGTGGGAAAACTGACGTTGCTATGACAACCGGCTCCCCGCTCGGTTGCTGTCATCATTGCAACCATCAGCAGGCATCGTCATTGCAAACGTCCTAGGGCACCACCGTGACAGGCGTCAACCATGGCCATTGCAACCATCCCCCGTCGCCCATGACAACAATACACAATCATCATGACCATCGTCTCCACAGTGTCGCATAGCCTCGCCTACAAAATCCAGTCCTGTAAGCAATATCTTCTTGCTGGTTGGTTGATTATATTTGGATGCAAAATAACAAATAAACCTTTGAACATATGAGTGAGTTGAGAGTTTAATTCTTAGTTTCCTAGAGTTGAGCATCCCGTGCTCCAACAGAGCAGTCTGTTTAACCCTGGAAACCAGGCCTTTATGTTTGAACAGGTTTAGCTAGTGCTACCTTCAGTTCTGCCTGTAGTCTTCCCTATAGTCCTGGTTAGTGGGCTAACCCTATAGGGCTTGTACATACCATTGAAGTCAATTTAAATGTTATACTTTGAAGAAGATCATCTGAAATTATTTGTTTTGAATTCACCTCTTTGAAATTCAAATATGGCATTTTAAGGCACCGTTTCAAAAACATGATTTCAAATATAATTTCAATGTTGACTAATTCAGATACAAAAATTCATGTTGCAGATTTTCTCAATACAATATTCACTATTCATATGTACTCACACTACTCAAGTGTAGAAAGTCATTTTTTGACTAGTATATATATATAGACTATAACTACTATTTCTATTACTACTAGTTCTGGTGTCCTTCATACTTGTTGGTCTACCTTTGGTTCTGTAGTCTTTTATTCCTACCTGTATTGCTACCTGGGGTCCTGTTAAACTGGAGGTCAAGTTCTGGTCTGCAGCTGTTGGATGGTTTCTGAGCACCTAATGACCTCAAATAGGGTGAATGGGTATCGGCAAATACACAATAATTTGTGACTAGATCAATAAATCTGAAAACAGATTTGCATATAAATATATATATGCACCTGGTCAGAGTCTGAGCAGGTGCTCAGACTGCATGCAAATTCTTCCATTTCACCTGAAAGAGAATAGTGTGAGAGAGAGAGAGAGAGAGAGAGAGAGAGAGAGAGAGAGAGAGAGAGAGAGAGAGAGAAAGAGAGAGTGTGTGAATCAAGCAGTTGACAGTCCAGCAGATCAGTGCTGCGTTGCTGATCTACTTTCGCTACCTGGCAGCGTCTGTTCTCCTGGCATTCAGGTGGTGCTGGACATGGATTCACCGGCTCTGAACGCTACCCTCCCAGCCTTAAACAACAGCCTTGTGTCCTGTCCGGAGATGCAACATTGCTTTATTTCCTGGGCCTTCTTCAGCATACTGGTGGTTCTTTTGGGCTTCCCATTATCCATCTGGGTTCTGTGGGACCTGGTCGACAAACACTACAGAGGAGGTCAGCCCTGGACCCCCAACACCGTGTTCACCCTGAATGTCAGCCTGATGGACTTGGTGTTCCTGGCCTTCCTGCCGGTCAATGTTCTCAACGTTTCTTTTATTGACAACAAGATTCTTATGAATATTAGCTATGTGACGTTAAGTCTCAATTTCACCGGGCGTCCCCTGCTTATGGCCTGTATGTGCCTGGACTGCTACATGGCCGTCCACCATCCCCTCCGCTACCGCTCTCAGACACTCTCCAGCAGGGTGATAATCACCGCTGTAATCTGGCTTGCTTCCTTGGTGAACGGAGCTGCATTCATCATAAACCCAGACCTGCTGGGTGCGCCTGGTATGTGGTGGCCATTCCTCTCCTCTGCGGTTGTCATCGTGTACTGTGACTGCTGCATCCTGTGGACACTGAGTAGGTCCAGGACGTCCCGAGGTGAGCCACACCAACTGAAGAAGAGAGCTCTCGACATCATCTCCATGAGCCTGCTTGTCACCGTCGCCAACTACCTTCCTACGATGATATTAGTCCTCTTCGGAAGATATATATTGAGTAAGGAGATGTACGTCTGTCTCATCATCTTCCTGGGACCGATTCCCTTACAGTTAACATCTATCGTCATGTCCGCCCTCTATCTGATGAAAGTGGGGAAACTCTGTTGCGTCATGCCGACATTTTGCAACAATATCTAATGCAAGGCAATGGAGTTGATCACCACATGTATGAAGCATGCGGTACTCTCTTACATTACAAATAATGATTTGCCTTTAAATTGGTTGCTACATTATCTGAGGAGATAAACTATTGGTGTCACAGCAGAAAGTTGAATTAGTGCCTTTCACTACAAGTCCCAGGACTACCCAAAACTGAATCAAAAATAGATATGGAAAAATATCTATACACACAATAATAGCAAATATAAAGTGTCAATATATATAGAAAAAAATGTTGTGGCTTATTTAGATTTGATTACAATGTTTTTCTGCATTGTTAGACTGTTTCATTATACTTTGCACTGTTCATTTTTGTCTTTTGTATTTTTTATTTTATGTCACTTTTATGCCACATTCAATGTAAAAAAAAAAGAAAAAAATGTCCCACATATGTTCAAGATGTAATATCCAAACTGAACTGAAATAAAAATAATGTTTAAAAAAAACAACTATTGCGCATACTGGCTAGGGAGGCGGACTGGCAAAAAATAGCAGATTGTGTAAATTCGTACAAGTGAAAGGATTCTGCATATAGTCTATAAAATAACTATGCCAAATGCAGAATTGTTCGCCATTAATCCCAATAGAGTGATGATTATTTAAAAATGCAAAAGCAACGTCCAACCTGCCTTATTCTATAATTTAGGGAATTCACTTTAAATACATCCTATGTAAGAAATGTATTGCATATGTTTTCAACCGCTGTGAGGTAGCGGTGGTGGCGTAGTGGAGTATTATAAGACCCGAACTCCAGTGACCGTGGTTCAAATCTCGCTGGTCCATCATGCCTTTTACCCCCATAAATGTGGTGCTAGCACAGCCTTGAGTTCAAGTTCGAAATTAGCACAAAATTATATAATTCCATAACCTTTAGTGAATACGTATGACATATGATTTGGGACGTTTTAAGCTTCACACAAATGCGCATCACTTGGGAGACGAACACCGCACGCAGAAATCCAAGACCAACGGGCTACCACCACTCTACCACTCTCTCACGGAGACGCACTGCTCAACAGTAAGCATTGTCTACATGAGGTCCAACAAGGCGAATGCCCTCTGATGAGAACCTGTATCTCTCATAGAGAATATTTTCAGGCAATGCCAAGGGATCGTATCTGTCCCGAAAGACCCTCTGTCTCCGGAGAGACCCTTGTACGATGTGGGCTCCGAGGTTCACGGGAAAACCCACAAATGGTGACAACATTGTAAAAAGAGGGGCTAGGAAGCTGCGCACGCCGATCTAACCCGATAGACTAAGCTGAAAACCTGCTCCCGACCAGGTTTGGTTGACAGCATAAGTCACCGTGGTGATACAGCGACTCTAAAAGAGATCGACTTTAGTGTCCCAGCTAACCTAGGCTTTGAGCGCAACATACCTCGCTAACCCACTAATCGAGGTTCATAGTATACCTATAGCTGGGGTTGACTGTACATAGTTCTTCGGTTGATGTTCTTTAAGTTATTGTAAGAATATTTAAAGTTGAAGTTCTACATAAATGTAAGTAAGTGTAAATGTAGTAAGACTATTTTGAGGGTTGTTTTATTTTATCTCATACGAGACATGCATTTTCTGTGGCTGTGTCCCTGCACACGGAGTGCGCGAGCGTGTGTGCGAGTGCAAAATAAAATTATTAAGTCAATGAGGTGTTAATTGTGCTCACCATTGGTCTTTTACACGCCTATTTTGTGTGTTGTGTATGAATGTCATCTCATTGAAGACCCATTTTCTGATTGTATGATTGATGTCATTGTGTTCTTTACACAGACCTTGTGAGGTTTGTGTGTGTGGGACATAGACGGGAGGTTCCTTGTATACAACATAACCTCATAGTTAATAATAAAGTTGTGTTAAGTGTGTATTCGTGTATATTCGTGTATAAGTATATGATTAATCGGTTTTCTGGCAATATATGTTTTGTACAGGTTTTTGGTTGAATGGGACAAAAAGTGGGCCATTATTATATAAATATACATGTGTATATATATATATACACACACATATATATATATATATATATATATATATATATATGTTTATATGCACCTGGTCGGAATCCATCCCTGCCAAACGCATGCAAATGCACGCACACATCCATTTCACCTGTGACAGAGGATGGAGAGAGAGAGAGAGAGAGAGAGAGAGAGAGAGAGAGAGAGAGAGAGAGAGAGAGAGAGAGAGAGAGAGAGAGAGAGAGAGAGAGAGCGAGAGCGAGAGAGTCCAGCAGATCAGTGCTACTCTACGTGGCAGCGTTCTCCTGGCATTCGGGTGGTGCTGGACATGGATTCTCCTGCTCTGAACGCTACCCTCCCAGCCTTAAACAACAGCTCTGTTTCCGACTGTCCGGAGATGATTCAAGTTGTCTTGTGCTGGACCTTCTTCAGCATACTGGTGTTTCTTATGGGCTTCCCATTATCCATCTGGGTTCTGTGGGACCTGGTCGACAAACACTACAGAGGAGGTCAGCCCTGGACCCCCAACACTGTGTTCACCCTGAATGTCAGCCTGATGGACTTGGTGTTCCTGGCCTTCCTGCCGGTCGATGTTCTCAACGTTTTTTTTATTGACAACAAGATTCTTATGAATATTAGCTTTGTGACGTTATGTCTCAATTTCACCGGGCGTCCCCTGCTTATGGCCTGTATGTGCCTGGACTGCTACATGGCCGTCCACCATCCCCTCCGCTACCGCTCTCAGACACTCTCCAGCAGGGTGATAATCACCGCTGTATTCTGGCTTGCTTCCTTGGTGAACGGAGCTGCATTCATCATAAACCCAGACCTGCTGGATGCACCTGGTATGTGGTGGCCATTCCTCTCCTCTGCGGTTGTCATCGTGTACTGTGACTGCTGCATCCTGTGGACACTGAGTAGGCCCAGGACGTCCCGAGGTGAGCCACACCAACTGAAGAAGAGAGCTCTCGACATCATCTCCATGAGCCTGCTTGTCACCGTCGCCAACTACTTTCCTATGATGATCGTAGTCCTCTTCAGAAGATATTTTGTTTCTCTGAGTGAGGAGTACTTCTGTCTCATCAGCTTCCTGGCCCAGGTTTCCTTAGAGTTAACGTCTGTCTTCATGCCCGCCCTCTATCTGATGAAAGTGGGGAAATTCAATTTTGCAACAATATTTAAACCATTATCCAAGGCAATGGAGTTGATCATATGAAGCATGCGGTACTCTCTTAAATGACAAAATAATGATTTGCCTTTTAATTGGTTGCTACATTATCTGAGGAGATAAACTGTTGGTGTCAAAGCAGAAAGTTGAATAAGTCCCAGGAGTACCCAAAATGCTATAAAAAAACAAATATCTATATACACAATAACAGCAAATATCAATCAGTGTCAATATATATAATATAAAAATGTGTTTTAGTTGTTTGTGGCTTATTTGGATTTATTTAGAATGTTTTTCTGCATGGATGTGGTGGTGGGGATGTTTGTTATATACATGGTTTGCATCATGTAATGTACTGTAATTTCTGTCCAATGCAGGATTGGCAGCCAGCGTAATGTGAGAGATATAGAAAAAAGCCCTTAATAAAGTGATTCTGTGCAATACGAATTGATCTGATGTGTCTTGTGGTTCAACCTCAGAATGTCACACCCACAGAGTTAATACGAATAATATATATTTAAACTAATTTAAACTGGATTATACCGGTTTGGTGTTGAATTGGTACCTTTCACTACAAGTTCCAGGATGCACCTGTTTGTGATCCGGTTTGGGTTGGCACACCTTTCACTCAAACTACCATGATGCACCGCTCCTCCCTTATGTTAATTGGCTCGCCCGTCGAGGAACATAAACTCCTGGATTTGACTTTTAATTCGGATCATTGAATACTGTTCCAGATAAGGAATCTGTTAACCCTGACATCTACTACTGTGAGGTCAATGGCACCAGGGGACCCAGCACCGGCCTGCAGGTCATGCGTGAGTCTCTCTGGGTTCTGGTACCAGGAAGACCCAGCCAGGCTGACCCATTTGATAATTAGTCATTAATCAGACGCTTTTATCCAGAGGAACTAACAGTGAAGTTAGAAGTGTCTAGAAGGTTAGACAGCAAAGACAGGTAATTTAGGAGCAGGTAAGGATGAGGGCATCTTGCTCAAGGGAGGTACCAACTTAGGCCTACTAATAGGAGGAAACAAGTTAAGGGAATTAATATTATCATTGAAACAAGGTTGTTGGTTTGACGACATTTATGTAATTAGATTGTGGAGTGTGTGGGTTAGTTGTGTGGTTAATGGCTGTTTTAAGCAGCCTCACCTGGCCCTGGCTGGGAGGAGCCCAGGAAAGCCACCTAGGTTTCTGCTTAACTCAACCTAGGTGGTTTTACTGGGCTCCTCCGACACCAGGTCACAGGTTGATGTTGTTGAAACCGAGTTTTAAATAGTTTTGCAATATTTCCTTTGTTTAAAAAAAAAAAAAGGTTTTGCTGCGGTTTTCCTCATCAGTGCCACCGTAGTTTTGCCTTGCATTCACATGACCATTGAAGTTTTGGGGACAAAAAAAGTGTCTTTTGAAAATCATGACGACACGCTGGAGTAGAAGGCGTTGTACGCAGACTCGTGGTTTTCTTCTGTGTTGTTTTTTCGCATATTGTGGCAGAACATGTACACCACCACCTGCCTTGCATACTTCCTCCAATATTTCACTCGTTGCCTTCCGTGTGGATGAGGATAGTTCTGAAAACATTGTCATGTGGATGCTAAACATTTTGGAAAATGCAAAAAATGCGTTGTGTGGACGGGGCCTAGTAAAATTAAATATCAAAGTCACACTCACATCGTTGACCTAAACACAAACGCAAGCAAGAACATTTTCTGGCATACGCAAAACTAGTTGTCTTTGAAGTACTGCAGTGATATATCATGGTTTGCCCATGCAGGACATCTCAACGTCTCCAAGGCGGAGAAGAAGAGCACAATGAAAGATGCGCTCATCTTCCGGCAGGCCTTGATGTTGGCGAGCTGCGTCGCTGCGCCCAAAACCCTTGTTTTGTTACATGTTATGTGATATATAGTTAGTTGATTATCATTACTAATATAAAGTTAGTTGTTAGATATATTATTGAAATGCTGTTTTCCTGCTATTCTCTCACGTTAAAAAGGAAGAAGCAATTCATGACGTTCCACAACAAGACCATACCTACAAGGTTTCTTTCATTTTTGTGTTGATAGTACTTTTATTTATACTGAAGTGATGACATTGTTAGGTGAGTGCTGCATGTAGCTATTGTTCTTCTCAGGTTTTATCCTTTCTTTCTTTCTTATTCTCTACAAACTTTGGGACCCTACTCTTTCCTCCATGTTTCACCTAGAGACTCCATTCTAATTTTTAAATGTTTAGATTAGCTTGGGATCATGCGCTTCCATTCAGAATTTTTTTAATGTTTTAAGCTTTTTAAGATATTCTACTTTTAAAATATAATTTTTTACAATGGAAGTCAATGGGAGGACGGCGGAGCCGTCCGCCTATTCTCTGACACTTCAACTACTTCAGACTTCGTAACTTGGTCATTTTTTTACCGTTACCCTTGGTTCAAACATTTAACAAATTGTATCTTCGATAATATTAAACTAAAATTTAGATCTAATTCATACTTTTTTCAGAATCACAGTTTAACAGTTTGATTTCATACCTGCTTTGTTTATTTTCAGTTGGTCTCATTGACTTACGTTGAGGCTAGAGCATGCTGCTTGAGGACATAATAGCGTTGCCAGATTGGGCTGGTCCCATCCAATTGGACTACTTTCAATCACGTTAGGCTGGAAAAATTAGCATTGGGTGGGTACATACAATTTGGGCTGGTTTTGAAAAAAACTGGCGGGTATTATTATAATTATTTTTACAAACATCAATCAATAGCAATAGACTAACCTTAACCTTAACCCTAACCCTAACTCTTAACGCTTGACAGCCCTAATCCATCTTAACCCCAAACATAACCCATTGACGGAGGGCGTGCCTGACGTATAGGGGAGTAGTCTTTGTAGACGCAGCCTGCAGCCAATCAAATCTCTTCCCACTAACAAAGCTGGCTTTTTCCTGCTTCTTCCTGCTTCTTCCTGCTTGTTATTGCAAAATGGATCCCATAGTCGCAAAGAGTGTTGCTTTGCATAGCATTGTTTAATCCCCCTGATGCCGGCCGGCTTTTTGACATATCCATGTGTTTTCCCGGGTTGTATCACTAAGGCGAGAAAGTATTGTATATTTTTTGCCTGAAATGCATTGCATCTTGAGTGAGATGGAAATGTTATTAATTTGATCTTAAAATGCATCGTATGTTAATGAAAGACATGTTTTAAATAAAAGAGACTTTAAAGTCTATTTTGTATTATTTATTGAATCACTCATCTGCCATAATTAAATTGAAATAAATTATTTTGAAATACTTTCTCTGCAAAATGTAAGTATGCGATTATTTTAGATTAATTAATCACAGTGCCTGTAATTAATTTGATTATTTTTTTTAATCGCTTGACAGCCCTAATATATACACATATATATATATATATATATATATATATGTTTATATGCACCTGGTCAGAATCCATCACTGCCAAATGCATGCAAATGCTTCCATTTCACCTGTGAGAGAGAAAGAGTGTGTGAGTCCAGCAGTTGACAGTCCAGTAGATCAGTGTTGCATTGCTATCTACTTTCTCTACCTGGCAGCATCTGTTCTCCTGGCATTCAGGTGGTGCTGGACATGGATTCTTCGGCTCTGAACACTACCCTCCCAGCCTTAAACAACAGCTCTGAGTTTGACTGTTTCAAGAAGCTCGAAGTCCCCTGGGCCTTCTTCAGCATACTGGTGTTTCTTTTGGGCTTCCCATTATCCATCTGGGTTCTGTGGGACCTGGTCGACAAACACTACAGAGGAGGTCAGCCCTGGACCCCCAACACTTTGTTCACCCTGAATGTCAGCCTGATGGACTTGGTGTTCCTGGCCTTCCTGCCGGTCGATGTTCTCAACATTTTTTTTATTGACAACAATATTCTCCTTGATAGTATCTCTGTGATTTTAGGTCTCAATTTCACCGGGCGTCCCCTGCTTATGGCCTGTATGTGCCTGGACTGCTACATGGCCGTCCACCATCCCCTCCGCTACCGCTCTCAGACACTCTCCAGCAGGGTGATAATCACCGCTGTAATCTGGCTTGCTTCCTTGGTGAACGGAGCTGCATTCATCATAAACCCAGACCTAATGGATGCACCTGGTATGTGGTGGCCGTTCTTCTCCTCTGCGGTTGTCATCATATACTGTGACTGCTGCATCCTGTGGACACTGAGTAGGTCCAGGACGTCCCGAGGTGAGCCACACCAACTGAAGAAGAGAGCTCTCGACATCATCTCCATGAGCCTGCTTGTCACCGTCGCTAACTACCTTCCTACGACAATATTACTCCTCTTCGGAAAATATTTTGTTTTTAAGGAGAATTACTTTTGTCTCATCATCTTCCTGACCCAGGTTTCCTTAGAGTTTACGTCTGTCTTCATGCCTGCCCTCTATCTGATGAAAGTGGGGAAACTCAATTTTGCAACAATATTTAAACCATTATCCAAGGCAATGGAGTTGATCACTACACGTGTATGAAGCAAGTGGTACTTAAATTACAAAATAACGATTTGCCTTTAAATTGGTTGCTACATTATCTGAGGAGATAAACTATTGGTGTCACAGCAGAAAGTTGACTTAGTGCCTTTAACTACAAGTCCCAGGACTAACCAAAATGTTATCAAGAGGAGAAACAAAAAAATAATTATGGATTATGGGTGTTTTAGTTATTTGTGGCTTATATTTGGATTTGATTACAATGTTTTTCTGCATGGATGTGGTGGTGGGGATGTTTGTTATACGTGATTTGCATCATGTAATGTTTTCTGTACAATGCAGAATTGGAAGCCAGGGTAATGTGAGAGATATAAATAAAATCTTAATTTCAGAGAAAAAAGCCCTTAATAAAGTGATTCTGTGCAATACCAATTGATCTGATGTGTCTTGACCTCAAAGGTTAAACCTCAGAATGTCATACCCACAGATTTGAATGTGTGCAACGTAAAAGTCAATGAGGTCGCACTCTGGTATTAATTGTGCTCACCATTGGTCTTTTACATGCCTATTCTGTGTGTTGTGTATGAATGTCATCTCATTGAACACCCATTTTCTGCTGCTGTCATTGTGTTCTTTACACACACCGTGTGAGGTTTGTGTGTGTGTGAGAGGTATTCAAAGTTATCACATTAGCTATTTGTTTAACTCTCCCTTTATTTGTTTTCCCCATTTTACATTTTTCAAATGGTGTGCATGTTTACATTGTTTACTACATTAAGACTGTTCAAATCCCTGTACTTCATTTAAGCCATTTAACATTTCTTTATGTAAATGCATAGTTTGTATTAATATTGTTCATAATTAGAAACAGTCACATGTTTTTTTGTTTTTTTGTTTTTTTTAGGATCCCCTGCTGCAGTTCTGTTTTGGTTCTGTTTTGGTTCTGTTTTGCTATTTTGTTTTGTTTGCTTTGGTTAAGTTTGCTTTTGTGTTATTTCCCCTTTTCTGTTTCATTGTTTGACAATTGGGTTGCTGGTTTACATAACCTGTTTTGCTGTTTGGTTTGGTTTGGTTTTGCTCCAGTTTTCTTTATTTAGTTATTATTGTAATAAAAAACATTTAATATATTGTCTCTGCCTCTTTAGTTTTTTGAACCTGTGTCCTTATAATTTCTGTAATATAATAGTTTAATTTTCTTTGTTCTTTATTTCCTGGGGTGCAATTCCCCAGGTGGTGTTGTCGGACCCTCTTTAGTTATTTCTCCCCGTTTATATTGAGTTTTACACTGAGTCCCCCCACATTAGCCATAGCAATGAAGTAGCCTGACTTATCCACAGTTTGCGTTCGTACAGTGTTGGGTATAGTGGAGATGACGATAGTGGAGTAATTAGTGGAATAATTGTGGTGGGGAGTGCATGAGTTTTGGTCAGAATGCCTGATGTAGATTGGATGGATGTGTGTTGTGAATTGAGAACAGCCAGCTCATGATGTGATACAGTGTTACAGCTGTGCAACAAATATTTTTTGCTTATTCAATCTTTTTCGAAATTTGTAGTGCTGTGTGTAGCCACATGTTTGCCCCTTCACAACTTAAACACATAGTTAATTTCCTTTCCTCTTTGTTTGTGTTGGTAGCTTAGTCATGTCACGTTGTCAACATTGGGTACATGGAGCACAACATAGTGGGTCATAGCCATAGGTCATGTCCAATGCTTTTTGGAAACGCTTTTTTCATAAAACGTGTCAGACATCAGTTTTTTGTATACCTTTTATTCATTAGTAGCCTAAGCTACATGGGTATGCCGTCATTCAGAACCTTTCATGACCTGCATTAAAGAGAAAAAAAAGATTGCATTCTCATTGTACCCAGCACTTCTGAAAATGGGTTTCGAATGTGTCTCTGTCCCCAGCACATTTCAAACCAAACTGATGGACACACACTAATGACCATAGGGTTATGTAGAGTGGAAGACATTAGTCACTGTCACCACACACACACACACACACACACACACACACACACACACACACACACACACACACACACACACACACACACACACACACACACACACACACACACACACACACACACACACACACACACACACACACACACACACACACACACACACACACACACACACACACACACACACACACACACACACACACAGCCCCTTTAAGCGTAGCGCCTCAGTCGCGGGAACCGAGAGCGACCCAATCAGGTGCTCCTCAGGCTGCAGCTCCACCAGATGCTCGTCATTCTTCATTCATCCGTCAATCTGAGAACATCTAGAGATCCTCATGCGGTCATGAGATTAACGCACGGCAGGTGAAGTTAGTTTGTCGTCCAGGGAGTATTCGGGAGTTTCCGGGAGTAGCTACTCGGAACAGAAACGTTATCGTGTCCCGTTTCACTTTTCGTTATTGACTTGGTTCGCACGCGCGAAGAACCCCCGAGTCGCGAGATCATGTCGCGGAAAAAGGCGCTAAAGGGCGCGAAGGGGGGATCAAGGAGCCCCAAGGCGTCGCCCTGCAAAGACGGCGGCGGGAAAAGTGGCAAGTGTGCAGCGGCCGCGTCGGGCGGCGCGGTGCACCCAAGCGCGCCGTCCATCAGCAGCAGCGGGGGGTTCTACGACGTCGCCTTCAAGGTAAGAGAGGACAGACCGGTAATAAACCGGACCGCCAGCCCGCGGACTCTCTGGTAACAGTTTATAGGCAACGTAGATGACGCGGCTCCGGTGTTGAGAAGAGTTTGAAATGTGTTCCGTTTTTGTCACAGCGTTTCTTTGTCGCGTCACAGCTGTGTCAACACTTGAGAGACGCGTGCGTGCCATGCCCGCGTGCGTGCTACTACGAGCGCACGAGAGCATCCGGAGCACCGCTGTCTGTCTGATGGGAGATTGGGAATAATATATGGGAATGTAAAGGCGAACAGTTGATTTGTGCATCAATGGCCTGCACCATTAAGAACAGTGAGATGTGCCATAAAGACGCAACATACTAATAGACTGCCTCCCTTTTTTGTTACGTTGTAAACGTATGCAAAGCTTTGATTTAAACGATCATCTTTCACTCTCAAATTTCTGAACAGTTACCAATAATCAAACTCTATTGTACTTATTCCATCATGTATTGTACGAGACAGTTTCATACACACAACTCTGCTGGCTGTGGCTAAATATCCTGCATCTATTTGTGCCGGTAATATCTCTTCTATTTCTATTTCTTCTCCCTTTATCTCCCCCTCTCTCTTCCTCTCGCTCACACACCCACCCTCCTCTCTACCTCCTCTCCCTCCCTCCAACCTATCTTCTCTTATCTCTCCCTCCTCTCTCCACTCTCCTCTCTGCCTTCTCTCTGTCCTCTCTCTCCCCCTCTCTCCCTCCTCTCTCCCCCACCCTCCTCTCTACTTTCTCTCTCCCCCTCCTCTCTCCCTCCCTTCTCTCCCTCTGTTCTCCCCCTCTCTACCTTCTATCTCTCCCCCACCCTCCGCTCTACCGTCTCTCCCTCCTCTCTACCTTCTCTCCCTCTCTCTCCTCCACCCCCACCCTCCTCTCTCTCCCCCACCCTCCTCTCTCTCCCCCTAGTAAAAGGTGACTTTCTTCCTGCGTAAAAGTGGGAGGAGCAGAGTGTTTCTCCCTCTGCTCTCCTCGATTCCTCAGTAAACACAACCCTAAAGTCGTGAACCAGGTCCCCCTGGTGGGCCTGGGGGGCCAGTGACCTCTCTGTGTGGATCAGAGGAGAGACGTCAGAGCTCATCCTCTCTGCTCCTCTGACTCCGGGTCCGCCGTCACCTTTTGACCGCCTCTCTCCTACTCCCTGAAAGACCTCAGTGATCTGGTGGGCCACGTGAACCTTCCTCACCCCCTGGAGATATTCACCATCCTCCCTGGCTGACTAACGTCCTCTGGCCTCTTGGTCCATGCCTGGTCTTGATTATAAATAATTCCCTATATTCTCTGGTTGTATCTCGGTTTATTTTTAACATTCAGTCGTTAAAAACACCCACTAACCTTGATCCTTCCCAAATAACAATGGAGCTATTTCTGCGCTGCCTTCCGTCTTAAAAACATGAGAGAAAGTTGCTGCTGACGGCCCCCTGCTGTCCTGACTACATCTGAGATCCACTGGATCACCAAGAGTCTCACTGAAACAGTCTCCAACGACATAATGATGTCATGGGACGTGAGGGAATGTGTCGGTGCTGCTTGATCTCAGTGCAGCCTCTGAAATCAGACCCCAGCCTCTGAACTTAGACCCCAGCATCTGACTCTCAGACCCCAGCCTCTGAACTCAGACCCCCAGCCTCTGACTCTCAGACTCCCAGCCTCTGACTCTCAGACCCCAGCCTCTGACTCTCAGACCCCAGCCTCTGACTCTCAGACCCCAGCCTCTGACTCTCAGACCCCCAGCCTCTGACTCTCAGACCCCAGCCTCTGAACTCAGACCCCCAGCCTCTGACTCTCAGACCCCCAGCCTCTGACTCTCAGACCCCCAGCCTCTGACTCTCAGAGGCAGTAGTAGGGTCCAGGGTGGCCAGGTTTATTGAGATCCTTTCTTCAACTGATTAGTCGAAAATTTGAAATATGTTTGATCAGGCTTTGCACTTTGATCAACACTGCAATTCAAGTCAAGTCAAGTCAAGTCGTTTTATTTATATAGCCCATTTCATACACGGAACGGTAACACAATGTGCTTAACATGGTCATGAAAAAAAAAAATTCAATCTTTGTTGCATGATGTTTCTCAGAAACATTGCCAAACCCAGGTCTGTTGTATCACAACGGGAGCTAAATATGATCAACCACGCTTTAAACAGCTTTATTTATTCATATTTCCTTTATTTAAACTGGTCTTTGTCTTGTCTCTAAGTGTTTCGTTTTCTTAAGATTGTGTGATTTTAGTGTCTGTTTTTGCTATGTTTTGTTATTTGATTGTACTGTGTCTGATCTTTCTTTTTAGATTTGTACTTTTGTGACTTTGCTCTGTAAATGGTACTGCGCTAAATAAACTTACTGACTCATTTACTCTCTTCCTCCCACATCCTTCTTTCTCTCAACCCATGTCTGTCTCTTCCTTTGCACCTCATCTCTCGTTCCCCCACCCCTCTCTCTCTCTCCCCCCCTCTCCTCTCTCCTCTCTCTCTCACTCCCCATCTGTCTCTCCTTCTCTGTATCTCTCTCTCTCTCCCCCCTCTCTCCTTCTCCCCCCTCTCTCCCTCTCTCTCTCTCTGTCATCCTGTCTCTCTCCCCCCCCCTCTCCTCTCTGTCTCCCTCCCTCCCTGTCGCTCATCTCTTTATCTCCCAGGTGATGCTGGTGGGAGACTCCGGTGTGGGGAAGACTTGTCTGTTGGTGCGCTTCAAAGACGGAGCCTTCCTTGCCGGCAGCTTCATCTCCACCGTGGGGATCGACTTCCGGGTACGTACACACACGCATGCATGCACCCACGTAAGAACACACACACACACACACACACGCATGCACGCACGCACGCACACATACACGAGGAACATCGCAATTGCAATATTGAATCTGAAAAATGAAGGTTGTCTGTGTAAGGTAGCAACATGTATTCACTGACAAGCCAACACACACACAAGGTATTCTGGTCCTGCCAATGCACACAGTGTACACACCCCCACCTCTCCCCCAACCGCGAGCCCCCTTACCCCAGGCTGACGTTTTGAAGTATTAGGACTTATTACTACAGCGGTGAATTGCACCCATACAGCCATGGAGGAGGGCTCTTTAGTGTTGTTCTACTGCCCTCCACTAACCCTCATGGGCTGCTGTAGAACCACGCGTCTGGTTCTGGTGTCGCTGAGTTGCACCACACCCTTTTGGGTTTACATGGTGTGGAATGAGAGGGTGGGAGTTTGAAACCTGGGAACACGATCCTCTCCTCAGAAAGTTTGGATGGGTCGGAACTGCAGTTTGTTTACTGCCTATGTTTAATTGAACAGACGTTCGACATCCGGTCTTACGTTATAAGAGTGTGAACAGAGTCACACTCCTTTAGCGTGGATGTTCTTCAGCGCTGGAAACCGAGGGTGAAAAGCGTGACAACATTAAGTGAATTGGAACTTACTGTTGGCAGCAGTGATATTTAAAAATATCAAGTGACCCCAGAAAAGAACTGATTTTGCTCGTAAACTGAAAAGATGAAGCGACTAGTTTGACTCTAGCTTCTGTTCACCAGAAACATTGGTATTAATTCAGTCCTACAGCGTTAACTATCAACTGTTAACTTTTTATTATCCCAAGAGGAGAAATACAATATTTTGTTCTGTTTTCTGTTTTTCGTTCTGGTTGATTGATGTTGGCAACTTTTCAGTATTTATGACCCCTATTAATAATAACAATCTAGTTCAGTGAACGAAAACGAATGGTTGACTGGATATTGAGTTTTGGGCTGAAGAATATCGGATATTTTTACAATCTCCCATCGCTCCAGCAGGCCCACCTGAAACCTGCTCCTGCTAATGGTCATTTCACCAGCGCGGCTGAAGCGTGTCTTTTCTATGGAGGACATTGGCTCTAGGTTTACATGAGACCCTACATAACCTCCCTCCCCTCACAGTCCCCCGGGGAGTGAAAGAACTGAGATATATTCAATATGTTAAATATTCATGGGCTGGTTCGTTCGTGCGTTATATTAACCTGGTCACAGTGCAGGTTCTAGGAGGCATTTGGAAATCAAAGCAGGCAGCAGGCGTCAGATCTGTCTTGTTTCAGTCAGGGAGGGGTCGGGGAAGGTAGCAAGACGACAGCGGTAGAAAAATGGACGGTGTGTACTGGCATTTATTTATGAGTAGGACATTTATCCGAAATGTGCTTTATTTCTACAGGGGACTGTTGTTCTGGCTGCAAAACAAAACGTGTGTGTGTGTGTGTGTGTGTGTGTGTGTGTGTGTGTGTGTGTGTGTGTGTGTGTGTGTGTGTGTGTGTGTGGTCACAGAACATTAAGCTGTGTTGACTGAATAAATGAGTGTAATAAAACAGTCGTGGTGTTTTTCTGTATTTTGGACACTTGCACAACGTGTGTGTTTGTCACACATGGAAGGACACAGCATGGAAAAATGTACACCACTTTACAAACATGTCAGGTTTGATGATGTTTAAAACCCTACGACATCCACATCCCTCACTTTATACATTCTAAAGTGTTCTACAGTGTTTATTAATATTAGTTAATGCAGTTATGAGCATTATTGCATGTTATTCGCATAGGGCTAGGGTTAGCTCTTAACCTATGTAATAATATATAAATTATTACCTTATTTAACATGAACATCATTAGTAGACATCAACCCCACAGGAACAGAAACAAATTAATCTTTTTGCGGGTAAATATGCATTCGGTTGTGAGCATTTTAAGACTTGTGTGTGTGTATTATTGCACATAAACAGAATCTGTTTGTGAGCCTTTTTTAAATTCCCTTTATCCTTATGTATCCAACCAGGACAAATCACTTGGCCTATCTGTATTCTGATTGGCCGACCAACGCAAATAAATGGCAATCACATGGTTTTAATGACTCCGGCTCCTCCTCCCCCCCATCCCTCCTCCTGCCCCTCCCCATCCCACCCCCTCCTCCTGCTCCTCCCCATCCCTCCTCCTCCTCCTCCTGCTCGTCCTCCTCCTCCCCATCCCTCCACCCCCCCATCCCTCCTCCTGCTCCTCCCCATCCCTCCCCCTCCTCCTGCTCCTCCCCATCCCTCGTCGTCCTCCTCCTGCTCGTCCTCCTCCTCCCCATCCCTCCCCCTCCCCCTCCTCCTCTGTCTTCCCTCAGCGAGCAGCAGAATGGCCTTCATGTTTGTGGTGACGCACTCATTTGAATGGCACAACTCCTCCCAATGTGTTGGAGGCCTTGACACGCCATGCTGCGGAGGTTAGTCATAGTTTATGACCCATGGGAGAAGACGGATGCCATTGCTTAGAGTTTGACCGTGACACTTCTGCCCATACACCGTTTTACAGTGGTGGTAATAGCCACATGCTGGAAGGTTCCGGATTTGATCCAGAGACGCGGTCTAATGCCGTTCCCTCTCTCTTACCGTTTTCACCATCAAGGCAAAGGAACCCCATTATAACCTCCCGAGTCTGTAGCATTGCACACGATAATGGCTTAGTGTCTCGAGTTGCAAACTCCTCTCCTTTCTGGAAAAAGATGATGTTTTTATTTTTAAATAGGTCACTCAAATGGATCTCGCAGATCTGCACTAACATCGGGGAGGAGGTGCACTCCGAAGGCTGATGTATTTCTGAAAGCATGAAAACGTTTTTTAAACGAGATGAATTTTGTGAGGGGATAATTAAAAATATGTTTGACATCCAATTAAATCCTCTAATTATTACTGTGTTCACTGATGAGGAGGATGCCCCCCCCCACTCCTAACAGTGGCTCTGCAGTAGACATTCAGTGTGGTTAGAAAAGCATGCATGGGCAATTATCATTCATAAATAATAGTGGATATCATATTTTATTGATGCATGGACCTCTAAACCATATGTAACCCTTGACAGACAGTTCAGTGAGTTAGTTTAGTTGTTTTCAGAGCGATAGGTTTTAAGCAGGAGGTTCAACATTGCTCTCATTAGAGAGGAGACAGTGGAGCAGATATGAAGAAGAACATTGCTTACAAAAACCATTGTTGGGCCCCTAATAGGGTGGTTTACCCCGTAATGGCTGCTAGAAGGACCATCGCAGTGAATCCCCCTCGTTGGGGAAGGGTTTTCTTTCGTGTGTGTGTGTGTGTGTGTGTGTGTGTGTGTGTGTGTGTGTGTGTGTGTGTGTGTGTGTGTGTGTGTGTGTGTGTGTGTGTGTGTGTGTGTGTGTGCTCGTTTATAGTGTGTTTAAGTCTTCCTCGTACTTACAATCCTTCCAGTACTACGATTCATTATCCTCAGTATGAAAACATCACCTCCTCAATTACGTAATTCGATAAATTTATTCAATCGCTCTGCAAAAAAATTGTCTGATGAAAAAACAAAACAACCTCCCACCATCAAAGAAGTCTATCTCGCTCCAAAAACGGCTCAGGAGATACACGAGATCACAATGAGAAGGCAACATCCAGGAGACGTTCTGTTCTGGTTCAGCATCAGAGCATCAAGGAGCTGCCGTTCCCGCTCTCTGCAGCACGACCCAGATTAGGTCAGGTTAACGAGTGCCGCCAAGAACAAACGCTGGCGTCTCTAACGACCCGCTTGGGGGGGGAGACGCAGTGAGGGCCTTGATGCTGCCTCATCACAGGGTCACATATGCTCTGTACCTCGTTTAGAAAGTCAATCATGCTCCTCTCGTGTGTGTGTGTGTGCGTGTGTTCCTTTGTAACTAATAAACAAGCCATTAACCAATTAACAAAGCATTATTAATGCAGTAGGCGTGACGTGCATAAGGTGACAAACGACATCTTGACAAACGACATCTTGGTCTCATGATGGAGACCATGTGGAGTCATTTTCTATGTTTCCATTTCTATTTTTGAAGTTTTCTGTTCACTCGTAAGATGATTCACTAGCTGTTGAACCGCTCTCTCCATTCCCTCTTTTGAAGCTGAGCAGAATGTGTGCATCAGCGCAAAGAAGAGAGGCCTGCCTACACTACAGTATTCTGACACTGCTCAACTACAGTTTACAAGTATTTTAGCCGTCGCTTTTATCTTGTGATGCACTCAATTCATGGACACACACACACACACACACACACACACACACACACACACACACACACACACACACACACACACACACACACAGCTTATCCCCCTGCACACCGTAATATATTTATTCCTACTTGGTCACGTGACACCATTCAATAGCCCTACAGGCCCGGGAGACTGTTGTTATGGGCTGGTAACCGTGACAACAGGTGGAGGACGGGGAGTGCGTGTGTTGGCCATGCGACCGCTTTCATTCTTGCGTGGAAGAAAGGATGGCTTTCTCGACGATTCTCTGACCAGCGCCGCTATAGGGAATGGCATACTGATAGACTGTTTTGATTAGACAACCTTTAATGGAGCTCGCTTAAAAAAGGTTTCCTACTTACAGAACCAACGTGCAGCCAGTCCGAGGACGAGTATGTCTGCATTTCACTTCCACACCCATCATCTGCTTTACCTGTGCTTAATGTTGATCACTGTTTATGTTTTTTCAGAGTCAAATACAACGACGAGTCAATTGTCTATTTTGTTGCTCAACCAGTCTATTTCGTGCAAACACTCCTCTCCCCGGATAATCTGAAAAGCAGACCCTCCTGTTGTATAAAGGAGTCAGGAGCCAGACATGGTCAGCTCTTCATGCACTGGACTACAATGACAACGATGACCAGCGTCGGAAAACGTTTTTTATTGCCAAGTAAGCCTCCCCTTGCAAAGAAATTGTCATCTCTGAGACGCACCTGGATATATAAAGGTTAAAAACCTGTGATTTGCTATTTAGCGTGCGTATTGTGGACTCTGTATCCAAAGTGTTAATCTCCCAGGGGGGCTCTCCCTTTGCAGCGGCTGATTTTCTCCTCCAAGCTACTGTTGGGATGTAGGCCAGAGGTAAAGCGTGCTGCCTGCCGTGTGCACGCCGTGAGTGGAATCTCTAATCAGTCAGGTGTTACCGGGGATATCAGAGGAAAAGCAGGGCTCCGGCGAGCAGGCGAGAGACGGGAGGGTTGGAGGGTGGGAGGGAGAAATAAAGACAGAGGAAACAAAGGGTGTGAGAGAGAGAGAGAGTATTGGTGTTCAAACTACCTGGGGTTTGCCTCGTTAAAATGCAACAGATGTCACACGAGCCGTGAGTTGTTTGCTGTAATTGGGTGGCGTTCTGCGGTGGAATAATAATGTAGGAACATGCGGTGCGTCGCTCTAATTGAGTGTAGTTTGCTCATGATCACAGACAATCACAAACCTCCAGCTAGGCTCTCCTCCTCCGTGAAGATCCCCTGGATCACTGGTGGTGACGTCTGAACCTCTCTCTGCTAGGAGGACCGGTTTCGCCTGATTACACTCCCAGGTGAAGGCGCCACAGGCTTCTCACAGCGGGCTAGGATCCTCTGGCTTTGTTGTTTTGTTGTGTCGCTGTGGGTAGGATCGTGGTTCAGGAGGCCATTGGATCTGGGTCTCGTTACCTCACTATTTTTAACAAGGGTAAAAAAGACTCTTGGTGTGCACCGATATATCGGCCACTTATGTACTTCTGGAAATGTTTTTTATACTATTTTATACTTTTATACTACTATATAATTAAAAAACGACACATTATATATTTGTCCCATGTGTCTTTTTAGAGTTAGGTTAGGTTTAGTTAGACATGCTCACTGAAAGCCTCCTCTCTCTTTCAGAGCATCATCTCTCTCTATCTCCCTCCGTCCCTCTATCCTCCATTATTTTACTTTCTGTACCAAAGCCCTAATAGATCTCCAGATCTTCCTGGGTCTTTGATTCTTTGGTCTGCGGCGGCTGCTCTGTTGTCCGCGTACCAACGAGCGACGGCACCAATGTTTTATCAACTAATTAGGGACATGCTGGCATCATGAAACAAGCATGGGCGACACAATAATTAGTAGTATTATTAGTATATTTCTGACCTTGCTTGTGTTTGTGACAGTGGTCTTTACCCAGGCCCACCGTCTTCAAAGGGTTGTTTTATTCTCCTTTGTTTGTTTGCTCCTCTGCCTGGTCTGGTGTTGGTCTTCAGTTCTGTGATGCATCCTTCCTCAACCCGTCAGCATTACAATGAGGCTGTACATATGTATGTTGGTACAATCAGAGAGTGAGAGACAACGAGAGATAGAGAGAGAAATGGAAGGAGAGGGAGAGACAGACAGACCGACAGACACAGACCGACAGACAGACAGAGAGAGAGAGAGCGCGAGAGAGACGGAGAGGGAGAGATAAATGAAAGGAGAGGGAGGGATGGAGAGCGAAACATAGGGAGAGACAGAGAGACAGCTAAATGGAAGGACAGGGAAAAACAGAGAGGGAGAGACAGAGAGAAACAGAGAGACAGATAAATGGAAGGACAGGGAGAAACAGAGAGAGAGGGAGAGATAAATAGAGTGAGGGACTGAGATAGATGGGTTGAGAGAGCGAGAGCGACAGCAGGAGGAAGGGGTTAGGAGGCCACAGAGTCAGAATGACACACACACACACACACACACACACACACACACACACACACACACACACACACACACACTTAGAGACACGAGAATCTATATCTTCAGAAAAACACCATGCCGCCTCTCTGCTGTGACTTTAGAGTTCATCAGAAAGGGGGAGAGGGGGGAGAGAGGGGAGGACGGGGGTCACAGAAGGCAGACCGAGAGAGAGAGAGAAAGAAACCAATACTTAATGAGGTGAACGGAATGGAAGTTGGAGTGCAATTTAAAGAGGCACAAGTTGGGTGTGTGCTCATTTTAAAAGGAGTATGTTTGTGTATGTATTTGTGTATATGTGTGTATAGTGTATGTATACTCCCCCTGTCTAGCCCCCTGTCTATGTTGCAAATCAAGCACTGTTTTATAATCCTCTTCACCCACAGGGTGATACAAATTAAAACAGTTAATACTCAGTTAAGCTGTTCTCACGTTGCCAGGTTGGCCTGTAGGCCTCATATGGTGCACCACGTCAGCCAGTGGCTCTCACGTTGCCAGGTTGGCCTGTAGGCTTCATATGGTGCAGTGTCAGACAGTGGCTCTCTCACGTTGCCAGGTTGGCCTGTAGGCTTCATATGGTGCAGTGTCAGACAGTGGCTCTCTCATGTTGCCAGGTTGGCCTGTAGGCTTTGTATGGTGCACAGTGTCAGACAGTGGCTCTCTCACGTTGCCAGGTTGGCTTCTGGATAGTGACTTCTGGATCGTGCCTTGTGGTTTGGTTCTGTTTGGTTTATGTTGTGTTTGCACCGTACAACCTCCACTCAGCCGCTTGTTTCTCATCTATATGCTACACTCACTGCTGATTATACGTATTTTGTGTTTTCGTCTACTTTATCCTTTCATCATGTGGGCACTTCTTGTCATCCCTGAGCCAGGTGGTAATTGCACCATCAACCTTCCTGTTCCCCATGTGGCTCCCTCTCTGCTTTGATCAGGGAACGCTCTACATTCCCCTGATCAAAGATGATTGTAATGATTCTGAGGTCTAGAACCTGACTCTGGAAACCTTCTGCCTCCGGAGGGCCTGTGAGAACATATAGCGTAGTTCTGAAGAGCCAATAAGTACCGCTCTCAGAGTTCTTCAGCTCCCCAGATTAATTTGTTTATGACATGACAAAGTATGGTGCGCAATGTGTCTCCCTCAATTAGCGTTCTCTGACAAGCCCACAAGCAATATTTTATTTGGATCTATAGCAGAGAAGCTGAGGATTTGAAGTCGTAAGCACCAAGAGAGTTGGCAATTTGTACTTGATTGATCGACTTGATCTTTCCTGCAGCACCAGTGAATCGTTCCTGCTTCTGCTACACTTGTTTGAAGTCCACTTTTACCTGTACCGCTAGGAATCAACCCCAAAATGTCAGCAACCTCAGAATGTCAGCAAATTCCCCACTCCCTGGCTGCATTGCGGGATTCTGTCTATAACTTTGCTCGCACTCCCTGCTAATTCTCCAGGCATTTTCGTTACGGCTACAACCTTCAAATTGGTCGTCTCCTTAGCAGTCGGCGATCCCTGCAGTGACGCGGAGCAGCTGTTCCCTTCCCGATCATCTTCATCATTGTTCCTGATCACATTTCTCATGCAACTGCTGGTGCTTGAAGCTCAGGAGGCAGAGGGAGAGTGTTTCAGCATCCAGCCAGCGGTTCATGGTCGCCTCTCCCAGGCATCATCAATCAACCGCGACCACAACAACCACCGATCAGCCGTGGACAAACCAAGTCAACAAACGGCCCGTTTATTGAATCTCTTTTTTCACCCATATCAAGCTCTTGATGAATGGAACGTCTCCAGAGACCTCGCCGCCCCCCACTCAGCCCCCTGTCCGCCTGCCAGCCCACACGCCCCTACACACCTCCATTCTGAGGACCTCACACAGCCTCTCTCTGCCCACCCACCCTGCTCAAACCCCCCCTTGTGAAGGAACATGGAACCGGGGGGGTTAGGACAACATTATCGACACTGTTGTCGCCGCTGATTAATGAGTGTTGTGTAACTCTCTCTCCGCTGAACGCTGCAGTCGCTGGCGCCACTATCGGCTGTCACGAGAGCCGCCCCCACTCAGAGTAATAACAGCTCTTGGATATTCAGCCATGAATTTATAATTCATTTTACGGTCTGCATTTTTATAAAATGTGTCAGTACACAAAAGCGTATAAATTGGAGGAGAAATATAAAATTGACTTGAGGCACATCATTTTGTACCTTCAATTAAAATATGTCAACATGTCTGGTGTTTGTTTTTACACCGGCTGCTTGTCAACAATGACAGAAGTTTAGATTAGTTTTATGTTTCGATGGTTTTTAGGATTTTAGGCTTAGTTTTATTCATATTTGTAGTATGGTGTGTGCAACACATACTTTATGCCACATACTTTTTTGGCTTTATGCCGCATTCAATATTTTATCAGTATGTCAGAGCTAAACTAATGTTGTGGTGCTGACTAAAAGACAAGGAAGAAATATATTTTTGGATATGTTTTTTGTTTTATCAGTTAGCGAGTCCCTGGCAGCGTAATGTTGTTGAAACGCGGTCAGGAAACGTCATCGTCCTTCTGGTATTGAGCAGAGGAAATGTTTACTGTTTAGTCGTTTAGCTTTCACTGTCCCCTTTTATCCAAAGCGACTCAGTGATTCCAGATGTCATTAAATGATTTGTCCAGTTTGCTATTTAAATCAGTCATGTGTTATACAACTCCACCCCCCCCCCCCCCCCCCGCCACCCCCTATTGCGGTGCAGGAGCAATCCGGATTTGGGCGGTTGGCGGTCGAGTGTGTGTAGCCGCTTCCATAGCTTTAGCGCTGTTTTGTCCAAACACACATAAGCACATAAGCACATGCAAGCTGTAAACTGCCTGATTTGTGTGAACAAAACAAAGATACCAAGTCCTTTAGGGAGAAGGTGGGTTGGTACGTCCTGCTCAAGGAGGCCTCTGTAGGGCGCAGACATCAGGCTTTGATGAAGTGGCTTTCGTCCATAGTCACTAATGCCAATAAAGAGGAAGGGTTTCCTACATCACAAGACTCTGAATAGGACCTGATAAACTGAGCCTCAGAATATCCTCTGAACAATCTATAGGATACTGCTATTTGCTGTGTGTGTGTGTGTGTGTGTGTGTGTGTGTGTGTGTGTGTGTGTGTGTGTGTGTGTGTGTGTGTGTGTGTGTGTGTGTGTGTGTGTGTGTGTGTGATACGATACCACTATATTAATCCCCTGTAGGAGAAATTTGTAGAAAACCACAGGATAATAATAAATAATATAACTGCAAGCAGTGATGTGGGGGTCAAGCAGAATGGGACTCCATAAACTAATTTGCAGAATAGACCAGAGTAGCCACATCAACAAGATAGATCTACGTCAGACACACGGCCTTCAGCACTTTCGACAAGTTGCACGTCAAAAAATAAAAGATCGACTGAGCTGATCACACTCGCCCCCCTAGAGGTCAAAGGTCACCAAATTCATTGGCATCACCAGGATAGGGTCATAAGTCTATGAGCCAAGTTTGGTTTGGATACATGAAAGCCTTGCAGAGATATGAGCTCACTTCCTGTTTGACGTCCCCCTGAGGTCAAAGGTCACCAAATTGTTTAGGTGTCCCCGGGATGATGTCATGAATCTATGGCCGTGTCCCAATTCAGGGGTTGCATCCTTCGAAGGACGCATTTGAAGACCGCATACGTCACAGCGGCGCGTCAAGTGCTGTCCCATTTCGAAGGGTCCTTCGAATGCGGCCGAGATATGCAGCCTTCGTTTCCCGGATTTGAAGGACGCATCGGATGGATCCTTCACGGCCCAACGTATCCCAACATTCATTGCGCGTTGGATTTTTTTCAGAAATGGCGCGGAGAGAGCGGAAGCAGCAGCTGCAGCGAATACATATTTAATGACAAAACTATGTAAAAACATTTTTTTAATATAAAAGTAAGGTTGGGACCATTTTAAATATGTAACTTTATTGTCAAAGTTCAATGACATTAACGCTAGACATATAACGTTAAACTAATTAACGTTAAGCCGACGTCCTCTCTTCCTCTTCACCCGCCGGCTCCGGCGGTGAATCTTCTCCCACTCCTCCAATAAAAGATAAAACATAACCAATAAAATGATAATTTCTGGCTCCATATTTCTCCTCCGCTGTCCGGTTTGAACCGCAGCTGTCAGGGTTGCCAGGAGACAGGAGCGACGCGTGGTCACGCAAGGTAAAGGACGTTAACGGCTGGTTACGCAATCCGGAAATGCTCCGTAGGCTAGACCGTCCCATTCCACAACGCTCGTTCGGCCTTCGATGCAGCCTTCGCGGTCTACGAAGGCTGCATCCTTCGAAGGATGCAACCCCTGAATTGGGACACGGCCTATGTACCAAGTTTGGCTATGATATGTTAAAGGGTGGCTGAGAAACAGGCTTACTTCCTGTTTGGTGGCTTCGCCGTCTTGTTGATTAGCTATCACGGCCAAACGGTTTTGAATTTGAAAAATCTGTTTGACACATGTGTTCAGCTTGGTCTGAAGACCATATCTGGCAAGTTTCATGAAGATTTGACAGAATTTGTGGCCTGTGGATATGTAGTATTGATTTTGACAACTTTCAACATGGCGGCCAAATTCTGATGTTTCCATGAGAAAAAATTTATGCGCTATATGGGGAGGTCTGACAGTATCACCAGACATTGAATATAAGCTTGAAATATACTCACGTGAAGAGAGAGGAGTTAAAACACATATTCATTAATAACAGCGCCCCCTAGAGGTCAAAGGTCATCAAATGCATTGCGTGTCCCCATCATGATGTCATGGGTCTAGCTACCAAGTTTGGTTATGATATGTCAAAGGGCTGCTGAGAAATTGGCTTACTTCCTGTTTGGCGGCTTTGCGGCCAAATTTGATTTGCTGTAGCGTAGGGCTGGGCGATAAAACGATAACGATATGTATTGCGTAACGTAATCAATATCAATAGAAAATGCATTCGATAGAAGGTTTTGATAACTTTTTTCCTTGTTGGAAGTTAACGGAGCAAAGAGTCTAGCTCCGCTTTGAACCAGAGGTTGCGAAGCAAGGTTGGTTGCATGAACAAAGGCACGCGTCCTCTGATACCTGTGGAGAGCAACGTATGGAGCGATAACAGAAACAGTGCGATTGAGAAACGAAAGATGAGTACCGCAACGAGTGAGGAAATTGTAAATAATATATATGAAGATAGTTCTTCTCAGATCTCAGGCGCCGCGGCCAGCATTGGTTCATGACAGTACTGGACATATCTCCATGTCACATTTCCCCCTTTGATGGCATTATCATTATTCTGTTTAATGTAGGCATTTTCGTTATAACATGGATAGCAAGCATAACAACAAAATCGCTAATAGGCGCTAATCGCTAGTTAGCGAACATGCTAACTAGCGATCTTTACAACATGGATGATGGTTCATGACAGTACTGCACATATTTCCATGTCCCAACAACAATGACATCCATATGTTCCATGTTCTAGGGACTCCAGGTTGAAGAATCCACCTACCAAGTAATGCAATAGTGATCTCATGATCTCATCTCTTATGTTTACATTTTTGGTGGTGCTAGAGCTCATGGGCTAGCAACCTCAAATTTCCTGTGAGGACTTATGGGACTGTCCTGAATCAGTGTGCCAAATTTCACAACTTTTTACCATGGCGTTCTATGGGCTGCCATAGACTCCCATGGCAGCATAATAATAATAGGAAAACTTAGGAAAACAATAGGTTGTCTAGCAGCTTTGCTGCTTGACCCCCAAATATACAATTCAATAAGAATACAAAGTACTAATACAAACAAATGTAGACGCTAAGGGAAAATGCTAACTGAAAAAAATGCTAAATGAAATGACAAACAGAACAAATAACAACAAATAACAACAAATAGGGCAAACAAAATAGACGGTATAAATAGTACAAATTCTAAATTATAAAATTTATAATAATAATGCACACACACACACACACACACACACACACACACACACACACACACACACACACACACACACACACACCTATCTGCACGTACATACATATATGCACGTGTGTGTAATATATATATATATATATATACATATATATTGTGGCAACCCGGCCTTGCCAATTAGCCAGATGCAGAGCACCTGAGGAACAGGTGGAGAAGCAGGGCTTAAATAGCCTGCTTCTCCACTCATTCAGGGCTCTCCCAGCCATGGGGCACTCGTGTGGAGAGACCGGTCCTTCCGGGTGACGGGACCGTCAATTCCTCCCAGATTTTATTATTTATTATTTATTTTTATTTTTGTAGACTTTTGAAATAAAAAATCACTCCCCAAGGCGGGTTGCCACAATATATATAGATATATTTATACACACACACACACACACACACACACACACACACACACACACACACACACACACACACACATCACAAGCTGTTGTACAGCCTAATGGCCTCCGGCACAAAGGAGAACTTGAAACACTGTCTTGCACCTGGGTGAAATGAATCTGTGGCTAAAGATGCTCCCCATCTGCCACAGCTCCGCATAGAGGGGATGAGAGGGCTTACCCAAGATGGACTTGAATTTGTCCCTCATCTTCCTCTCCACTACCTCCAGACTGTCCAGTTCAAGTCCCACAACAGAGCTAGACTTCCTCACCAGCTTGTTGAGTCTGTTGGACTCCCCAGCCTTGATGCCTCCTCCCAGGCACACCCCAGCAAAGAACAGTGTGCTGGCTACCAAAGACTGATAGAACATCTTTAGTAGCCTGCCACACACGTCGAATGACCTGAGCCTCCTGAGGAAGAAGAGTCTGATCTGACTCTTCCTATAGAGGGCCTCTGTGTTGTCTGTCCAGTCCAGCTTATTGTTTATGCATACTCTGAGGAACTTGTATGCGTCCACCATCTCTATTTCAACCCCCCTGGATGGAAATGGGGGTTGGGGGCTTCCTGCTCCGTCGGAAGTCCACCACCAGCTCCTTGGTCTTGCCGATGTTGAGCTGAAGGTGGTTCTCCTCGGACCATCGGATGAAGCCCTCCACCACACCTCTGTACTCGTCCTCCCTGTCCTCACTGATGCAGCCCGCGATGGAGGAGTCATCTGAGAACTTCTGAAGGTGGCACGTCCCCGAGTTGAAGGTGAAGTCGGAGGTGTAGATGGTGAAGAGAAAAGGTGAAAGTACTGTTCCTTGGGGTGCATCGGTGTTGCTCATCACCACATCTGACAGGCAAAGTGTGTGTGTGTGTGTGTGTGTGTGTGTGTGTGACATACACTCCAAATTAAATCTTTATCTGCCATACGCCATACTTCAACGCCATACTTCCCCTGTCAGCGGCCATAGAGAGCGATATGGTTGGTTAAATAGACGGGCCCTCAATGGACAGTTATACTGTACATCCACGCCTAGTCAGCTGAATGGAAGTGCACAGCAGAAGCAGCCATTTGTTAAGTATTCTCCTGAGACGTCTGCTATCCACACAGCCGCTCCACCCCCCCCCCCCTCCCCCGCGGGCTGCTGGAGGGCTCAGTGTGTAATATCTCTACTACCCTGTCCTGCTGAAGGCAGGAGGTATGGGGGACTTCTGCTTCGACGTTCGCCCTACATTTCAACTAGTGTTTGACTTAAGAGAATTCATTATGGAAAAGACAGGATTGTGATTTAAGTGGGCATGCAAGGCCTCGCTACGCTCCTTCGCACTCCCGGATTTACCGCCCGGATCCCTCCCCCCTGCATAGCATGGCTAATGGAGGAACGAGGGCGAGAGAGGGCGAGGCAGGGCTGGAAGTGAGAGAGATCATCTGAGCAACAGCATCACTAGCCATTGGTTTGACTGCCTCTCTCAATCAGAGCAAGACAGGCAAACAGAAAGATGGAGAAACAGACGGAGAGAAAGACGCAAGAGAGAAATACAGCGAGACAGTCCCACAGTCGTAAAGAGACAGACAGACAGGGAGAGAGGCAGAGAGGCAGTCTGGGAAATGCAAAGACAGTCCAACAGACAGAAAGAGAGAGAGAGAGAGAGAGACGGCTTGAATGGAATGAAGAGAGAGAGAACAAAGTGCAAAGATATGCATGAGATGCACACCTTCCTTACGACAGAGGGTTCAAGTTAGCTTCATGAGGTTGAATACTGCATGAGGTTGAATGCATCAGAAGTCGAGTTGAACCCGCTAAAGCACAGGAGAGCAAGAAAGAGAGATGGAGATAGATGGAGGAGAGCGGGGGTTATACTTAGAACAGAAGCAGGAGCAGGAAGGCCTTTGAAGTTAGATCGTCACGTCAAGTAGGGAGAAGGGATGGAGCTGAGAGAGAGAGAGAGAGAGAGAGAGAGGGGAGAAGAAAAAAAGGAGGAAGGGTCTACCCCCATGCGGTTTGGGAGGGCCGAAGACAGAGGCGCTGCAAAGATCTCAAACTATCATGGACAGCCGGGGCCATTCGGACATCAGAGACTAAGTGAGTCAAGTGTGCGGAGCCACAGGAAGTGGAGCTCAGAAAGAGAAACAATCAGAAGACGGAAGGAAGGAAAGACAACAGAGGGCATGGGGGTCGAGGAAGATGGTACACTGGGTTGAGAGGGAGAGAGAGAGGGAGGGAGGGAGAGAAAGAGAGAGGGAGAGCCTCAAGAGGGATTTGTACAGACAGAAACAAAGGCAGGATTAGCTCGTCTTATTACCAGATGCATGGGCTGTGGACGCTCTGTATCTGAGTTGCTGAGAGAGAGAGAGAGAGAGAGAGAGAGAGAGAGAGAGAGAGAGAGAGAGAGAGAGAGAGAGAGAGAGAGAGAGAGAGAAGAACGAATCAAAGCATATGATAAGCAGATTTCAACAACGCAGCCCGTGTACAAAGATGAAAAGTTTGTAAACTTCATGGTGAGTCTGAGAGCAGTGAGCCCAGACGGACCTTCGCCGGGCCCTGTGGAGGCTCCAGGTGGGTTAGAGGTAGCACCACGGCCCTGTGGAGGCTCCAGGTGGGTTAGAGGTAGCACCACGGCCCTGTGGAGGCTCCAGGTGGGTTAGAGGTAGCACCACGGCCCTGTGGAGGCTCCAGGTGGGTTAGAGGTAGGACTACGGCCACGTTGAGTCCCAGCACGGGCCTGTTGTTCTGTGTGATGTTTGCCCACAGTAGTTGGTTGGCATGTTAAAGCATCACTGATTGTATAATGAGGGATCTCAGTGTGGATGTGACATCAACCAAATCGTTTCGTCGGGAAAGGCAATTAAAATATCAAAGATGGATGCAAAAGAAAATCCTAACAAACAACATGCTGAGTGTAACACCCAGCAGTGGTGTGAAACAGAAGTCTGACCTTAAAGGCCCAGAGTGAATAACACAACACAATTGTTTCCTTTTGCTGTTGACTTTGCTTCCTTATCAGTAAACTTCTTCCAGACTGTTACGCCAACATGGCTGTGTGTGTGTGTGTGTGTGTGTGTGTGTGTGTGTGTGTGTGTGTGTGTGTGTGTGTGTGTGTGTGTGTGTGTGTGTGTGTGTGTGTGTGTGTGTGTGGCGGGGTGGGGGGGTCTTGGCAGGTCAGGCAAGGTGATCAAACAGGATTGGTACACACCAGCCCGGATAACTTGTAAACAACAGCGTCCACGTATTTGACGGGTAAAACAGCTCAGCCTTCACTGCACACGTGGTCAATGTGCCACTTCTCCAGCAGATATCCATCATTGCAGTCCCTACTTTCTTAACATATTGCCTGGTTCTTTTGTAATCGGAACCAGAACAAACTGTCCTTCTCTGATCTCGTTCTCCCACAGAAGCTGTAATCCTTGTTTGTAATACGTTGGTAAGATTCATCAAAGCCTCTCTGGAGAACAGAATGAGATATACCTCGATTGAAAGGTCCTCCTTCAATTTAACAGAATGTTCTGGGCGTTCCGTCCTGAGTTGAGGTGGAACCAACTGAATGACCAGTACACGTCTGTCTGTCTGTCTCTCTCTCGCTCTCGCTCCAGTACATGTTCTAGGAAATAACTTAATACCATAATTTATTCTCATACCTGGAGACTAAGGCCCTGTCCCATTTCTCCCCCCTTAAAACTTCCACTTGGTTTGGAGTGCCCTCAACAGTAAATCTTCCACTTTGTTTTAAGCCTGCATCGGACCTCACTACGTTTTGAGGTTTGGTGGAATGGTGGAAAGGTGGAGTGGTGGAAAGAGGGTTGATTATAAGGGCAAAATAGCACTCCCCCTTGCTCCCTACAGTAATGGGACACCCTACCCCTACACGAGAATGCGCAAAATATAGGGTTAGGGCAAAAATCTAGGGTTAGGGGAGGTATTGGGACGGGGCCTAAAAGTTGAAACCGCATCTCTGCATCTACTCCAGGAAAGTGAACGAAGCTGAGACTACATCTAAATAAAGAGCTCCATGAAAATAAATATAAATGCAGAAATACAAAATGCTAATGTCTATTGCATTTGACAGGGGGGTGGGGGACAGGGGGGTGGGGGACTTTGACAGGAAAGCGCTGAACAAGCAGAAGGATAATGAGCTTATGATGAGGTAATGAGGAGAAATAATGAGACCCATAGAGTCCTGGTGGAGGAGGAGGAGGAGGAGGAGGACGGCTATGTTTTAATGCTGAGGATGGGTGTCAATATGGCTCATTAGGCTGACCTATGACTGGGTTTTAATGCATGATACCTGAGAGAGAGAGGGAGAGAGAGAGAGATGGATTGAAAAAGAGAGACAGATTGAGAGAGTGGTGGAAAGAGGGATTGAGCAATTGAGGGACAGTGAGAGAGATAGAGGGGTAAGGAAGTATTTTAGCAAGTGAGAGACGGACGTAGAGTGAGTGGGATAGAGGGATGAAAAGAGTGAGTGAGTCGGAGAGAGTGCCTGAGCATGCAAGAGTGAGACAGGATGAGAGAAAGAAAGTTGAATGTTTTCCTTCCAGTGAAACAGTTTGTCAGCAGAGGTGAAGTGAAGGATAAGTAATGCTAAGGTTTTATTTCTTCTCAGGTTTGCACATATCCACCCAGAATTCACTCCCAGTAATGGCTGACGTTCACATTTCTTCCTGAAATATCTTCAGTTTGTTGTCCGTGTTTTAGCATGCTGCATCTCTTCTGCCAACCGACACAACAAAAGGCTGTTGAGTTCGTTATCTGAGGTAATTATCTCAGTCCAGGACGGCAGCAATTAGTCAGCCTTATTTAAATATGAATGGCTAATACCTCTGTGAAAAGCGTGTGTGTGTAGGTGTGCGTGTGCATATTGAGCGAAATTTCATGGGAAGAGAATTAAGCTGTCAGTTAATGTACACAAAATATGTAACATCTATCACCGGCCGTAAGTTGTTTGTTCACTCGGATGCAAATGGGGACGATTCTCTACTTCCCACTCCGACTCTAAGTCCCTGCTGAGCTTCCAGAGTTTACAGAACTTCTCACAACCAGTGGATTTTCGTGTAAATCCTTCCCTACGTGCTTGGGTTAGACAGGAGAGGATCAGATGTACTCTGCCAACACCAGATACAAGATGTGAAAAGAGGGGTTCACAAGACAAGTACAGCGAAGGAATAAGGATTTAAGGATTTAAACAAAATGTAAATACACCAACGGTCAACATGATGTTGAGTTACTTTGTAAAAACCTGCACCAGGATTTAATAGTCTTTGTATCTCAAGCAGTGATGTTTACAATGTGTCTCTCTTGTCAAACAAGTCGTTAACTGGTCCACCTGTTGCAGAATGCATGCGGTCTCCTGTGTTTGTTGCTTTAAATCAGAGCAGATAATTACTTTATTGGTTAGTATTTACTAGTGTTCTGTGAGGCAGTGCCCTGGGAACACATGTTATTATATTATCCCTACTATAACTCCAGGGGGTAATGTTCTGACTGCATGTATCACTATTGTCATGTGGTAGTATAACACATGTTAATATCCCCACTATAGCTCCAGGGGCTAATGTTCTGACTGCATGTTTCACTAGTGAAACATGTTAAAGCGGTAGTTCAGGATTTTGGACATCGGGTCTCATTTCCAAGTGAGGCAGTGTGTTATTTATCATTGGAGACCGTTTTCTACACTTTTCATTCAGTCCTTCTAGTTGCAGAAATCGCTGTTTTTATTGGCAGGCTAGCAGTTCCCCTCGACTTGCGCTAGCCTAGCACCAGCGATTTCTGCAACTAAAGCGACCACACAGGTAAGTTGTGTTTGCCAATCCCAAGATTCAGGACACCTGGGTTTATTAAATACATCCGCTTCAACAAACAACAATAGTGACTTCCGGTGTCCTTCAAAATAAGAGCGCTACTCAATTAGAGAGCATAGACCAACATACCCCTTTAATATCCCCCACTATAACTCCAGGGAGTAATGTTCTGACTGTATGTATCACTATTGTCATGTGTTGGTATAACACATGTTAATATCCCCACTATAGCTCCGGCGGTAATGTTCTGACTGTATGGATCACCAGCAGCACGTTGAGCTGCAGAGTTTAATGTTCCAGCTGAGCTGCTCTTGGCCCAGCACGGTGTGCTCACTGCCTGTCAGGGGAGGTGTGGACTGGTGAAGTGAAGACAGGTGGAGTGATGGACAGGTGGACAGGTGGCTCTGCTGCCCCATAGCAACAAAGCCAAGGAATTTCCAGGCACAGGTCGGTCGCCGTAGTAACGGCTTAAGGGATAAGATAAGATATAGTAAGATGACTTATATTCACACAGTATGACAGTACAGCTTTTCTGTATTGTGGTGCTCAATGCATTGCATCTTTTATGAATAGAAACATTTGTATGAATTGGAATAGAAACAACACAGTACTGTAAATCTGCCTTGGATAGCTTTTGGGGGATGCATCTTTATATTTTACATCCTTAATTTTTAGGTTTCATTATTGTATATCTCAATATTATATAAAACTCAGTTTGAGTTACACAATTAACACATCCACGTTATATATATTTTATTGTATTACAGGCTTGCACCTATTTCACTAAACAAATCCACTGTTGAGTAATTAAAGTAGTATAAGTATGTACCTTCTCAATGTAATCTCGCCCCCTCTAAAGGAGAAACGTACTGCAGCCGATCATTGTGACTGGTCGCACGCCTTCAGCATCTTCTCAGAGTGAGGATAAATTACCTTCTGATGGGGTCCTGAATCTCCTCACATTCAGGCTTTAGACTGCTCCTTGAGGAGCTCAGTGGCATGAGGTGGAGGTGGAGGAGGAGGAGGAGTGCGTGTCGAAGGCCGTTCAGGTCATCAACATGTCAGTGCCAGAGAAAGAGAGTTTCCGGGAAGTTCTTCCGAACTGAAGGTGGGATTCTTTGCTGCCCAGGCACCTCATACATATTTATAGATCTGGTCTGGACCGCTCTGTGATGGACAGATTGCTCAGAGCTGCCTTCTATTGCCGAATATTAATAGATGTTCATAATGACTCTCAGCAGGGGTGTGTGTGTGTGTGTGTGTGTGTGTGTGTGTGTGTGTGTGTGTGTGTGTGTGTGTGTGTGTGTGTGTGTGTGTGTGTGTGTGTGTGTGGCTGTGTGGCTGTGGGTCGGTGTGAATGTGGGCGATGTGGGTGTGTGTATATATGTACTGTATGTGTGTGTGTGTGTCTGTCAGTATCAGTGTGTAGTGTGTGTGGCTGGATGTCTGTGTGTTTGGTGTGGTGTACGGTGTGGATGTCTGTGTGTACGGTGTGGTGTATGAGGTGTTGCTGAGTGTCTGTTAATGGAGGTCTTTACTTCTTATGCGCTTCCAGCCACTTATTTGTATTTTATTGAACACACATATGAGGGTATAATTTGTTTCATTATTGTCAAATTATCTTTTCTCTGCCAGGGGCTTGTGTGTGTGTGTGTCTGTGTGTGTGTGTGTGTGTGTGCTCTGTATTAGCCCATAAAGTATAGTCACCATGCAGCAGTCATGCAGCAATCTTAATTAAACCCATGGCGCTTTACTGCCATTGGCTGGTTGGTTGATGGTTCTGGGTCTCCATGGCTAACCTGCAGGCATCCTTGGAGCGAGATGCCCTCACCTCGTTCCTGCTCATTAATGCCATGAGTCTTACGTCACCTTCCAAGCAGCTCCTGTCATTAATGCCATGAGTCTTACGTCACCTTCCAAGCAGCTCCTGTGTGACAGAGATGTGTGACGGTAATCAGCTGGAGCAGGCAGGGAGGTGTTGTTGACTGAACAACAAAAGACAGAGGAACACGATGTCAGACGGTGGGGGGGGGGGGCAATGGAGACGGTAGCAACACGGTCAGGGACAGACTGTAAAATAACCAAAATATGAGAGAGAGAGAGAGAGAGAGAGAGAGAGAGAGAGAGAGAGAGAGAGAGAGAGAGAGAGAGAGAGAGAGAGAGAGAGAGAGAGAGAGAGAGAGAATTTAGAGAGAAATTGGAGAGAGAGAGTGAGAGATAAAGAGCGAGAGACAGAGATAAAGAGCGAGGCTGTGAGTACAACACACGGAGGTTGACTAAAACAGATGTCCCCACAAAGCCAAACGACAGGGAAAGATAAAATAGAAAGACTAACTATGAGGACAGATGGAGGAGAGCAAACAGACAGATGGGTGACCAGACGTTGACAGAGGGAGAGGAAGCAGAGATCCACGAGAAAGAGGTGTTGGGGGTCCGATCAGAACGAGGAGTCAGCGCAATTCAATGCAGAATTGAATGAAAACCTCTGGAAACGGTCCCTTGATGTTCTCTGAAAGATTCAGTGTGTGTGTGTGTGTGTGTGTGTGTGTGTGTGTGTGTGTGTGTGTGTGTGTGTGTGTGTGTGTGTGTGTGTGTGTGTGTGTGTGTGTGTGTGTGGTCCGCATACACCAAACAAACTCGCAAGACAGTCAAAAGGCCCTCCAGGAAATAGTTGTTGGTTGTTAGAACAAAAGCAACCACTGCAGAAGCATCTTCTTGACGGCCGTTCTGTGCTGGTTGGATGGGCTGGGGAGAGAGAGAGAGACGGACGCAGGGAGAGAGTGAGGAGCAAAACGATGAATCACTTCAACACATGGACCTGGTTAATCATTAAGCTTTCACTAACATCTTAGGCAGAATGGTAAACGGGAATGATCGATAACATTACCAAGAAAAATAGATTGTTAATACGTTAACATTATTAGTCTGGACTGTACCCTTCGAAATGACTTGATGTTTGGAATTCCTTGCATTTTCCGAAAAAGTCTGGGGTGGGAATGTAAACTGAAGTGCAGAGACGCCGCCTGACGGACATCGCTGTGAGAAGAGCCTGCTCATGCACCAGCCCCCTGGTGCTCACTAAGAGGACAGCGCTTTCATCCCTTGAGCAAGGCAATCGCTAAAAGTGTACTGACTTCTGTGGAGGTCTCCCTTTACTTTTCTTCTTAATTGTGTTTGTGTGGTCGGTACTTTCTCGTGTTTCTGTGTTCATGTGGTGTGTACTGTCTTGTTAACTGTGTTTGTGTGTGTGTGTGTGTGTGTGTGTGTGTATTGGCTTAACTGTGTTTGTGTGGCGTGTTCTGTCTTGTTAACTGTGTTTGTGTGCGTGTGTGTGTATTGGCTTAACAGTGTTTGTGTGGTGTGTTATGTCTTGTTAACTCTGTGTGTGTGTGTGTGTGTTATCTTCTGTTTCTGCCGCAGACACAATCTCCCCCCTGGGATCATAAATCTCTTCCAGTGAAACTTCAGAACCATGCAGTGACTTAAGGCTTTTCCAAAATAGTTTACAATAAAAACATGTGCTCACAATGACCTGCGATTCAATGTCTATAATGTTCGTCAATATGTTCCCCTGTCACAGCACAGAATAACGGTATCTTTATGAGCCAACACTTCTCATCTGAAAGGTAGTCATAAAAGGGAAGCCACAGTAAATCAAATGCCAGTCAGATGATTTCCTCTGGGCCCAGCGTGACCGTGGATGATCTCGTGTATATAGTAATACGGTTGTGTTGAGTTCAGGGAACTCTTTTCCATTTGTGTGTGTGTTGGTGCAAAACTGGCGCCTGTCGTTTGGTGCCTGGCACTGCCCGCCGCGTGAGATTCGATTTGCAAACCCATTTTAAGGTTGAGGGGCCGCAGTGATGGTCAGCAGGAGATGCAGACACCTTCAGTGCCTCCTGACAGACTCCTGATTCTATTTTATAATCCCTTTTCAGACACTGATTTTCAGAGTACTACATACGTTTAGCCTTTTTAAATGGACTTTTCCAACCAGTGGCCACTCAAAGTGACTAACATTCACCCGTTCATACACCGACGGCGGTGTCCACCGTGCAAGGCGACAACCAGCTTATCGGGAGCAGTCAGTGGGAGGTGTGCTCAGGGACACCTCGACACTCCTCTAGGAGGAGCCAGGGATCAAAGTAGCAACCTTCCGGTTACAAGACAACCTCTTGAGCCACTGCCGCCCTGGCCACTTTCATCGAACGAGACTCACAGGGATGATGTATTTGTTCTTTATGAGCAGGTGGGGGTAAAGCGTCTTGCTCCAGGACACCTGTCGCTATACTGCAGGGTTTGTGGTTCCATCCAAACCAGAACCGTTCAATTGGGAGTCAAACCTCTAAGACCAGTACACTGAACCTCAGCGACGCAGACATCCGCAGGCTTTCTGTTGGTTGAATGGAACCCTGGGTACTGAATAAAGCTGGCTGTATTCCTGGGCATATTGAAGTGTACTCCTGGGTGAATACACTTATGTCCACGGGGTAAATGGCCGCCAATGAGGTGCAGCCGACTCCGATGTGTTCGCTGGGTGGACCAAAAACATCCCAGCATGCAATATGGATGGAATGCATCAGGAATAAGGAACGGCTTATTATGGAAATGAAATGGGCCACCTCAGTTCTGAGGGTTTCCTAAAGACCAGGATCTGTGTGAGCATGTGTGTGGCACTGGTTATGCATGCCTGCATGCAGTTGTTTGCATGCGGTTGTGCGTGCGGTTGTGCATGTGCGGGAGTGTGTGTGTGTGTGTGTGTGTGTGTGTGTGTGTGTGTGTGTGTGTGTGTGTGTGTGTGTGTGTGTGTGTGTGTGTGTGTGTGTGTGTGTGTGTGTGTGTGTGGTTGTGTGTGGTCATGCGTGTACGTGAATGACGGATGGAGAGGGTATTAGAGAGTTAACGGTTGTGTTGTGTGTATGAGCAGCTGACATACACGCACACTCACACCAATATGGAAATGTATTTACTTATTTGTATGCTGATGAAACCACTGCCTCCGACTCTGCCATATTTCCCCTCCCTGGCATCCAGCGTTGATAAATTTTCCATCTTGAAAATACTTATTTTCAATAGTTTCTTTGCCCACACCAACCTGCCTTACCCACACCACCACTCTCAGAGGTCTTACTGGCGTCCGTTTGCTCTGACCTCTCACCTGACAAACGGAATGAGGTCGTTCGCTGTGTTGTGTCTGAGAGGCCGCTAACAGAACCCCCTAGAAGAAGAAGCACTATTCATCCACCACTGAAGAAGCAATCATAACGTTGATCAAGTATCACTGCAGTACATCACACACAACCTTCTTCCGACTGGCGATCAGCCCAGCCACGCAAATGGGCCACAGACAAACTTTGATTTGTCCAACGAGTTCCACACCGGAATCTGGTGAGAAATCTGGTGTCAACATTCATTCAGCTTGATGCTTCTTATCAGGGTTGGCCATCGGTCAATCCTGAAAGCTTGACAGGATTTGTTTTCTTGTAGAGCGTTTCCAGGAGATGACCTAGAAGCTGTTCTTTATCTTTGATGTCTTTCTTCAAAAATGGGCGATTTTGTTCCAGGTGTTGAAAAAAGATAGAGGGAGGTAATTAGTTTCTGCTCAGTGGCTGTTCTCCTCATGACCTCTGACCTGGCGTTGACCTTTGCCCTGTGGAGAGAGAGACGACTGTCCCCCCAAGATAACCTTTGACCCGTGTGTTACTCCACTCCATCTTCATTGGAGCTGTTCCCTGATACATTTACATTATATTCTGTCATTTGGCAGACCTTATCTATATATTTTTAATGCTAGTGGGGTGAGGGTCAGATATCATATTAATGTATTTATGACAGTTTGAGTTCTTGTCATTCTCTGATCTCTGTGTCTCTGGATTAACGACCCTAAATTGAGTTTCTGCATCTCTGCCTCTGTCCCTCAAGGTCTAAATTCTGTCAGACTTTTTACAATGACAATGTAACATGAATAACGTTGTATTTTAAAATTGTCTGTTGTCTATATTTTATGTTTCGGACCCCAGGAAGACTAGCTCTCACTCCGGTGTGTTGCTAATGGGGATCCTAATAAATCAAATCAAATCAATTCCTATGGTTTTACTGGCATTCAAAAATAAATGTCCATTGCCACGGCACAAAAAGTACAATAAGATACAACTCTGTCCCTGTCTCTCCTGCTCCCTCTTAGTTAGCAGGAGTCCTTGAGGAGAAGGTCCAGGTCTCTCCTTTCCCTTTCTCTCTTTATGAGCAGGAGTCCTTGAGGAGGAGGAGGTGTGTGTGTGTGTGTGTGTGCGTGTGTGCGTGTGTGCGTGTGTGCGTGTGTGCGTGCGTGCGTGCGTGCGTGCGTGCGTGCGTGCGTGCGTGTCAATAGAGCAGCTGCACTCGTCATATGAAGTGCTTCACGTAAAAGTGACGCAACTCTCAACTCCACTTTGAAATAATAAATGTGTGAGTGCGTGAGTGTTGACGTGTGTTTACGTGTGTGTTTTCTACTGCGTGTGTGTTTGCAACTGGGGTGGTAAACACTGGAGTGGTAAACGCTGGTCAGCACACCACTGGGGTGTGATGATGATGACGTTGTCCTCAGCGTATGAGACTCAACACTTAACAAAGGCCGACCTCGCTGCATTTCTTTATTTGTTATTATGTAAGAATACAATAAAATAGGAATAAAAAAGCGCACGTACCGCATAGAAACACAGCGCAGGGTATTTGAAGAACGGCAATGTGAGAACAGTTAAGTGACTTACCTAACCGTGCAACCAAAGTATAAGCATTTAAGTACTTCTGAGTGTGGAAATGGGTTTAAAAATGACTAACAAGAGGAGACAGTGTTTCAGGACGTTTAATGGCACCTTTATAGAGGTGCAAGTTCAGGTTTCCTGCAGAAAATGTGTTAGTTGAACCTCAGGTGGTGGGGTTTGCCGTCAGGCTGGGGGGGGGGGGGAACAGTGAATTCATTTGTGCAATTTTAACTATACAAACATACAACAATACAACATTGTCAAAATAACAACTGACACGAGCAGTCAAAGAATTTGTGCAATTTTAACTTTTAAAATATTCAAAACTAAAGAATTTACTGAATGAAAAAATAAAAAATGTATCTTTTTTTGGGGGGCGTCGTAGTTAAGGCTGCGTGTGTTGCTAGGGCGGCCTCCTGAGCTGTACTGTGCCGTGTGAACCCCTGGGTGTTTTCCTTCACGTATGCTCCTCCTCTTTCCTGTTGACCCTGGTTTTGACCCCTTGTGTTTCTTTTCTGTTTTTTAGAATAAAGTCATGAATATCGACACGATCAAAGTCAAGCTCCAGGTAAGAAAATAAACATCTCATCCTTTTTGTCACATCAATAACTGTATAACATGTCTAGCCCCACAGGTAGAGCAGGGCATTGACACTAGCCAGGGTAAGGGTTAGATTCCCACTGCGTACATCACCTGCATCTGACCACCATCTTGGTATCCAAGGACGATAAAAAAACGCAATGCATCTAGTGCGGATATAATGCGGAAACACGTTTGCATCAATTGAACACTTCTTTTACAGTGCATTGTGGGTATAAAGTGGTGTGCGACATAGGGAGCCAGATATGTTCAGTCAAACTTCGGACAACCCGACATAATGGTGACGCCCTAAATAGTGAACTAAACAGGACACAAGTGGCCTAATTGGAACATTTACATTTACATTTAGGGCATTAGCAGCTGCTTTTATCCAAAGCGACTTACAATAAGTACATTTGTCAGAAGAAAGAGAAACAACAATATATCACTGTCGGTACAGTAAGGATGTTAATAGAACCAAGTGCCAAGCACTGACAATCACTAGGTTAACCAGTTCCCCGTATACAACAGAGATAGCTAGGATAAGACGCTACACAATGCTAGGTACTATTTATAAGTGCAAGAACGTACAACATACATTAAGTGCATACATTAAGGGCAAGGACGTACAACATACAATAAGTGAGTACATTAAGTGCCAGGACGTACACAATAAGTGAGTACATTAAGTGCCAGGACGTACATAATAAGTGAGTACATTAAGTGCCAGGACGTGCAACATACAATAAGTGTGTACATTAAGTGCCATGCCATACAACATACAATACACTGAAAGATATGTGCATGGGGTGGAGGAAGATCATTACGTGTCCCTGACGATGTTGATCTCCATAAGTCATCATCAGCAGCAAGTGACAGGAATTCAGATGAGATGTGAATTTAACCTCCTGCTTAATCTCCATCAGTCAATTAGCCCAACGCTGTTCAGAGCGGGCTGGAGCCCTGCAGGAAATCATAGTGCTCCCATCTCCCCACGAGGCTATCGTTATGAGAGAGAGAGAGAGAGAGAGAGAGAGAGAGAGAGAGAGAGAGAGAGAGAGAGAGAGAGAGAGAGAGAGAGAGAGAGAGAGAGAGAGAGAGAGAGAGAGAGAAGAGAGAGAGAGAGAGAGAGAGAGAGAGAGAGAGAGAGAGGAGAAGGAGAGGGAGAGAGAGGGTGACAGTGAGTGAGAGATAGAGAGGGAGGAAGGGGGGGAGAGAGAGAGAGCGAGGGGGTTGGGGGAGAGAGAGGGAGGAGGGGGGGAGAGAGAGAAGGGGACAGTGAGTGAGAGCTAGGGAGGGAGGGAGACTGAGGGGGGGGAGAATGTAGAAGCTGTAAGGTGAATCTCTATCCTCCTCATTATGCCTTCCTCCTCCTTTGATGTTAACGCTGCTCGCTCTGTCCCTCTCCTACATGCACGCACACACGCACACACGCACGCACGAACACACTCTCGCTGCTCCTGGTTTATCTCCCTTTCCCAGGCAGGAAGGCCTTCTCCCTCCATGGCGTCTCGATGCAGCTCTCTCCGTCAACATCTTTTGTTGTTCCCTCTTATTGTCTTACGATGAATGCTCCCCTATTACACCCGTGGGTGTTTGTGACATGCCTTGACAAAAGTGATTATTCCTCTCTCTCTCTTTCCATTCCTCTCTCTCTCTCTCTGCGTCCCATTTATCTCGTCCATCTCTGCGTGATACTATCTGGTCCATTCTCTTATTTGTTTTGTGTTCTGCTCAAATAGTTTTAATAATATATTTAGCAAAGGACTTTAATAAATCCTCTCTTGCTCTCTCTCCCTCGTTGGCTCTCTCGTTCGCTCTCTCGCGCTCTCTCGCTCTCTCGCTCTCTCTTTCTCGCCACCTCTCTCTCTCTCTCTCTGTCTCTCTTTTTCTCTCTCTCTCTCTCTCTCTCTCTCTCTCTCTGTGATTGTCAGTGTTGTAAAGAGAATTTAAATTCCGATGCTCTGATTTGCGATCTCCGATATCTCCGGTGACTGGTGGGTGGCAGGCATTGATGGACTGCGCTGGTCCACACTGGTACTGGTGATGGACTGCGCTGGTCCAGACTTGTACTGGTGCTGGACTGTACCCAGTCCCCCCCACCACCCCCCGCCCCCCCCCAGCTGTGTGTTCACACAGGACCGCCGGTCAGCCTGACAGTTGCTCGCGGCCCAGAATGCATTTCAACTGAGAAAAGTTGTAGAAATAAACCCTGAAATTAACGTTTATTTTTGAAAGAGTCATTCTCACTCTAACACACTCACACACTCTTTGTCTTATGATGTTCAAATCATAACCCTCAATCACTCATTAACTAAATTAACTTTAGTTAATGCAGTAATAAGCATGAGCCAACAGTTAATTAAAGGTTACCTAATGGTCTAGACATAATTTACTAATGGTGTTCATGTTAACAAGTAATGTACCCACTAACCCTAACCGTAACCCCTATGCTATTGCTAATTCTATATTGATGTCTAATTAACGTTCCCTAATTGGAAAGTGTTACCCATCATCCCTTGTTGTTTGGTCTCGTTAGCCCTTCAGTTTGTGTGTTTGATGCAAACAGTGTTTACTGTTCAGATTGGTGTGTCAGCAAATTATTTAAATCATGTCACCAAACAAGTTTCTATGTGTCTTCAGTTTCTATGTAAAGTCTTTCCATTCAGGCCAGGTGAAACGTGATGATGATGATGATGATGATGATGATTATGATTATGATATCTTCCTCCTTAGATTTGGGACACAGCTGGACAGGAGCGATTCCGCAGCGTCACACACGCCTACTATCGCGATGCCCACGGTAAGAGGCCTGTGTGTGTGTGTGTGTGTGTGTGTGTGTGTGTGTGTGTGTGTGTGTGTGTGTGTGTGTTAATGTGTGTGTGTGTGTGTGTCTGAATGTGTGTGTGTGTGTGTGTGTGTATGTGTGTGTGTGTGTGTGTGTGTGTGTTTGATGAATGTGTGTGTGTGTGTGTGTGTGTATGTGTGTGTGTGTGTGTGTGTCTGAATTTATATGTGCGTGTCTGTGGCAGTTGGCCTGAGGCAAACTGCTATCACCAGTCAGCAATGGGGCCGCTCCAGATATCATATCACACACACACACACACACACACACACACACACACACACACACACACACACACATGCCCCCTCCTGGTGGCAGTAATATCAGCTGCGTAGTCCAATCTCACCTTAATGGCACACTGGGTTTTTCCACTGCCAGTGGGCCACTGGGCTGCCTTTCATTTGTTTTATGTAATGTGTTTCTGGCCCTCTGTGTGTGTGTGTGTGTGTGTGTGTGTGTGTGTGTGTGTGGGTTTGTGTTTTATTAGTTTAAATATATATATTATTTTTTACTGTGTGTGTGTGTATGTGTGTGCATAACTGTTGTGTTCTGGTCACCCATGCTCCCTGCTGGGCCCCCTGTGTAGCGCAGCTGATGGGAGTTGGTCTAAACTCAACCACAGTGACACCATGAGAGACGTACTCCAGCCATAACGTCTCCTTTTATATGACCCCACTACCTCGACCCCAGCTCTGCTGCTGCTGCGGGTGACAGTTGAAGGCTGCCCAACTCGGGAAAATAGGAAAGGGCTTAGCTCCGCTAAAGACCACAGTGCAGTGATTGAAAAGCAGCCGGACACAGAGTGAAGCGCTGAGAGACATTTCTCACTCTGTCAGTCTCTGGTGCGTTAAGTACATCTGCTCTCCAGTGCCTTTTAATGAACACATCTCAGCAGCCACTAGGGTGTGTGCTGGTTCTGGATTACAACCACAGCCTTACCTGTGTGTGTGTGTGTGTGTGTGTGTGTGTGTGTGTGTGTGTGTGTGTGTGTGTGTGTGTGTGTGTGTGTGTGTGTGTGTGTGTGTGTGTGTGTGAGTGTGTCTGTGTGTGTATGGAGGGGTGTGTTTATGGGTGTGTGTGTGTGTGTGTGTGTGTGTGTGTGTGTGTGTGTGTGTGTGTGTGGATCAGTGGAGGCTTCTCCAGTGAGGAGGGGGAGGAAGATTCTCCTCAACATTGTTGAGAATAAAAAGTGTAGATTGCAGACTACAGGCTACTGTAATGAATTAATGTACTTAAATATGACTACTTTAATGCCTTTGTATATGTAATGTTCGTTTCCCTGGTTAAAGGGATATTAGCACCCCCTATCGCCTATTGAATATTACTTCGGGGAGGACGTTCCTCCCTCAGCCTCCATTGACTCCCATTCATTTCTCAGGAACTACTGGCGGCCGGTGGATAACATGGGGGTCAATGGGAGAGAGGAGGAAAGTCCTCCTCTGAGTGGGTGTGACTAGCTAAGGATCTGAATTGTGTCAACGTCTGTTCACGAATAGGCTGGAGCTCTGGCTGCGCTATGAACCAATAAGCAGGAGCCCTGGCTGTGGAGCAGGGAGGGTTTATCCCCTCAAGTCTCTAGGCTACGAGAACCAACGAACCCGCTCGTATGCCTCGTTTCCACCGAGCGGTGCACTACTGTTCGTTGCGGTACAGTGCGGCTCTGTTCGCTGGCATTTCCACCGAGCGGTGCGGTTTGGTTCGGTTCGCTTATATTGGCGTTTCCAACGACAAAAGTCTGCCGAAATAAACGAGCTGAGACCTTATTTTTCGGTACTCCACTGTTGGGTTACCAAGCCATCTGAAAGTGTGGCGAAAACGTGGAGTTACACTCATCGTTATTCTGAAATCACTTAAAAAATATCCTGTTTGGTATGACCAGGTCACTGATATCTTTGCAACACAAACAGAGGAGGATTGACTTGATCTATAAATAAAGTCCCTCAATCAAATCAAAAACAAAATCAAAACAATGTTAGGCTTACAGCCCATGTCAATAGTTGTGAAATTATGTTCTTGTTGTTCTTTTCATTGTTTGTTACTCTGACCATTCTGTTTAATATTGTGGAAAGGATGTTAGTGAATGATTCAGAGCATGATGCATTTTAAATGGCATCACTTTTGTTCTTGTGTCTTAATTTTTATTAAAACTATTGTAGCTGAAAATAAACATAGCCAAATTACAACCAATAGCTTCAGTCATTGAGGGCAAAAATAGGCCCAAAAATAGGCCCAAGGATTTTTTAATTTAGTTTTACAAATCAAGAGTAGGCCTAATTTGACTAATAGGCTTTGCATCCTTTCCTTCTGCCCTTGTAGTCCAAGACATGCTGCCCACCAGCTTTCAAAGTACAATGCTGCCACTGGTGGATTTGTATACATTTTATTCACATAATTATCCCTCCCTGCTATTTTGTATTTCACCAAAACACCCTGAAACAACTTGATTCTCACATACTTATGCCACCATACGCCACTAACAGTGCAAGCAGGCCAATGGCAACCAAGCGCGCAGTCCTTCCTCTCTCACTTTAAGAACCACCAGCCGCCACTGGTGTGGATGGGTGTGTGTGTGTGTGTGTGTGGGGGTGGGTGTGTGTGTGTGTGTGTTCAGTTGATGTGAATGTCTGTGTGTGGGTTTGTCTGTGTGAATCTCTGTTGTGAGTGCTTGTGCATGCATGCTTGTGTGTGTGTTCAGTTGCGTCCATGTGAATGTGTGTGTGTGCGTGCGTGTCTGTGCCCTAATCAGTCCATGTCCGGCTGTCCTGTGACCAGACAGCGTAACCCCCACCCCCCTCCCTCCCCCCTCCCTCCCCCCTCCCTCCCCCCTCCCTCCCCCCCGCGCTTTCCTAACAAGCATCCCGGGTCGTCTCCGCCCAGCGTTCAGCCCCTCGCCGGCAGGAAGCTTTTAAATCAAGCTTGGTGAAACTGACAGGCAGCCGGGGGAGGAAGCACGCACTCACACACTTCCTGTCCTCTCACGGGTGCCATCCTTCGCTAGGAGAGCTGCTGCGGCCTGTCAGCGTGTCTCCACCGCCACGCCGAGCTGTGGTTGTCCGTTGAGTTATGGATCGCTCTCAGAACAGGATGTCAGACCGGAGGCGGTGAACACGGTGCTAAGGAGCGGTACCACTGGGGAGGAGGAGAACCGTTCAGTGGATGTTGTTAGGGTTAGTGTTCAGATGACACTGAACACTCATTAGGAGGTTCTTCTGCGGCTGCATGAGTTACTCTCTCCTTCCTTTAGACAAAGAAAGAATCGAGTTAACGTTTAAATGTTGTGGAAGACTGCTTTGAGATTCACGTAAAGGGTTACGTCGGTCTGACCACTTAAACGCGCGCCGAGCGAACCACCAGACTCGGCTGGTGAAGTATTGGAACCCGTGACAGGATATCTTTGCGTATGCCTTCCTGGTTATTCCATAGCGTTATCAATATACAGCTTATTTTGTTGGAAAAATCTAATTTTTCAAGAGTGGCCGAAACTGGACAGATTCAGAATAAGTGCGACGTTCTCGCCTCTCTTGGCGGCTGACCTCCCTGAGGGTCTCATTCCCCAGCCTGCCAGACCGTCCCCTGGCCCGTCTGTTACGGCCTTGCTGTGACATTTGTGACAAGGGTGCAGGCGGAAATGATCTTGAAAGCAGCCTCGTGTGTGAATAGAGGCAATCACTGGTGGTGCTTGAAAGGTTGTCCCGGCAATTGACCGGGAAGGTTGTGTGAAAGAGTCTGGCGCACTTTGGACAAAAGTGCTAAATGACTAAATACAGGGAACCCATGGAGGTATTAAAGTATTGAAAGTCTAGAATTCAAGTCTTTTAAAGGCATTACAAAGTCAGTCTGTTCCCTGTGGATGTCTCAAAGAAACATTAGCTGATGTTGTTTATATTTCAGACACGTTTCCCATAAATGTTTATACTTATAACACAGTTCCATGTGAGGACTTTAATTTAGCTACACCTGCTGGGTCTTGGAAATCTCTTTTAAATTGAGTTATAAGTGGTATTAAAAAGTCTTAAATGGACCTGGTTGAAAACTGAGATTGTCTAAATAGGGGAATAGCCAATAAAAGTGTTGTAAAATGCATCCACTGGTAAACACAGATCCTATCATCATCTTCATACCCTTTGCAGCAGGATGTGGGACTACGTTTGTAGGGCTGGCAGTACATTGGAAGACCTGAATGACATTTGAACAAGGTGGTTAGACTGAATGGAAGAAGAATGAGTGTACATGGGTGATGGTCCTGGTACTGATCTGATGGACGATGTAGGAAGGGCTCACTGGCACAGGGGCAATTTAATCGAATGCGTTGGGTTTGATTGACTCATTTGTCTTAATCTTCTCTCTCTCTGTAGTAATTACAGTGAAAGATGCGTCTTTAGGTTGACATCTCCGCGCCTCTGTGTTCAGCAGTAGACTCCTCTGACCTCCATCTGGTGATTATGCTCCTTGTAGGAGAACAGGCCTTTATATTACTGGACACGAGTGAACTGGTTTGTGTTTGGGCTGAGGTCGGTGCAGTGTGGATAAACTGGTGCACCACTAACGGAAGGCTGTAAGATCCCGCCCTCTGACTGTCTGACGAACCGTCTGTCATCCAATCACAGTGGACACTTCAGGGGGGGGGGGGCAGAAATTAATCTAATCAAAGTATAAGGAAAGAACAAAAAAAATAAATTCCCAGCTAAAGTCTGGGCCAAGGCTGCATGACTTAAAGATGGGAATGAAAATAGAAAGAAATCCTTTCAGCTCTCCAGTATAGAAATAAGACATGGGGCCTAAGAACACACAGCGGGATTACAGAGTAAGAGCGAGGTTAGGATTCGTGGTCTTTCATGCAGAGTGAGGGGTGCAAGCACAATAGGCCTTTGACTCCTTGTGATTACAGGAGACTCATGAGCTCAGAGTGTAAGTAAAGAATTCATCATCTGACCCTTCGATGAAAAGGATTTAAAAAAACAGAATGGAAAATGCTGTATGAAACCTTTTCCTTTGAGTATCCATACCTTCCGGAGCCTTGAACCACGGCTTTAGTCAAACAAAGCACTGAGCTCTGATCTCTCGAGCTGCTGGGGAGAAAAAGTACGACTGAGAATGATTGTTAAAGGCTTCAGTGATTCATTGTTTCTATCCATAGGAAAACCCCACAGTGCTTTCCTGTGATAGTCTGTCAGATCACCCTGGAGGAGGCCTAGTAGCTGTAGCAGTTTTTCTACGTTAAATAAAGTTTCTATTCCTGAATTAACTCATGTGAAATTGACTAATGTCTAGCAGGTGACTAAAGTGTAAGATATTTTGTGCAGCAGTGCTGATGTGTGTGTTTGGTGGACGTGCTCACTATTTTGATGTGAGCGTGCAGTGTTGATGTGCGCATGCACGGGTGCTGATGCACTAGTGCACGGTGCCGATGTGAGCGTGCACGATGGTGATGTGCGCGTGCACGGTGTGGATGTGAGTGTGCACGTTGGTGATTTGCGCGTGCACAGTGGTGATGAACTAGTGCCCGGTGTCGATCTGAGTGTGCACAGTAGTGATTTGAGCATCCACAGCTCTGTGTCTGTCTGTCTGTCTGTCTGTCTGTCTGTCTGTCTGTCTGTCTGTCTGTCTGTCTGTCTGTCTGTCTGTCTGTCTGTGTCTGTCTGTCTGCCTGTCTCTCTCTGTCTCTGTCGGTCTGTCTGCCTGTATGTCTGTCTCCCTTCCCTCTGTCTCAGGCAGAGAAGTACGGTGGGAGGGATGGGGGAGACAGAGCCACAAGGAGATGGAGACAGGGTGAGAGAGATTGAGGGAGGGAGAGAATGAAATTTCGTTTGAAGTGTGAATGCAGGTGTGGAGAAGATTATAGACGGTGAGAGACAGACACACAGGTTCTGTTACACAGGCTTGTGTAACAGAAGAGCTATAGAGGAACAAGGCGAGGAGGTACGATGCAGAGTCCACTGGTTGGAGTAATAGAAAGGAGGGATGAAGGGGAGGGAGTGTGTGGTTCTGACGGGGGGTAAGGATGGACGAGGAGAGAAATGACAGTTGGAGAGAAGCAATGAGGACAATGTGTTAGTGTTAACACAGCCTTGAGCGGTGCGATCCATCATCCACCTATCTGGAGCTCACACACACGCAGAAACGCACACACCCAACTGTACACACACACGCACACACACACAACCGTACACACACACATTTGCCTCTTGCATACAAACACTTGGTGAGGAGAAACTCAAAGATGCTCTGGGCGTTTCTAGACCTTCATGTCTACTACTACTATGTAGTAGTAGATAACTTTATTGTCCCCGTGAGGCAGTTTGGTTTGCGGCTCAGTCGCACTTCATGATAGAACTTCAGACATATGACACAAACAAAAAGTCCATACATCAGACACTGACAGACATAACATGAAGAACATACACTACACTACATCACACACTACAATACACTATATATCCCTGGGTTAGAATGGGTTTGGATCTGTTCCTGGTCATAAGGGGTAGGCAGAAACGACGACCAGAGAGCAGTAGTTTAAAATGGGATGCCAGGGGGTGTGTACAGTCACATACAATGTGATTGGCTTTTCTCACCAGTCTGTCTTTGTAAATGTGTTCAATTCTCGGTAGTGTACGTGATCCCAAGTAACTTGCTGGCAGTTGTAACTGTTTTTCTGATTTACTTTTTCTGTGATTCAGTGGCATTTCCGAACCAGCGGTGTCTACGGTACATGAAATGAACAGCATAGGAAACAACGTTTATGAGCAACAGGACTACTAGGACCCCCCCCACTCCCTACTGAAGTCCTCCTGGGTCAGGGCCCGGTTGGCAGGAGGCAGGGCTGAGTCAGAGGCACCAGGTGTGCTCGGCGAGGAGACTTGGCGGAGACACGCCCCCTCATCGCCGTGGCTCTGATGATGAAGAGTGACGAGAGGAACCACGCCTTCTCATGCACACACACACACACACACACACACACATACACATACAAGGACACACACATACAGGGACACACACACACACATACTGGGACACACACACACACACACACACACATATATATGTCTATAGCACTTTGTCGCTGGCAGGCTATTGTGGCATTTTATAAAGTGACACTAATTGAAGGTGTGCGTTTGTGTGATGGTGTGTGTGTGTTTGTGTGATGGTGTGTGTGTGTTTGTGATGGTGTGTGTGTGAGAACACAAACAACAGTAATGAGCTTTTAAAATGACTCAGGCCTGAGCTGTCGCTTAATTATTAGTTTATGGAATATGGCACCTTTCAGATTGTGTGTGTGTGTGTGTGTGTCTGTGTGTGTGCTGACGATTATTGACACAAATAATTGTCTGAAAGATTATCGATGCTGACGTTCTACATCGATTCCTCAATCCCGCTTCACTCTTCCTGACATATCTGTCTTTCTCTCTGTGTCTCACTCTCTATCTGTCTCTCTCTCCCTCCCCCCTCACTCTCTCTCGCCCTTCGCCCCTCTCTTTCTGTCTGTTTCTCTGTCTATCTCTCTCTATCTGTCTCTCTCTCAACCCCCCTCACTCTCTCTCGCCCTTCGCCCCTCTCTTTCTGTCTGTTCCTCTGTCTATCTCTCTCTATCTGTCTGTCCCTCCCTCCCCCTTCACTCTCGCTCGTCACCCCTCTCTCTTTCTGTCTCTCTCTCTCCACCTCTGTTTCTCTCTCTCTATCTCTCTCTGTTCCTCTAGGTCTCTCTCTTTGTCCGTCTGTCTGTCTGTCCTTCTCTCACCCACCCTCCCCCTCTCTCGCTCTCTCTCCCGCCCCCTTTCTCTTTTCTTCTTTCTCATCCTCTCCCCCTCTCACTCCCTTGGCAACACCCGCGGGCATGTCATGTGCAACAGACAGCAAGACTTTCTTAGGTGGAAGTTGAGTTGGATCATGTTGATGCCTTCTCCTCATTTCTTTCTGTCATAAGAATTCCGTCTGACGACTCCCCGTGGAGCGAGAGAACCACCTCATCGCTGATGACGGATTCAGACGTACATCGTGCACAAGATCAACACATCAACACATTCAACACATCAACACTAGTGTGCACACCAATGATCCCTGGGTGTTTTCTTTAGAATATCAATATCAAATCAATATGCTGTCAGATCGCCCTGGAGGAGGTCCTAGGAGCTGAAGCAGTTTACTACCTTAAGTTTTGTTTCAATTCTTTGGGTTAAGATGGCCGTTGAAATTATGAATTGATGAAATGTGTGAGGGATGAGTTGTGTTGTGACTCATGTCTATCTAGTGACTATACTCAACCATCAACTATGTGTGAAAGAGCCTTATCCTTAGGGCACTTATCGCTCTCTCTCTCTCTTTCCTATTCACCTCTATCTATCTATGTCTCTCTCCCTGTTGGCAGCTGGTTTATGGTTCTAGACACAAACTCTAACTCTACATATAACTTTGAACTCAAACGTTGGGGGAGATAATTTCTGCCTCCTATTTATAGCCTAATGATTATCCTTTAATCCATATCTTGGTCTCCCTGGCTCTTGTTGTTTATTCCTCCTCCCTGAGGAGGTCAGACCCTCGCTCTCTTTTTCTCTGCCCTTCTGTAACTTTCTCTCTCTTGGGGTTTCACCCGACCGTGGCTAATGTCGTGCCATTTGTCCTTCCTTGTTCTCTTACTGACTTTTCTCTCTGTTGATCTCCCTCTCGCTCTCTCTCTCACTCTCTCTCGCTCTCTCTCTCACTCTCGCTCTCTCTTCCTCCTCTTTTTCTTTTTCATCTTTCTCCAACAATCTTGCACCCTCTTTCTCTAGATACTTCCTCTCTATCTACACCTCCCTCTCTCCCCCTCCATTCCCCCTTCCTCCCCTCCTCCCTCTCTCTCTTTCTCCCTTCCTCCTCCTTCTCTTCCTCCCTTCCTCCCTCTCTCTCTTCCTCCCTCCCTCACCCGGTCTCCATTCTATTGTCCCTTCCTGTTTGTGTTATCTGGGGAGCAAGGCTGCCCGCCACATGATAACAACCAATCACACAACCTTCACGCCACCGCCTGGCCAATAGAAACACAGCACCGGTGTAATCCATGAACCAGGGGTTTAGGAAGGACTCTGGAGTGGAGGAGGAGTGGGCGGAATATCGACCTGCAAGACATGATGTCAACATACACGGCACAATATTGGATTGAACGGTCCCACTCTGTTTGACGAGAGCACTGTTCACCTTAATGGACCGGGACCCGCCAGTCAGGCTGAGGTTAAAGCGGTGTGTTGGCTGGCTTCTTATCTCTTGACTTACTCTTCGACGAAGCCACTGACCTTTATGTTGAACTTTATCATTGATCTGCGGAGCGTCTCTGAGGTTGAGTTTGTTCGGCAGTGTGTGTTTTTCTACTCAGTGATCAACGTGGACAGATGCTACTTTTCCTTTCATACAAATGTTTTGATATCGGGTCGAATTTATTTTTTATTTATTTTCTCATCTTTTGTACTTCTACTGCTGACGAGGTCCGTCCTCACTTTGGAGAATCCTTATTTTTTATTATTATTTCATTCATTCAGTTTCTCTCTGATAAATCCATTGCAACTGCCTTGTCTGGGAAACAAGAAATATGAGAGTGCTGCTAATGACCATATTATGCACCCCTGATGGCGACATTAAGTATTATTCACAGGACGTGGGGGTGAATTGCTTTCTAATGGCATTCCTTGTAGCTGCTGGCCGTTCAATTTTAAAGAGAGGAAATGGTGTCCAGTTCTCGATTCAATTCGAATCCCAAGATTACCTCTAAATACCAAATCACTGGAGCGAATAGAGTCCCTCTGCCTCCAACACGAGGCCGACCTCATATCCGAGGTCACGCTGCACATCAGACGGCTGCCAAACACAACGGCCAGGACGGCTGCCAGACGCTGCGATGCGATTGGCTGTCCTACTACTAGTATTGATTGTGCTGAGGAACAGGAAAGTTAGGCCGGCTGCTGGCTCTGGATCAGCTGTTCCCTCCCACGAGACATGAGGAACACCCCCCTATAGGTGGTGAGGATCAGGAGGTGGTACGACCCACTGGCAGAGCGGGGGGCAGTCTGGTCCTGAGGTTCAGGACCTGGTCTGTAGTCCAGTCCAGACGTCCAGGAGGTGGTCTGTAGTCCGGTCCTGAGTTTCAGGACGTGGTCTGTAGTCCGGTCCAGAGGTCCAGGATGTGGTCTGTAGTCCGGTCCTGAGGTGGTCTGTAGTCCGGTCCTGAGGTGGTCTGTAGTCCGGTCCTGAGGTCCAGGACGTGGTCTGTAGTCCGGTCCTGAGGTGGTCTGTAGTCCGGTCCTGAGGTCCAGGACGTGGTCTGTAGTCCGGTCCTGAGGTGGTCTGTAGTCCGGTCCTGAGGTCCAGGACGTGGTCTGTAGTCCGGTCCTGAGGTAGTCTGTAGTCCGGTCCTGAGGTTCAGGACGTGGTCTGTAGTCCGGTCCTGAGGTGGTCTGTAGTCCGGTCCTGAGGTTCAGGACGTGGTCTGTAGTCCGGTCCTGAGGTGGTCTGTAGTCCGGTCCTGAGGTCCAGGACGTGGTCTGTAGTCCGGTCCTGAGGTGGTCTGTAGTCCGGTCCTGAGGTCCAGGACATGGTCTGTAGTCCGGTCCTGAGGTCCAGGATGTGGTCTGTAGTCCGGTCCTGAGGTGGTCTGTAGTCCGGTCCTGAGGTCCAGACGTGGTCTGTAGTCCGGTCCTGAGGTGGTCTGTAGTCCGGTCCTGAGGTCCAGGAGGTGGTCTGTAGTCCGGTCCTGAGGTGGTCTGTAGTCCGGTCCTGAGGTGGTCTGTAATCCGGTCCTGAGATGGTCTGTAGTCCGGTCCTGAGGTCCAGGACGTGGTCTGTAGTCTGGTCCTGAGGTGGTCTGTAGTCCGGTCCTGAGGTCCAGGACGTGGTCTGTAGTCCGGTCCTGAGGTGGTCTGTAGTCCGGTCCTGAGGTCCAGGAGGTGGTCTGTAGTCCGGTCCTGAGGTGGTCTGTAGTCCGGTCCTGAGGTCCAGGACGTGGTCTGTAGTCCGGTCCTGAGGTGGTCTGTAGTCCGGTCCTGAGGTCCAGGAGGTGGTCTGTAGATGTAGTCAGTAGATGTGGTCTGCAGCGTCAGCAGCTCAGCAATGGTTCTGATCTGGGCAGTCTGTCAGCACAACATTCCTCCGCCACTTACATAACGAGAAGCTTAATTAATTTGCTTAACTGTTTAACACCTCGTATGGCAACGGTATCTACAAATAAAATTAATTAATAATGCGTTCCGGTGTGTTTGATTGGTTTGGTTTTTTTGTTTCATGCCAGCGGTGCTTCTGTCTGATGTGTATATTTATCTCCATCTCCGCAGCCCTCCTCCTCCTCTATGACGTCACCAACAAGGGCTCCTTTGACAACATCAGGGTAAGGAGATGATTACCGCTCTCGCTCTCTGTTCGTCCGGCTCATCCTCCCCGTCGCCCAATAGATGAAAATAATTTAATTTAATTTAAGAATGCTGCTGCAGTGGCTCTCCAACACAACCAAGAACTAGAGGTAGACTAGATGTTTAGAAGCACTGACTATATGTTTAGATGCAGTGAATATATGTTTAGAAGCACTGTCTATATGTTTAGATGCAGTGAATATATGTTTAGAAGCACTGACTATATGTTTAGATGCAGTGAATATATGTTTAGAAGCAGTGACTATATGTTTAGAAGCAGTGACTATGTTTAGATGCAGTGAATATATGTTTAGATGCAGTGACGTTGTACTATTGCAGTGACTATATGTTTGGATGCAGTTGCTATATGTTAAGAAGCAGTGACTATATGTTTAGATGCAGTGATGCTGTACTCATGCAGTGAAAATATGTTAAGATGCAGTGAGTATATATTTAGATGTGGGTATTAGATGCAGTGGCCTTTATATGCAGTGGTTATTAGATGCAGTTGGCGCTAGATGCAGTGGTTAATAGATGCAGTGTGCATTAGATGCAGTGGTTATTAGTCGCAGTGGTTTTTAGATGCAGTTGGCGTTAGATGCAGTGGTTATAAGATGCAGTGGGCATTATATGCAGGGACCTTTAGATGCATTTAAAGGATAGTGTTAAGCTGTTTAATTGGGAGTAATCAAACCAGGGGCTGTGTTGTTGACCAACTGGGTAGCCACCTATCATCCACCTATTATCCTGTGATGGAACCAGAAGCCCCAGCGGTGGTAGACTAGGGCTGTGTTAGTCATCACTCTAGATGCAGATGGATGAAACCCCATCTTTACTCTGCAGGTGAGCCATATTCTGCAAATACTTTATGTGCTGTAAGAGGGATGCATATTGGATTTTCTGGATGAAAGCTGGATAAAACGAAGAATTATAACCTTTGTAAGTTAGATTATTTGACAGAGTTCCACTGTATGTCTGCTTCACAGTCCCTCTCTCTCTCACTCTCTCGCTTGCTCCCTTGTTCTCTCTCTATATATATATGATATACAGTATATATATTATATATATATATATATATATATATATATCTCTTTCTCTTTCCTGTTCCCTATCTCTCGTACCTCCCTTTCTCACCATCAAACACTAAATTCCTCCCTTAAAGTGTCAGAGGAGTATCACAGCACCGGCTCTGGGAGTCTGATCACGTGCTAGAAGACAACGAGGAAGAGGAGGAGGGTGAGGAAGACAATTAATGGTGGTGACAGCTGACAACTGGGAGCCGCTGTGAGAGAGCATGTTGGTTTTACCTCCAAATGGACCCATCGCTCTGGGATCCCCCGGGAGGCTGGGGACTCGCTCCCTGGGCTGCCACTGAACTCCATTCTGCCAATTTCTAACACTACGTGGACCATTATACATGCGTGTGTGTGTGTGCGCGTGTGTGTGTGTTTGCATGTGTGTGAGTGTGTATATGTCTGTGTGTGCGTTTGCATGTGGTTGCGTGTGTGCGCGTGCGTGCGTGTCCATGTAAGTCTGGCACATCAGGGAACCGTCTGCCACCTGGCTGTCCTGCTTCAGGTGCACCTGGGGTGTGTGTGTGTGTGTGATGCAGCATGTCTGGTGTCTGGCTGTCCCCGACTGGCAGGCGGTGGGGGTGCTGGACGGGATGGGGGGCAGGCATCGGCATGCTAGATGGTCCGCTGATAGAGACAGGGAGGCGGAGCTGGTGGGGGGGGATGCCAGATTGGGGCGAGGTGTTTTGTGTGTGACATTTCCATCGCTCCACGTGTCGTACAGCAAGACTCTGCTGGGGGGCGATGCGTAAAGGGTGGGCTCAGCACCCACCGAATATGTGCTGGAGGAAATGAAGAAATTTCCATCACCGTGTCGGAACAGATCCAGCATTCTGGGTAAATCCTTTGTTTTCAGTCTAGGGTAACCTTGGACAAATCATTTGCTGTATTTTAAAGTAAAAAATGTAAAACAATAAATAAGTTAGGATTTCTCA